>NC_091694.1:50320530-50623560 GCF_041296265.1 Equus caballus | reverse complement strand
GCTAGGCGCCCAGGACCCCAGGAAGGAGTGAGGGTGTCTCCGCAGAGCGCCCTGGTACAGCGAAGTCGGAGCACTGGGCCTGGCGGCTGGACCAAGCGCAGCGGCGGCAGCGGCAGCGGCTGTTGGGAAGCTGAGGAGGCGGCGGCGACAGCAGCTCCCCCTCCTCGGAGAGCGGGCCCGGGGGCGGGGCAGGGGGCGGAGACGCTGGGGAAGAGGGGGGTGAAGCTGGGCGGGCGGAACCCCGGGGTTCCTTGGAGGCAGGGAGTGGGGACGGTCCTAGGGGCAGGCGGAGCCGAGGCAAGGCCGCATGTCTCGGGCTTCAGAGGAGGAGGGACAAGGAGGCGACTCCACTGAACGGAACCCTGGGTGGGGGGAGAGGTTGGGCTTAAGACAGATGGAATGGCGGACGCCCCGAGAATAGAGAAAGGGACCCTACAGCCCGGGATGGGAGCTCACAACTGGATGAGGGAAATGGGGACAATAACTGAAGAGATAGAGGTAGTGGTGAGATCTAGCCTGGGGCGAAATCCGGCCTCCTTAATATCTCTGCTTTTGTGTGAGCCAAATTGGTCAGTCGCTGGTCTCCATACCGCTCTCTTTTCCACTTTTGTCAGCAAATACATTCCCCCCATCCTATTGACTACTAAGAGAAAAGACCATAAGAACTAGGGGGAGATGGTTGCCGGAGGCTGGACCGGAGTGGGAAAATTGCTGGGCACAGATTTGGAATGTAGAGAGGCCGGAATGGAACGACCTATGCCAAGAATGGGGTGGGAGGATGGGGAGGAACCGGCGAGGAGGCCTTCTAGAACGGGATCTTTGGGCAGGGCGCTAGTTGTGTCTCCCAGGCGAGGGGCGAGCAGTCACCCTCCACATTCCGCTGGCCAACAAGAAGCACTTTCCACGCCGGTAGGAGCAGCGTCTTTAATGGGCCCCGCCTCCCACGCCAGCTAAGCCGCCCCCCTTGCGTGCAGCCTTTGCCTCCTCCACCGCTGCGCGCAGGGCCCGGGTAGGGTCCCCGCGGAGCCGGGCCAACGCCCCGCGCAGCGCAGCGGCGCCGTCCCCCGCGAGCAGCTTTCGGCCACTCAGAAAATAGTGGGGCAGCATCCCGGCCTCGAGCACACGGCCCAGCTCATCCAGCAGCCCGAGGCAGCAGGCGCCCGCATTCTCCGGGCGCGCCAGATAGAGCGCAGGCAGCCGCTCGCACGCCCAGTAGAGCAACGTCCGCAGGAGGTAGGGCGCCGCGGCCCGGGTCCCGGCCACCAGCGGGCGCAGCAGGGCCTGGGCCGCCGCGTGCGCTTGCAGCAGCGGAGCGGGGATGCGCGCCTTGAGCGCCAGCTCCTGGCGGGCGAAGCAGAGCTGCCAGCCCGAAGCGCCTGGCCGCTCTGTGCCGCTGCCGGGCACCAGGTAGAAGGACGACTCAGAGGCCAGCGGGCCGGCCCACGAGTGGCTCCGAGCCCCCTCGGGCCAGCCGGCCACGGACACCACGGGGATCAGGTCGAAGAGCAGGAGGTGGCGCGGGGGTCCTGGCGTAGCCAGGAGGACAGTGGTGAACCCCGCGTGTCGGGCTGCGTGGACCAAGCGCGGGGCACCCGAGACCGGGAACAGGGACTCAGCGACCGCGACCAGAGAAGCAAAGAACCACGCAGCCACCTGTGCGGGGCACAATGTGGGCCACGCCTCCGGAGCCTCCGCTGGTTGTGGGACTGGGCTAACGACGGCTGCTTTGGTGACGTCACCATTCAGTTTTTTCGATGGTACGGCAAAGCCAAGATCGGTTACGTCTTGCAGAGGTGACTCGGGCCCTGAAACGTTACTAGGTGATTTTTCCAAAGACACGTGCGGCTCAGACTCACTGATGTAACCATGCGGCTGGTCCACCGAGCTTTGCCAGTCATTGGGACTTCCTTCGCTTTCGATTCGGTGGGCCGAATCACGTCCTCCTGGGACTGGGGGTCCTAGGCAATCCTGCCACGCCTCCCGGACCGAGGTTCCGCCTATCTGCTCTGGGAGACAGAGCCAGGCGTAACAGGATTCCAAATCCAGTTGCAGCTCCTGCCCAGTGCCGTCTAGCGAAAACACCGGCACCAGCAGCGTGAAGCCGGCGTCGTAGTGAGGTCCCCGGGCGTAGGGACCTAGGGGTGCAGGCCCCAGATCCAGGGAGCCCTCGCGAATCCCGCCACGAAGCAGCAAGAGCTCTGCCTGAGGAGGAAAGCGGGGGTCCCTGCGGTGAACAAGACCTAAGGGAAAGAAGGCATTGTGAGGGCGTGACCCAAAGCCGGGACGGGGCTGAGAGCTGCGAGTTCCCGAAGGCAGGGAGGGTTACTTACCCAGCAAAGAGAAGACAAAGTCCTTGGCCCGGAGGAGGTCTGGTCCCGGCTTGGGCCCTTCACTCCAGCTCTCCTGCACACCCAGCTCCTGGATCAACTGGGTTAGTTCCTGCAGCTGCGCCCCAGAGCAGAAGTCGATGTCCGTGAGGGGCCGGGCTGGGGCTGGGGGAGGCGGGCCCCACCAGGGAGCGCTCCCCCAGACCGTGGAAGCCATGTGGCTCTATCGTTTTGGGTTAGGGAAAACACGGACGTGAGAAAGCCTACACAGGCCGTTCCTTTGCTGCCGAAAAGTCGCCCCCGTTCTTTTCTCTTCCCGAGGCCGAGAGAGTGCCCCAGACACAGTCTGCCAACGGGTCTGAAGATGAAGGGCTCTAAATTTAGTCTTGAAAACGAACAAATACCTCCCCCGTCCTTGCCCTTTTCTCATATGCTAGTCCCCGCCCCCATGGACCAGTTCACCTGACTCAGCAGGTAAAAAGTAGCCCTTGGACCCATCCTACGGAATGCGATAGCCAGTCTCCTCCGCTGCCCCTTGTCTACCTCCCCTTACCTCTTTTTCGGAAAAGGCTTATGGTCTGCGGCTTCCCTCTTAGGGGTAGCTACAAGGGTTGGAAAGAGAATGGATAGAACGATTCAACAGGTAACTTCTTCCTGCTGCCCATAAGGCCACGCCCCAAATATGACCACGCCCCTTTCTGGAGCTTGTCGGGGTGGTTCCGTGAGAGCCCCTCCTCCAGTCAGAGTTCAGTCACTCTTTTCTCTTTGCGGAGATCTCGCGCTATCCTAGGAGTTGTAGTTTGTCTTCCGTGCTATCAGGGCGTTGGGGCCACGCCCTCACGTTCTTTCTTGTTCCGCTGAAGTAGTGCCTGATGGAAGTTGTAGTTTCTTTGGAGACAAACTGTTCCTTGTCTTTCCAATCCCAAGTCAACCCCATACAAACATTCCTTGGGGTTGCAGCAGAGGAGTAATAGGATGGATCTGAATAGCAAACAATAATGGGGGACATATCCTAGGGCCTTGGAGAAATAGGGGCCTCTACTTTCCATGTGTGAATAGAGGAGCCCTGGTCACATGGATTTAGGAGGTTTCCTCCATGCAATTGTAACTTCATTTTGCAAATGAGATTGCACCCTAGAAAGGTTGCACATGACTTGTGCAGGGTCAGAGCTGAGCCAGAGAGGTGTTGGAAATGGGTTCCCAGGCTGGGTGGGGAGGCAGGCATCTCCTTGGAATCAGTGGTTGTGGTATTAAGCAAGAACACACAGGTGGTAACCCAGAAATGGACATCTGACTTGGGGAAGGGACATACGTATTAGCGATGCCCACCTCAGACACACACGAGTGGTGGCAGGGAAAACACTTTGGAATCTCGCAGCTCTTGTGTGTACACAGAAGAGTTATCCAGGCTGAAAACCAAGACCAGAAGAAACTCCCAGCTGGACTGGGGCAGGGCAATGGAAAATTATCAAGGAAAGGAAATTGCTGTCAGTAACCAGTGCTATCAGGGACACAGCTTAAGTCCAAGATGAAACTAGGAGACAGAATAATAGGACAGAAAGATAGGAAACCAGGGACAAGCTCACAGATCAGACCAACCCATCACTGGACCAGGACTTCTTACATTTTCATTTCCCTGGGGACTGTCTCCAGAATGAGATGGGCCTAAGTCCATGGGCAAGAGACTGAGGAAAATTAGAGGCCTGTAAAGGAGGGGACTGTCAGAATCCAGAGCTCAATTTGGGGAGCACAGATCTCAGGGATTCCTAGTCACTAACAAAGAGACCTCTTCTTCCTCAGTAACAGAGAGCCCCAAAACATAGCCCAGGACTGGGGAGGCAGGTTTCCATACATCTGATTGTGACCTGAGAGACTAGATCAGGAAAACTGAAGACTGGGCTCTTTCTTCCAGTCTGGGGTAATCAGGCATCAGGCATCCTGATGTCTTACTTCCTCCCCAGAGGGTGACTTCTGAGCCACCCTAAAAAGAACCAAGCTCTCTGGGCTCTGCGGAACCTTTGAAGATGCTGAGGATGAGTGACAAGGGAAAGGAAGGTTCCTCTAAACTCTAAAGCATTGCTATCCATTAGGATTTTCTGTGATGGTGGAAAAGTTCTAAATCTGTGCTGTCCAGTACAGTAACCACTAGCCGCACATGGCTATTGAGCACTTGAAATGTAGATAATGAAACTGAGGAACAGAATTTTAAATTTTATTTAATTTTAATTAATTTTATATTTTAATAACCATATATGGCTAGTAGCTACTGTATTGGACAATGCAACTCTAGGGCCTTGGGGATAACGAGTTTGGCTCCGCTACTATGAAGGAGAGGCAGGGGCAAGGATAGCCCCAGTCCTCATAGGCCTTGTGGGGAGCCAGTGTCAGGAATGGGGATAGGATGGGTGCCCTCAAACAAGCACAGAACACTTCTCTTGCCTCTTTATTCCTGATGCACATTTGTCCCCTCTTTTTCCGAGGTTCTCATCACACACTGATATCCCCACTCCTTGATGGTCTCTGGTGATTTGCTGGGTACCTCTTGGCGAAGGCGCCTGGGAGATGGAGCTTCACACTTGTCCCTGCCCACTCCAAACTGTCTCTGGCGGGCATCAAAGACCACCTGTCCTACCCGGGTGCCTTGCCCGGGACAGTGGGGCTTCCAGTTGATTTGGGGAGGCATAGACATCTGGCGATAGTTCTGGCAGGCTGGAGGAATAGTATCCACAGGGTGGTACATCCAGTCTTGGCTACCTGCTCGCCGAGACAATGGTTGCAGCTCAATTAGTACAGGTACCTCTGAGAAGGTTTGCAGGTCATTGTAGATCACCTGCGCCTTGGAAGAGCAGGAGTTCGGGCTGAGTGGGACAGAAGTCCATAGTATGTGCTGCTCTGCATCCTCCTTCTGAGGAGTCTCCGCAGATACAGATGACTTCATCGGGGACAGTGTTGACTTTGCGGTCTGAGGTGGGCCCAAGACTTGGACAGACTCAGTACCTGGAGCAAGGTGTGGGTTCTTGTGGAGGTCAGGATTTGGGATAAGGCATGTGTCCTTGTGGAGGCCTGATTCCTTGGTATGGCCTTGAGTCTTGGGGAGGCCAGAGTCTCGGGTAAGGGCTGGGCCCTTATGGGGGCCAGGATCTTGATTAATTCCTGGGTTCTTGTGGCATTTGGGGTCTTGGGTATGTTCTGGGCTCCTCTGAGTTCCAACATCTTGGGTAAGACCACATTTCCTTTCAACTTCAGTGACTTGGGTAGGATGTAGATTCTTATGGAGGTCAGAATCTTGAGTAGGGCCCAGGCTCCTGTAGACTCCAGAACCTTGAGTATTCTTATTGTCTCTTGTAGTCTCTGGATTCTTGTAGTCTCCTGAGTCTTGGGTAAGGCCTGAGCCCTTATGGAGGCCAGAGGTTTGGACAAGGCCTGGGCTCTTGTGGAGACCAGATTCCTGGGAAAGGCCTGAGCTCTTGTTGACTCCAGAGTCTTGGGGAAAGTATGGGTTCTTCTGGGGGTCAGAATCTTGGGTAAGGCCTAGACTCCCATAGACTCCTGGATCTTGGTCATTTCCTGCACTCTTGTAACCTCCACATTCTTTAGAAGGGCCTGGGATGTTTTGGAGACCAGTTTTTTGGGAGAGATCTTGACTTTCGTAGAGTACAGTCTCTTGGTTTCCTTCTAGATTCCTAGAAACTCCAGTCTCTTGCATAAAGCCTGAGGTCCTCTGAATGTCAGAAGTTTGGGGAAATGGTGTGTTCTTGTGGAGGCCAGAGTGTTGGGTGAGACATGTGCTCCTAAAGATACCTGCATCTTGGGTAGGATCTAGGCTCTTTTGCGGGCCACAATCTTGCGTAATGACTGGATTCTTGTGAAGGCTAGAGTCTTGGGTAGGGCCTGGGCGCTTACGTAGGCCTGGATCTTGAACAAGGCCTGGGTTCTTGTAGAGGCCTGGATTTTGGGTAAGGCCTGGGTTCTTGTGCAGGCCTGGATTTTGGGTAAGACCTGGGTTCCTGGGAACTTTAGAGTCTTTTGAAGGGCTTGGGGTCCTTTGGAGGCCAGAGTCTTGGGTGAGGCCTAGACTCTCATGAAATTCAGGAGATTGGGGTTGGATTGGGGGTTGGGAAATGGTGGAGAACTGCAGAGGGATGGGAAACTGGGAAGAGGGGACAGACTGAGTAGACTTGGAGGTTGCGGGAGAGGTAGGAGTTTGTATTATGGTGGAGGGCTTCTGGTTGTTGGCAGCTTGATGAAGGACAAAGGATCTGGGAGAAACAAGAGGCAGAGAAAGAGTGCATGGTGGAGGAATGGTGCATGGTGAGCTCCGGGCATTGGTTGGAGAATGAAAGCAAGGTTGAGAAGGTGTAGCATCCTTGGAGTAGACCAGGAATTTGGGGTAGACTGGAGCTTGGGAGTCTGTGTTTCTCCTCTCAGAACTGCAAGGATGGAAGCTGCAGTAAGGGAAGGTCTTGGGCTGTAAGAACTTGTCTTTGGCATCATTTGAGACCTTCCATTCCATATTCCCCAACTCCAGGTAACCCAGTATGGATCCTGTGGAGGGCTTGGCACTGTCCTCACTACGTTGGTTCACTGTTTGCTTAGCTGTACCAGAGCTCACTGGGCCCTGTCCCTCTTGGGGCCTGGAAAGGGTGCCCAAGTACTTTCTGGAATATTCAGAGTTTGGCGGGGGGCACACATGGAATAAGTTCTGCCTAACCCTGCGGGCATTGTAGACCACATGGCCAGTGGAGAGGCCTTGGCTGAAGGCAGCCGGGGGAGAGGGAATAGGAGTTAGGATGTGAGTAGGGGTGGTGGCAGGGACAGGAGCAGGGACTGGAGTGGTAGTCATGGCCATGACCAATGCTGGGGCAGGGGTTGGGGCAGAGATTGGGACAGGGGCTGGTGTAGGGGCTGGGGCAGGAGTAGTGGCAGGGGCAGAAGTTGGAGGAGGGGCTGGGACAGAGGTTGGGGCAGGGATCAGGGTGTGGGCGTGGGTATAGTTTAGATGAGCCTGGGCCAGGGTGCGGGCTGGAGAGTGGACTGTTATGTGCTCAGGACTGTGGCCCAGGGTGTGGACTGAGGTGTGCTCAGGGCCCTGGGCCTTGGCGGGGGTGTGCTCAGGGGGATGGCTGGGAGAGCAGATCTGAACCTTGGGGTGGGTGCGCTCAGGGGGGTGGCCTGGGCAGTGGGTCTGGGCCTGGGCAGGGGTGTGCTCAGGGGAGTGGCCTGGGAAGCAGATCTGAACTTTGGGGTGGGTGTGCTCAGGCGGGTGGCCTGGGCAGCGGGTCTGGGCCTGGGTAGGGGTGTGCTCAGTGGGGTGGCCTGAGGAGCGGGTCTGGGCCTGGGCAGGGGTGTGCTCAGACGGGTGGCCTGGGGAGTGGGTCTGGGCCTGGGTGGGAGTGTGCTCAGGGTGGTGGACTAGGGAGCGGATCTGAACCTGGGGGTGGGTGTGCTCCGGGGGGTGGACTGGGGAGTGGGTTGGGGCCTGGGTCGGGGCATGGATTGGATCATAGTCTGGGGTCTTAGTCTTGCTCTTCTGGGGCAAGTGGAGTGGAACCGTGTCCAACTTGCTCATCCTGGGGAACTGGGAAGATGTCTCTTGCTTGGAGATAAAGGTGGCTTGGGTCTTTAAGGCTGGGACCTGAGAGGCCTCCCCAACTCCCATCATCCCTTCCTTCCATAGTCCCCATGGAGCCTCCACGGGAGCCCTGGCCTGTCCATACTGAGGTGGCATGCAGCAGCACCTAGAAGCTTTCTCATCATTCGTGTCTGGTATCCAGGAGTCAAGGTGTTTAGGGTGCCCGAGCAGGAGGCTTGGGTGACGATGGAAGCGGGAAGAGACTCTTGAGAACAGGTTCTTGGGATCCACGGAGCAGTGCATACACATGGGATGGCTGCCTATACAGCTGGGTTGCTTGTCTGCAGGGAAAGGTGGGATGGACAAGGCTGGGTTCCTGAGAGGCTGAGAATGGGGAGAGGGATAGAAGAAAGGAGACAGACCCACATCCTCTTGAGCCCATGCTGGGGCCCACTCACCTTTGGGGAAAAAACGATGGAAAAGAATCCGCAAGGAGCTCTTCAGATGCTTCCAGAGCTGAGGGGAGCAGGAGAGGGGAGAGTCCAGAAGTAGGTGAGCCCTGAAGTCCCACCCTGGCCACATTCCAACAGCCCTCTCACCTCAGCTCCTTCAAGACCCCAGAGCTCCCCCAACCCTGGTGCCCAGACCCCGCACTGACCAGAATCACCACATTGATTCCCACATTGAGCAAGATGAAACTGCCCAGAATCAGAAGAATTGAGTCTCCTAGGTCCTGGCACTTCCTGAGGTTGGTGCCAGAGCACACTTGGGCTCTGTGGTGGGCTCGCTCACCCATGGCCGGGGGTCCCAGGACTACCTGGGCCCCCTGGCCCCCATATACTCACTAGGATCCAGAGTCCTCTGGTGGGGGAGGGGGAGAAGGACTGGATCATAATGGGGCAGGTGGTTGGGGTCACAATGAAGGAGGGGGAGGAAAAGGAGGGCATAGGGTGGCATTCCATGGTAACTGGGTTCAGGTAACCCGAGCCTGGGCAGTCAAACAGGGCTGGGAAGACAGCACACCTCCCCTCCCACCCTCATTTGTTCCCTCTCTGCCTGCTGACTCACTCATTCAAACACTCACGAGTTCCATCCCCTTGACCACTCCCGAGACTGGGAAGACCTTGGCCTCAGGGCCCTGGGGAAGGCCTGGCTGGAATCCAGAGCCCTGGCGGCCTTCCTGCCACTCACTGGGCCAAGGCCTACATCTGCTCAGATGTGGAACCCCCATGTCTGGAATCTGACCTCAGCTTCTTACATGGGGCTGAAACTCCTTTGGGGACAGGGAGAGCAGAGACACAGAGTTGGTGCCCAGAGACCAGTAGTTTGGAGTCTGCAGCTGCAAGATCTGCTTAGTGCATGGTGCAGGACCAGGGGGATCCTGCTGGGAGGACTGTGGTCAAGGGGAAATTTATGCCAAGAAGGAGACACTGGCTTCTCATTTCAGGAAGCCAAGGCCAGGGACCCAGGTTGGCAGAAGGAGTGGTGCTTCCAAGCCACAGACCACCACAGTGTTTCCTGGACTCTGTTGCTCTTTATTCCTCTCTCCATGCCCTGCCCCACTGCCTGCTGTCGCCGCTGGTCAGTTAAATTTCCCCATCCGGCTCCTGTGCACCGAGGGCCTCGAGGCCGAGGTGGAAGGTGGCGGCAGTGAGTTGGCTCGCGCTCTGCTCTCCTGCACCTGCCGCTTCAGTTCCAGGCTGTCGTACACCTGGTGGTTGGTATTGCCCCCCGGATTCCGTCTGAGTGGCACAAAGGTGGGCGGAGGTGGGGAGAGCTCAGCAGCCTGGACTTCGGGCAGGCGCTGGGAGGAGCGGGAGAGCAGGGCTGGGCTGGGAGCCGGGGCCCGTTGGTATGAGGCCTCACCCAACACCGTGAGGGAGGTGGAGGTAGTCAGAGGGTGCCGAGCGGGCAGAGCCTCAGCCCATTCGGCCGCCCGGCGCCGGACCTCCTGAGGATCTCGGGAGCTGTAGCTCAAGTGTCCCGTGGATGGGTGGGGGCTGCGGTTGGGCTGGCTGTAAGCGTGGCTGGGGAGGCTCCGCCGGTGGGACTGAGGGGAGTAGGGCTCTCGAGCCTCCGCCCGGGAGACCCGGCGCACCAGGACACAGGGAGGCTCAGAGCCCTCCAGAGCACGCCGCCGCTGATCCCAGGAGTCATACAGTAGCTGGCCCCCTGAGGAGTAAGGGCTGTGCCCCCCGGGGACCCAGGAGGGGTTACGGAGCAGCTGGCGGGGAGGTGGTGGGGATGAGGTCCACTGCTCAGTCTCCATATTGCCCCAGATGCGGGACTGTGAGCAGTGGGGCCTGTAGGACTGCAGCCTCAGCTCTGACTTGGCCTCCACACGCTTTGGCATGCAGCGCAGCTCAGGTGACAGGTAGAGAGAGGGTGGTGGCAGGCTGGCCAGAATCCCACCCTGGCGGCCCCACAGCCTCATGGGGGAGGGCAGGCCCATTCGCTGGTAGAGCCCTCCCCAGCCCCGCCGTGGGTACTTGGGATATGGGAAAGACAGGTCATCCTCCTCTTCCAGGTAGGAATCCAGACCCTCCCCATCAAAGCAGGGCATCGGCCGCAGCTGTGACATTTTGCGGCTGCAATGTTGGCTACGGAAGACTGAGCGGTTGTGGGGACACTGTGTGGGGTTCTTCAGCCTCTGCTGGTGGCTGCGGCTTCGGCGGTAGCAGCGGCGGTGGCGGCAGCGTGAGCAGTGGTTGCGGATGTGGTGATAGGAAGAAGAGGAGTAGCAAGTGGGCCGGGCCATCTTCACTTGTACAGGGTCCAGGGTGCAGTAGATGTGGACGTCTTGGGCCTTGGGTGGTGAATCTTTGGGAGAACTTTCACAAGCTTGCAAGATTTCATCTGAGGGAAGCAAGAGTCCATGAGCGCAGGGCAATTGTCATAAGAGTTCAGGGTTGAGAACACCAGGGCCTGGGTTTCTAGGGCTGTGGTCGCATGGTGGCGGGCAGTCCCTACCTCTCTAGCTATCATACTTACTTTTTTGATTAATCCAGCAGATCGTCTTGTCTAAGACATTCTGGAGCCCATGCCACATCTGGGGGGTGGGGGCGGTAGGGTAGCGGGGTGAGAGTGAAGGCCAGGCTTTCCACTCCCACCCTCCACCCCTATCCCAGCCAAGACCACTCCTGCAGGTAGAGGTGCAGGCTGCAGCTGGCTTCTATCCTCAGCCGTCTTTATCCCTAGGGGTGGTTCACAATCATCACTGACCACAGTTGCCATGTTGATCCCAATGTTGACAAGAATGATGAGGCCCAGGAGCAGGAGTAGGAAGTCCTCAGCTTCCTGGGGACCTTCTTGGTATTGATTGCAGCACCCCAGGGTGTTATACCAGAGCTGGTTTTCCATGGTGGGGGGGTCCTAGGGCCACCTGGGCCACGCCCCCCCACCAGCCCCGACCCACACTGCACTCATGCCAGGACCTGGGGACACTTACCAGCTGGTGAGGCAGCCGGGTCATAATTAGGCACTTTGGGGGGAGTCACAATGCAGAGGTGGCAGCTCTTTTATCCACTTGGCTGGCCCTATAGATAGCCATCTCTGCCCTTGGCTCCCAGTCAGCGAAGCCCAATCCCTAGATATCCCAGAGTTCAGTCTGTCCCTCTGTCTCCATGGTGGCTTGCTTAACTCAACACCTGATTCTTGATTTGAAAATATGGTAGCTACAGTTGTGAGACGATCTTCACAGGAACTGAATCATGCATAAAGATTTCCTCCATTTTGTTCTTTTGAGACATTATGGCAGCTTATGTAGCCTGTTGGTACTTCCACCCATGCTTACTTGGGTCCAGCAGCTAGGGTGACTAGATGGATGAATGACAGCAAGAGTCCCTTCTGGGATCACCCCACGGTACCATTCCCTCCCTGTCCTGCCCATTTCCCTGTCATAATCCCTCTAGCACCCACCATACCCACCCCCTCCTGGCCAGGGATTGCAGCCTTCCGTGCTGGTGCTCGATGAGCCTATTGGCCCTTTTGCTTCAGAGCAAGACTGACTTCTGCCTTGCTGGGGTTGCTGCTTCTGCCAGGGACCACTCCCAACCATGGTTCCTCTCCTTGCTAACCAAATGCCATCCCACTGAGCCACCCTTCTAAATTGAAAAACTGCTAGCTGCCACCTTAAGAAAACCACATGAAATTCACAAAGCACAAAATAGATGTAATTGTTGGTATGACAAAAAGAGTCTTCGATTTAAACTAGGTTCATTACTGGGGTCTGTGAAAGTGGTGCCCTGGGGACCTCAAGTCATTTGTTTGCACAGTGAACAATTCAGCAGAACAGAGGAACAGCTTTTGGTGGTGAACATGATGTACTTTATACAGAAGTCGAATTATAATTCAGGTGATAACACCTAAAATCTATATAATGTCGTAAACCAATGTTACTTCAATAAAGAAAAAAAAAATAGAGAAACAGCCAGTGGGCATTTCCCATCAAGCCTCCAAACACATAGGAGGTGCTCGATGCATACTCACTGAATGGAATCAGCTTAAAATGTTCAATTATGATAGTTGAATGAAAATCATCAGAGAAGCAGGGCGATTCACAAAAGGCCTGTACCTATCCTGAGTACATTCCAGGAACCCATCTGGTATGGAAGATGAGGTCCAGCTCCTTCAGCCTGGGCACACTCACATGGCTCCTTGTTCTCGGGTTGTGTATGTGCACACACTTGTACATGTGTGCATGCATGTGTGATCCCAACTGTCTAGGAGTAGGGTTTCCCTGCTGTCCAGTGGATGGGATATTCTGATGAGTTCCATGGTGGACTGCAGGTGGGAGACTGTGATGGGCCAGGCTGACTCAGTGGCAATGGGGATCTACCTGTGAGAGGAGGGGGATGGAGCACCTGAGGCCGTGAAGTTGATCCTTGGTGCCCTTGTGACCATGAATAAGTCACTTGGTCTTTCTGAGCCTCAGTCGCATTTGTGACATGGAGGTGCTAATCAGAAGAGTGAGGTCACAGAGGGCTGTGATGTTATGATGAGGCAGCCCTTGAGAGTGTCCCCAATATCTCTTCCTCTGCTCCAAGCCTGCTCCAGGGTACAGGGGCTTCAGATTCTGACTGGGGAACTGTGAGGGCCTGGATACTGTCACTCTCAGGATCCCTCCCCGAAGAAACCAGGGCTTAAGAGGGAACGACACCTCACCCATAGCTGCAGCCTAAACCTGGGCTCTGGCAGGAACCACATCTCTGAGGGGCTAGGGCCATGGGGATGAGGGTTTCTCTTCTAGTGCAAGAGTGCCTGGGGATCTGGGTTGGGATTTGGGGGGCTTCTCTGGGCACTAAATAAAACAGGGTAGAGTCAGGTGGGAGTCTTACCAGCAAGAAGGGCCTGGGAAAGGCTGAGGACAAGGGCTGGGGAGGCCAAGAGTTTGACGAGGGTCCTCAGGGCTCGCTAGCCCTGTCGCCAGGGAGATCATTCCCTTAGCAACTAGGGCTTCTGGGTGCGGTGTGGGCTCTGGCACCCCCCACACCACCACAAACCACCTCCTCTCTCCTTTTTATTCTTTTCCCAGTCACCTCTCTGTCAGGGAACGGTATACCCAGTCCTTGCCCATCCCCTCAGCAGTGCTGGATCTGGAGGCCAAGGGATAACAGTGGGACAGGGCCTCTATCTCCCGGGTCAGCTCCCGAAGCCGCCGCCTCACATCGCGGGCATCATACGCTATGCGGCCTGAGGAGCGGCGCTGGGGGATATCAGGGACGATTGCTGGGCCCCGGATGGGTGGCGGGGTTGGCGGGGCTGGTGAGCACTGCTCCTGCTCCGCCTTGGCCCCTGCCCCTGCCCTGCCCCCACTGTTCTTGTGGCTCAGGGCCTGAGGGCTGGGGGGTGGAGGGTTCACAGGGTACACGTAGGCCTCTAGGCCCAGCTCTGACCTCATCTCTCTTTTCAGGGGTCTTTCCTCTACAGTCTGCTGGAAGCGGATGGTCTGGGAAGGCAGCTCCACGGTGTCCTGGGCCCAGGGAGCCCAGAACCCCTGGGGAGATTGGAAGCCTTCCCAGTCCTTGGGGCGATCCCAGTTGTGGGAACAGATTACTGGGTGCTGATGTAGGAGCTTCTCGTCATTGTCAGTGTCTGGGGCCCAGGCTACCGGGCGGTGGGCACGGCATGCTGAAGAACCTCGATGGCGATGGCGGCGAGTGGGTGGAGGGGTCACAGTCATTTTCACAGGGTCCAGGGTGCATCGAAGGTGGACTGCCGGGAAGCTCTGCTTCCGGGGCTGGGTCTGCTTCCCAAGCGAAGATGACTTACAAGCTTCTGTGGATCGGGGGGAGGTGAGAGGCTGGTGAGGAGGCTGGCTCCTACAGGGAGGGAGAGGCAGGGTGCGGGGAGAGAAGCTGCACAGCTATGGTGTCTGAGAGGAGACAGCAGGAGGGGAAGGAGCCAGCTTAGGGTCAGGGCTAGAAAGCCTGGTTTCTGCCCCTCCTACACCCCAAACCCCAGCCCCTGCTTACCTTTCTCACAAACAATATGGAACACTTGGTGTAAGAAGCCACGGAGTCTGTGCCAGAGCTAGGTGGGGGAGGACACAGTGACCCCAGGCAGGCCCTGGCCACCAGGCCCGTCCCCCGACCCCGCCATCCTACCAGCACCCTCCTGCCCGGCCCCACCCTGACCAGTGTCACCATATTGATGCCAATGTTAATGCAGACGATAAGGCCCAGCAGCAACAGGAAGGAATTGCCCAGATCCTGGCAGTTGTTGGTGTTGGGGCTGTGATACGAGGCCCACTCAGGTGGTGGCCACTCAGCCATAGCCATGGGGGTCCCTAGGGCCACCGGGGCCCCTAGGCCCCCAGCCCACTGTGCCCCCAGTATCCACCTGCCCTCCTGCTTGTCCCAGAGGCTGCTGGGGGTAAACGGGTCACAATGATGCTGGGGCTCTCCCTCACAATGTGCCAAGAGGGAGAGTCTGGGGCCCATGGTTGACCCTCCAGCCTGGGCCCAGGCCTTGGCAGGAGCCAAACCCTTCACCTTCCATGCCTCTCCTGTAGCTAGCCATCTGGACCAGCACATGGGCCCTCTGGCCTGTCTGGTGTCTGCCCCTATCAGCACCTGCCTGGTACTTCACACCAGTCTCTGACTTCTGCACAGACGCGGCTCCTGATCTGAACTCCCCCAAACAGCTCTATTACCATGGTGACCTTACTCCAGCACCCACTCCCCCTTTCTCTCAGACCTCAGAGCTAGGAGCTGTTCACTGAAAAGGGCTGTGGGCTCAGAGGCCCTCCTGCTCCCTCATTGGCAGTCACTTCCCCAAGGCTTATTTTTTCACAGGCCCCGCCCCACACCACCCCCATAATGGCAGGCACAACCAACAGTTAAACTTTTATATTTACAATATTCTCTTCATCTTTTGCCAGGTTTAAAAATGTGTACAGAGCCGCGAAGGGTTGGGGTGGGGATATGGGATTGTCAGGGAATTGTTCTGGGGAGAGGGGCCGGGTATTGGAGTCCGTGGCTGAATCATGGGGTCCCCCAGCCCCCCTCCCATACCCCAGTTTGTGGGGCATCTGTCTACAGGGTTCAGGGCCCAGGTCCCTAGCATTTAGAGGGCATGGCTGTTTGGAGAGGAGCCGGACCAGGCAGGGAGGGGTGGGAAAAGAACTAAGTTTCCATGGGTGGAGGCGGGAGGAGAAGGGACAGTCAGGAGGCAAAGTTCCCGGGAGCCAAGACGAGGGATTCTGGATTTAGGTGTCAGTGGAAGACAGCACCCCACCCCCTACTCAAGTTTGGCACTAACAAACCCACAAAATGCCAGCAGATGAGGATTCTCTCCTTCTCCACTGGTGTCTTTTAAAACCCTTCCTAACTTCGTTCTTTTCCCCAGAGGCTCAAACCCTTTCTCCTCTGGTCCCCTCCGGGTAGTCACCTCACACATGTCCTTTCAAATTCTTCCTGCTGGTATCAGCCCAAGCCCCGTCTCCCACTGCCCCCTCCATCTGTTCCTCAGCACAGCTGACCTCATTCTCTCCCCAGCCTGTCCTGTGAAGCCTTTCTCTCCTGCTCTCCTCCCCTCCATCCTCCACCACTCCTTTCCTTTAGCCCTGGTGGCCAAGGGAAGAGGAGGCAGGTCAAAGAAGAGAGTGGGCAGCCGAGGGAGAAGCTGGTCTGACGCTGAGATGGAGATAGCTTCAAAGAGAGAGACAGAGATGGGGGAACGGGGAACTGAGGCACAGAGGGAGGGATGAGACATAATAAGGAGAGGAAACAGACAGGCAGGACCCCTTTTGCTGCCACTTTCCCTCCCCTGTATCCACCTGCCCCTACATTTACCTGCCCTGGCCCAGGACTGGGGAATCCTTGGCACACTTTGGGGGTCTTCTCCTCTTAAACTCACCTACCCAGTTTGGCACGATGAGCAACGGTCTGAAGACTGAGGGAAAGGCTGTCCCAGACCCCGATGAGGGCTTTGGTTAAACATGCATGGCCTCTGTGGGTGACAGGTGCCACACCCCCGCCCCCTAACTCAGCATCTCTAGGGGAGGGAGAGCCAGAGCTCTCCCCTCAGGTCCGCTGAAGTCTGTTCCCACCTGCTGTGTGAGGAGGAATTAAGTGCTGGGCCTGAGGCCTGGGGGATGCAGGGAGGTGCTAGAAAGGAACCAACCGTCTGCATGGGAAAACACACATCCACATGCAGGAACATATTTCCACTCAGAGAAATGTGTCCCAGACCCATGGGAAAACAAGTTCCCAGGCAGCACAGGGATGCACGGATCTCCTCCCATCCCCCTAGCAGGGAATCTGTGTCTGTCATCTGTGGAAGGCGAAGCCAATCGGGGAGAACGTGCTCCATCTGACTTGTGCCACGGGGGTTAAACATGCTTCGCTGGGGTGGGAGTGGGGGGACAGGGAGGGGGGGCTGTGATTTCCTCACTACTTCCCAGGCACCACCGTGGGTTGTCTGGTGGCCAAGGGTCACTGTCCGTGAACACACCACTTCCAGGGTCTCCATGGGATGGGGAAGGGGGAGGAGGTGGGAGAAGGCATGAGGGAACAGGATTCTGGGGTACAAATCCCCGCAGAAATTCTTTGAGGGGGCCAACATGTGTCCAGGGCGGCAAAAAAAACCTTACCCTGCACATGGGAAAACACACCCCCTCATGAGAAAGCACACCTCTGCGTGGGAAAATGCTCCCACGCTTCCACACACCGAAGACTGGTGTCCCAGCGGAGGGCAAAAAACGCCCTCCAGTTGTACAAAGGCCCAGGTCCAGAGAAGAGAGTGGGCCTCTCTGCATGGGCAAAACACGCATCCCGGTGAGGAAATCCACGTCCACCTAATGCTCCTCAACGTGTGACAGCTCCACACGAGAAAAGCCTGTTGCCAAGTCCTCCTCCCTGCCTTCTGAGTGGCACTTCCCCAGGCCGGGAGGGCTGGGGAGGAGGGCCTCCCCAGGCCGCCCCCTATACCCGAGTAGTGGAGTGGGGGTGGGGTAGCGTGTTGTTGTGGCTGGGAGCGGAGGAGGGAGGCGGAGGGAAGGGCCCAAAGGGATGGAGAGATGGGGGTGGCGGGGGCGGCGGGGGCCCCAGGCCACTGGGCAGCAGGGTCAGGGCCCCGGGGGCCAAGAGAGGCACATCGTCCGGTGCCCGGCGCAGGGCCAGGGTGTAGTCGGGTGGGCAGGCGGGGCGTAGGGCTTCAGCAGGGTCCGCCCCAACGCCACCACCCCGCTTCAGCTGCAGTGACACCAGCTCTTCCTCTGGTGGCAGCTCGCGGCCGGTGGCCGGGAGCAGGGGGCCCCCACCGGGCACACCGGAGCCTGAGCCGCCTGGTGGGCTGAGCCGCCTGCACCGCAGCTCCTGCCGCCGGTCCCGCTTGTAGTACAGGGCGGCAAAGGCGAGGATGTTGAGGAAGAGGAGGGAGGCGCCCACAGCCACAGTGACACTTAGCTCCGTGGAGTAGTCTCGTGAGTCCCCGGGGAAGCGGTCATAGGCCCTGGGGCCAGGCTCAGGCTCAGGCTCAGGCGGCAGGGTGGCAGGTGGTGGGGGCCGGCGTGTGCCTGGGGCACCGGGTGGTGGGCGAGGCGGCCAGCGTGTGGCATAGGGAGGCAGGCGCGTGGTGGTGGTAAAAAGCTCTGTGTGCAGGTTGTGCAGGTGAGGCACGAGCTCCAGCCAGAAGGCCACCTTGTTGGCGCGGTAGTTGTCACGCACACGTGGTTTCAAGCCGATGTGCAGGTACTGCTTCTCCTTGCTGTTGAACTTGCTCCACACCACCTCCTCAAAGCGGTTGGGCTTGGTGTGGATGAACTTGGTGTCCTGCGGCACCGGCTGGTTGGGGTCACTGTGGGCACAGGAGGGCAGGGAAAGAAGGAGTGAGGGTGAGGCTCCGACGGAGGTGTGAGAGGAAAGGGGAGGGAGATAAGAGATGCAGAAAGCCAGGGAGACAGAAAGAAAGTCAGAGAAAAAGAGGGAGGCAGAGAGATAGACAAGAAGAGACAGAGAAACTGCCAGAGACAGGGACAGAGAGACAAATAGGGATGGAGACAGACTGCCAGAGATGAAGACAGAGGGCCAGAGATAGGCAGAGACAGAGATAGCCCGTGGGAGAGGCAGAAGCTGAGACTGAGCAAGATAGACACACATAGAAACAGAGACAAAGACACAGGAGAGACAGCCAGGGCGAAACCAGCAAGCAAAAAGGAAACAGATCAAAGAGCAGAGAGAGCGGAGAGATATGATAAATTTTAAGACAGATGTAGAGACAGCAATAAAGAAACAGACACAAACCCTTACACATACTCAGACACAGACTGGAGCAGTCAGACAGAGGGGCAGAGCACAGGGAGGAGACAGAGAGAGGGTGGGTAGGCAAGGGAAGGAAGGACAGACAGACATGGAGCCAAAGCCACCAAGTGAGCCCACCCCCAGAAAGGACAGGGACCTCTCTGTCTAACTCTGCTGAATCTGCAGCATGCAACTCAGTGCCTGGCACAGACAAGGTGTCCAGCAGGTGTCTGAGTGGAGAAGGCAAGAGCACCCTAATGGAGGAATGATGGCCGTGTGAAGGAGAGAAGGAACTGAGGATGGAGGGTGTGTGCGCCTTGGCCTGCAAAGGTGCCCCACCCAGCCCCTCTGGCCCTCACCCAGTCTTGGCAAAGTTGGTCCAGTAGGTCATGACCACAGCGCTGAGCATGACGTCATTCTTGGAGAAGTTGCAGGGGAAGAGGTCAGTGGCACCCACCATGGGCACACCAAAGACGTAGGGTAGCTCGTCCCCGTGCGCTGCGTCTGCCCACTCGGGCCGGCCTTCAGCCTGGCAGTGGTGGTAGAAGGTGTAAAAGTAGACAGGGGACTGGTAGTCGGCGTGCAGCTTGGCGGTGGCCACAGCTGGTGCCACCCACTGGTGGTCAGTAAAGAGTGCCAGCAGGGTCTTGCGCCGCATCTCGCCATTGTCCCGGTCGGCCCAGTCTGTGTACATAAACTTGATGGTCTCCCGCAGCACATCCTTGCCCTCCGGGTAGCCATACAGGTTGTCCACAAAGTTGGAGACTGTGAAGTCGAAGGCGCTGGCGGACACACCGTCCTCGCTCTCTGCGGAGTCCTCCACGAACTTGAGGCCCTCTCCTTGATTGACGCCAATGAGCATGTCATAGTTGAGGAATTCTCCCTGCTGCATGAGGATCTCAGGATCATCAGGAACAACGTCACCGTCCACCACGGGCCCAAAGGCGATGTGGTAGCTGGGGAGAAGGGGTCACGGTCTCATTACCTGCTCATGGCTTCCTCTTTGCTCACAGCCTGCTGGGCCTCTGCCCAGAAAACCCTTTTCCGCGTGTTAAAATCTCCTGAGTCCTTCAGGGCACCTGGCCTCTCAGCAAATCTTCCCTGAAGCCCTGCATGGTATCCTGTGCACACCTGCTCTGTTTAGGCACCTCCACTTAGGGAAGGTGTCTGAGAAAGAAGAAGGCAGAGCTGCTAGAGGGCCTGAAGCCCGCTTCTCCTTGCCAAATGGAATGCCTGCAGGCACCTCTCAGCCTCAACCTCCTTGGAAGCAGCAAGGACCTGGCCCCCTCCCACCCTCATACCCATACCGGGCAGGCTGCACATCTTGGTCCACCAGCTCCCGGGAAGGCTTCCGGCGCAGACACTCCACAGCTTCAGCGCTGTCCTCCCGGTCGCAGCCCACCTTGGCTGCCAGCAGCCGCGTGTACTTGAGCGGCTGGTAGTTGACAGACCAGCTGGAAATGGCAGTGCCACTCTGGGCGATGGCCTTCTGGAACAGCCCTGGCAAGACGGACCGGCTTCAGGCTGGGTGGTATCAGCCCAAGAGAGAAGGGGGAGCTGGTAGGGTCAGGGGTGTGGGAAAGGAGAAGGGAGGGGCAGACTGAGGAGGTTGCTTGTACCTTCTGAATGATGGGAGAGGATCAGAAGGTTGACACAGGAGGCCCCTGCCCCGGACCCAAAGATGGTGATGCGCTCGGGGTCACCCCCAAAGTGAGCAATGTTTTCACTGAGCCAGCGCAGGGCCTGGATCTGGTCCAGGAGCCCATAGTTGCCTTTTGCAGCCTGGTCCCCAGTGCTGAGAAAACCTGGAGACAGAGGAAGAAAGGGGCTTCCTGGGGGTGTAACAGTGCCCTTGACCCCTTCTGGGTAGCTCAGTCCAGCCTGGAAGCCATTCTGCTTCTGCTGGGTTTAGAGGAACCCTGCCCACCAAGACTCCCTCCCAGACTCCAGTCCCTAGAGTTGGCTGCCCACCCTCACCGAGCACCCCAAGCCGGTAGTTGAGTGTGGCTACAATGACGTTGCCATAGGCAGCCAGGACGGAGCCATCGAACATGTTCCCGGTGCCCTCCATGTAGGAGCCGCCGTGCAGAAAGAGCATCACAGGCTTCTTCCCAGAGTCCCGGATATCTGCGTGGGGAGGGGGCGGGAGGGTGGGCCAAGATGTGGGGGACAAGAATACAGTCAGACCAGAAGCAGCACCACTCAGCTCCCAGGCCTGCCGAGGACCAGCCCAGAGCTCAGGGGACATGTCACTCCCATCCCTGGGGGGCAAGACCGGATACCCCTCCCTCCCTCCCCAGCTATCCCTGGCAGAAGGTCCCTCCCCACCTCCTGCCAGCCTGCCCCACAGCACTTCTCCAAATGCTGGGCAGACCTTCCAAGAAGCCTAACAGAGGTGGGGGTGGGGGGTGGCCCTCCTCAGGGCATCTGCTGGATCCAGGGAACCCCCTCCCCAAACACACACAGTAAATCTCCTTCCTGCTCCGAGGAAGAGCGAGCTCCCAAGGCTGGTACTAGAGCTAGAGATGCTGGGAGGGTCCTGGCATCTCCTCAGACTCAGGCCTTGGGCCTCAGCTCCACATGGTAGCCTGGTCTGTGGGTGAGGGGGTGCCAGGCCCTAGGGTCCCTGGGGGCTTGGTCTCCTCCCCGCCCTAATTCCTTTCTAGGTCACCTCCCCAGTTACCATGGCAACCCCCAGCCTAATTACTGTGGCAAGAGGAGGCAGGGTGGGAAAGAGCCTGCTTAATGAAGCCAAGGTACAACTTCTAGTCTCGGACCCGCCCCAAACTGGCCTGAGCCCTGGGTTCTGCACTGGACCCCCCTCTTGCCACGTCCCCAAAAGATCCCATAATCACTACCACATGTAGTAGGCCCTTGAGGCACTCCAGAGGGGACTGAGGAGTGACTAATTCCAGAAGAGGGTGGGAGTCTGAGAGGGCTTGCCAGGGTCCCCAAGGTTATACTAAGTACCCTCCCCTGCAGCCCCTCCATGATTCAGCCACAGTGCCAAAGCTGGGGTCACCACTGTCCCTCAGGCCCTCCTCTTTCTTGACACCTGCAATCTCTGACTAGCACTCAGCAAACAAGAGCCAGGCCTGGGTCTCCACAGCTGGTCCCCAGCACCTCTGCCACCCTCCTTCATCCTGCTAGAAACTTTACTCCTGCCAGAAGGTCAACCAACAAGTCACTAAGACACTCCCCTCCACCCTCCACAGACAGCTTCCTGCCTCCTGTCTCCTAGGACCTTCTCTGCCACCTCCCTCAGCCTGACTTTGGCCAGGAGCTCCTAGGTGGGCAGTGCCCCCTCTGTGTCCTCCCCAAATCCTGTTCTTCCCTGAACTTCCAGTGGGCTTCCAGCAGTTCAGGCTAGAGTCTCCTTTCCTCCAAGGTCCTGTCCTAAATGTCCTGAGTTCTCCCCTCTCCTCCCCACCCAGCACCTCCACTCCCAGTGTGGGGGGAGGGGGAGTCAGAAAGGGAAGGAGCAGGAAGGGGGGCTGGGGCAACAAGAATTCAAAACCAACAACAAAAAACCGGATCAAGAAAGAAGAAAGAAAGAAAAAACAACAACCAAAAAGCAAGAAGCTCTCGGGGCAGATTCAACAAGAAAAGGAAAAAACCAAAAAGATCCATTTTTGGAAAAAAAGAAAAAAAGAAAAAAGTTCTTTGCATTTTTTTTTCAAAATTTTGTGGTGAAACTTCAAGATATTGGGCCCTGTTTTCAAAAATTTCCAAATTCTTTCATTTGCTTCCAATGTTTGCATTTTCTGCGTCTGACAGGCTTTTGGAAATTGTAGCAGGTTTCTGAGGTTTCAATTGTGTCATCAATTTGCCAACTTAAAATTTTTTTTCAAATGTTGTTTCGCTCCAAATTAAAATTGTTTTTTCAAATTGTTACATTTCACAAGTTTCAAAACAGTCCAAATTTCTGTCAAACTCTAAACATTCTATCCAATTCTTTGTTTTTTTTTTTTTTCTGACATTCCAATTTCTTTTTTCACTTAATTTTCACCATGTTTAGCTTTTCTTGCAGGTTTTCTAGTGGGTCCAACATTTTTCAAATTTTGTTTGAAGTTTTCATAATTCTTTTTTCCAATTATTACAAATTTTTCTTTTCTTTTCTTTTTCGTTTTTTTAGTTGGGAGAACTGAGGGGCCTTGAGGGCTGTGGGGCATTTAGTTAGGGGCAGGGCTGTGAGCGTCCTCTTATCAGCAACCACATGCAGCAGCGGGATTTTTAAATCTACCTGTGTCTGGCGGATTGAGCGTCGCCTCGTCACGTTTTTTTGTGAGCGGACCTAAGACCGGGAACACAAAACAGAGAAAAAAGGACAATTTTGTGGGGAAAGATGGGGGTCGGGGGAGGTGGTGGATGGGGAGGGGAGGAGAGAAAGCAGAAAAGGGGAGGGTGGGGGGGCAGAAAAAATAAGCCAAAAAAAGCAAAATTGTTTGCAAGAAAAAGAAACCAAGAAAAGAGAAAAACGTTTCTACAACCCAATTTTTTTCCCCTCCCCGGAAAAAGTCATGCCCCAAAGAAAAGGCTGGTTTTGGGGGGGTGGGGTGCCTGAGTGGGCTGAGGTCTGTCTTAAGACATATTGACTTGGCTGGACAGGATTTGGCTTGTCGATGTGTTTGCTAATTGCTGGAAATGAAACAGTGTTAGAGGTGTGGGGGGTGGGGAGGGGAAGCCCCCCAGGGAGCCTGGGAGCCCAAGGCCAGCTGTGCCACCCAAGCCACCACTCACGCAGGCCCTCTTCAGGGCCAGCCAAGCACCTGCCTGCTCCCTCAGGCTGTAGAGAGGAGGGGCTGCAGCAGAAAGGACTCTGCTTCCCTCTGGAGGGCAGAGGGTAGGACGGGGTTAGGGGCAGCCTGCCCCCGCAGCTTGAAGCCCCTGGAAGCCCTCAGCTCCCCACTGGAGAGCTGTGGGTAGGTCAGCTAAGGCTGCCTGCCCACCTACCCAGCCTCTCACCCGCCAGCATTGCTCTTCCATCTGTACTCACAGGCCTGGCTTCTCGCCCCATCTCCCTAAGGTGGGGCGAAGCAGGGAAAGGGGTCATCAGGTCTTGCCCTCCACTCCAACTCTTCCCTCTGCACACCCCCAACCTCATCCCTTACCCAGACCTGCTCTCCTCCCCCAAAATGGTAAACTTCCCACCAGGGGCACCAGCCCCCCACCAACCCCTGCTCTAATGCCAAAAGCCCCCCTCCCCAATTGGGGGTTCAGTCCACAAAGAGGGAAGAGGAAACACAGTGCCCTGAGCTAGCCTGACACATAAGGTGCCAGGAGGTGCTGGGAGGCACAAAGTGTGCCCACTGTCAGGGAAAGGCCTCAGACTGGGCTCAGAGTTTGGCTCCAGGCTCCTTTCTGATTGTGGGCTTGGTCAGGGGAGAGCTGGAACCCAGAGGCCTGAGGGGTTCCCCCAGGCTGATTGGCTTCTCCTCAACAGACTGAGGAGGGATGGGTCAGCAAGGCTCAGGCCAGCCTCTGGAAGGTTTCTCCCAACTGGCAATGATGACCCACGGGGACCCATTAGGATCAGGGCCTGTTCTTCTCCATAACAGGATAGGGATGGGAAAGAAGTCAGCAGGGCATGTGTGCACATGAGAATATTAAGAGTGTGTGTGTGTGTATGCGTGTGTGTGTGTGTGTGTGTGTGTGTGCGCGCGCGCGCATGAGCCTGAGTCAACTTCTTCCTCCCAAAGCTGGTGTGAAGCTTCAGTGAGATCACCTGAATGTGTCAGGCCCCTAGCAGGTCTGCAATAAGTGCTGGTTAAAAATATAGAAGGTGTGGGCCTAAGTGGTGTGGGGGCAGAGTGGACAACTTATTTGGAAGTGTTGGGGTGGACAGACAATTGGTGGGAAGTACTGGGTGGATGTTTCACATGGGGGGTCATGAGACAGATAGCCCACTGAGGGGGACACTGGGCTTCACGTAGGACAACCTACGTGAAGATGTGGGGGTGGAGAGTCCATGAGCCGAGAGCATTGAGATAGTCAGTCTGTGTGGAGGCACTGGGGAGAGTGATTCAGAGGCAGGAGGGTGGTGGGTTAAGTTGTCCATGAGAAGGCAGGGAAATGCGAAGTGGATGGTTCTCATATGGAGAGTATTGAGGAATTGGGGAGGATGTGTGGAGTATATTGGGCTAAATGGCCTATTAGGGTGCTTGGAATCTGGATAGGACTGGAGTAGGTGATACTTCTGTGCATTGTGTGTTCAGGTTCCTAGGAGGCATGGTTTATATGGGGAGGGGTAGGTAGGGTGTTAGGGTACGTGACTGGTATGAAGAATATAGGATGGATGGTCCAAATGGGAGGTGCTAAGGACACTGGCTGAGGTGCATGAGGTGTTCTGTGATTGGCACGAGAGGACTCTGAGTGCAGGGAGCAAGGTGTTGGAATACTAGATCTGTGGGTAGAGTGTAGGGTTGCTGGTCATGTTGTCACAGCCTGAGGTATGATACAGATGATCTCTAGGTAGGAAGTAGGGTAAGCAATGTTTGAGGAGTGTTGAGGGTATTGGGAGCTGTGGTGTGAGTGGCCTGTTGGAGCAGGCAGTAGGTGCAGTGATTGGGGTAAAGGCCTATGTATGGGTGTTACCAAGGCATGTGATCTATATCCAGGGATACTGGGGGCACATGCCTGTGTAGGTGATGGGTAGACAATTTCAGAGAAGTGTTGGGATGTGCGCTGTGTGAAGTTGCTGGGAACTGTGATATGTGTGGTGTTGGAGCACATGGTCAATGTGTAGGTTGGTTGGGTACATGACCTGAGTTTTGAGTAGTTGAGATTCCTGGCGGTGGGACTTGAGGACAGGATGTTGCAGTAAGAGGTGTGTAGGGTGTACATACGGGGTTTCCTGGGTACTAGGCCTATGTGTAAAGTTGTTGGAAAACGGCCTGTGGGAGTCTTGCAAGGTGAATCGTCTCTGTAGAGGTGTTGAGGTGCTTTGGAGTAGCGACATGGGGTGTAAGTAGGATCACATGGGGGATGTTTATGTGGTGTGTTGGGGTGGCTGGAGACCACTCTTGTGTTGTAGACCCCTAGAAGGTACTCTGATTAATCTTGGCGTGCTGAAGGCTGGCAGATGGAGAACTGTCCAGGGGGAGTGTGCTGGAGGCCAGGAGCACTGCTGTAGTGAACTACAGAGTTCATTGACAAGAACAGCCAGCTGAAGAGCCCTAGTGTGCTGATGGGGATGGGTGGGCTGTGCCACGAGTGGAGGAGCCTTTGCCAAGGAGCTTCCCTGATCCTTTTAGGGCATATGGGGGTCAGGGGACAGAACATCCTGGAGAAGCGACACTCAGCTCAGGCCAGAAGCTCTGGATCTAATGTGACAGATGCAAGTCTGCCCTTCCGGCCTGGCGGAAAGGAGGAGTCTATGTTGTTCTTTAAATGTAGATGTAGCTAAAGTGGATATTCAGCCAGGGACAAGCCCAGGCCTGGAGGTGGGAGGTGGGGCAGAGCTGGAGAGAGTGACTGTCTGTCTAGGCAGAAGATGGATGCCTCCATCACCTGATCACCCTCAGCAGCCACTCTGTGTGTGCCTCTGTCGGGAGGGGTGGGTAAGCCCAGCCTAGTCATGGACTCTCTCGTGGGCACAAAGAACTTCTGGGGTGGCTGTCTGTGGGATTCCTTCCTAGGACTGCCTGGCAGGCACGCTGTACCACCCTGGGAGGGCGTGCGGAGCCTGCAGGGACAGACTGCTCCTCACAGCCCCCACAAAGGCCCAGCACCGGGCTCAGGCCATGCCAGTGCCTGAGGGTCTGCATGTGCGTTTGTGGGCTGTGTCCACGGGGTGCCCGGCCTGGTGCCCGTGCCCTTACCGTCCTCGGTGGGCACGTAGAGGTTGAGGTATAGGCAGTCCTCGCTCTGGTTCTGCACGTAGGTGGCGGCCGCCTCCAAGTTGTCGGTGAACCACACAGGCAGCATGATGGCGGGCAGCGCCCCGTGCAGGTTCTGCGGGCAGGCGGGCGGCAGGGTGGTGGCGTTGCGAACGCCGGGCCACGAGGCGGGGGCCTCGGGCGGCTGGAAGCGGCGGGCGCCCAGGGGTGGCGTGGCGTAGGGCACGCCCAAGAACTGCACGACTGGGCCCAGGATCTCGTTGTTGAGCTCACGCCGCACACCGCGCACTCGCCCGTAGGCTGTGTTCACCACTGGGAAGCGCTCCTCCCCGAGGCTGCCGAGGCCCAGGCTCGGGCCGCCCGGGGCGCCGCCGCCAGGACCCCCTCCCCCCCGTTGAGCCCCCGCCAGCCCCACCAGACACAGCGCCAGGAGCCACATGCTGATCGGGGGACCCCCCCTCCCTCCCCGGGACCCCCCCCCTCGGAGAGAGAGAGAAGGGGGGGGAGAGGGAGGGAGGCCCCCCTCGCCCCAGGAGGGAGGAGGGGGCCGGGGAAAGGAGGGAGGAGGGGGGTGGGGAGGGACCTGGGTTAGACTGGACAGAGAAGAGGTCTATTCCTCTCCATGGAGGGGGCAAGGGGTGGGGAAGGGAAAGGAAGTGGGAGAAGGTGAAGGCAGGCCCGACCTGCGGGGAGGAGGGACAGGGTATGCAAGATACAGACGGACGGACAGAAAAATACAGAGGAGAGGTGGAAGAAGGGAAGGGAAATTGGACGGGGCAGACAGAAAGGAATGGGGAGACAGAAGAGACAAGTGGTTAGTGACTTGGAATTCAGACCAAGTTGCCCCCTTCTTTTACCCCCAGGCCCCCTGACCCCTCCCCCATCCCAGCAACCCCTTCCCATCAGCAGGAACCCAGATAGAAAAGTCTGAGGCTTGGGGTGGAGTCAAGATGTGGTAACTGTCCAGGACAGAGTCAGAGGAGGGTCAGCTCCCTAGACCCAGGACACCCCCTTCCAACTGCTTTATCCCTCCCAGGCAGGTTCTCCTCAGGGGACTCAGGAGTGCCAGTTCCCACCTCCCTGGGAGGGATGAGATAGACAAGGAAGAGAAAATAAAAATACCAAGTCATTAATTAGCAGGAAGTGGCAGGTTTGTTTATACGTGTTAATTACTTCTGAGCTGTAATTTCATGGTACTGAACCCCAACCCCAGGCCAAACTCAGATCTTTTTTGGGACTGCACAAGCCCAGCACCTTCTCCTCCCTTCAACATCCCATTCTCTAAGGATTTGTGCAGCAGGGGACCCTTTTCACCCAGGCCCTCTCCATTTCTTCCCTTAGAAGTTAAGGTGCCTTGAGGCAGGGGCTAGAGTAGGGAGGGGATGCTGGAGGGGCAAATCCAGGGACAGATGCGTGATCCTGCAGCTGGTTGCTGGGCGACAGGATGCTGCCCCGCAATGTTACCTCAGCAACGGGCTGCAGCTTTAACCCTGGAGGAGGGGTCTGGAGGAAGAGGGGAAGGGGCTGGCTTGGTTATGGGGTCCATTCAGGGCATGAGGGGGAAAGCAGAGGCATGAGTCAGAATGCTACAGTTTCCCCCAACCTTAGCATAGAGGAAGAAGTATGTATGTTGGGGGTGGTGCAGGAGATTGGGGACTTAGAGAACCCTAAAAGACCCGCCTCTTGCCCCTTGTTGGCCAATCAGAGCCTAGCTCTAGTGACCAGGCCTCTGGCTGGGCAGAAGGGGTGCTGAGGTGGGTTTGGAGGGCATCAGATGTGCCCACCAACTGTCCCCCAAGTCTTGAATGGCCTTGGGCCACAGATACCTCCTCCTCCATGCACAGCATTTTGACCTATGTCCTGGGGGCAAACCTCAGTTTTCTCTCCGTCCCATCCCAGCTATTCATCTCCCCTTCCCCTTGCCAGCCCCCCACAGTTGCTACTCTGATGCTTGGGTGCTCAGGGCACCAGGAGTAGGACAAGGGAAGAGATCAGACCAAAGGGGCAGACACCCAGGTCATTTCAGCAAGCACCCCCGGTCCCCCCCCCCCCCCCCCCAGCCGCCAGAGCTGTTTGCTGACGCGGGGTTTTCAGAGCCAGGCGCCAGCCCGCGGGTGGCTCTCTGCAGGTGTCAATTTATTCCAGAGATGAGGACACAGGAATCCTTACCACACACACCCAGTCATGCCCTCCCGCTCTTCAGGTCCTCTTAAGCTCCTGTTCCCCCAGCACCTGGAGGGGGCTTAGGGCTGACTCCCTCAGGATCTCCCCTGCCCATGCCAGGCTGGGCTCTGCTTCCATGGCCTTGCCGCCCCCTCCCCCTCCCATTAACACAGTCTGCCTCTATCACCCCTCCTCCCTTAAGGTACTTTAGGCCCCTGGCCGCCTCCCAGCCAGCTTTTCCCCCTTCTTCCCTCCCCCTGGAGCCCTCCCCCCGCCATCTCTCTCCTCTCCATAGCACTCCCTCAGAGCATCTTTCCTCGGCCTCTTCCAGCTTGCTCTGGCTCTTGCCTTCAGTCTCTTACCCCTCAGTCTTTTTTTCATCTCTCTCTTCTGTATCTCCCTCCCTGGTGTTTCTCATCCTTCTCTCTCAAATCCCTTCCCCAAATTTCTCTCTCAAGCCCCTTCTATTTCTTTCTTTCCCCTTTCCCTATCTCTGTCTCCCCCATTTTCTCTCCTCTGCTCTCATCTCTGTCTGCCACATCTTGCTCCCCCCTCCTTCTCCCTATCCCTCTGCCTTGCTCTCTCCATTCCTGCCCAGGCCTGACTCCCCCAGCCGGGGAGAGTTGAGGGACGGGGGCTCAGGCCGCAGGCCCCCCCCCCTCTTCCTGCAGTGGGGAAAATGGCTTGGCCGGGAAGGGGAGAAGGAGGGGGAGGGGGAGATGGGAACACACGGGGTCTGTGGGCCCATTCAAAGGATCATTCATGGGCTGGAGAGAGGCAGAGACAAAGAGACCGAGACGCAGAGACACGGCGAGAGCATCCCTAGGCGGAGACACGCAGACAGAGCAGGCTGGGGGAAACCAGGCGCAGGGAAAGAGATGGGAAGAAGGAGACCCCAGTGGACCGCCACGCAGCCCCTTCCACCCAGCCCGGCTTAGCTCCTACCTGGCTCAGCTCTGAGGCCGTGGTGCCTCCATCCAGGGCTCCGAGTAGGGGACAGACGGGCTTCGGGAGGGGGGCGGCGGCCTCTGAGCCCCCGCGGCCCTGCAGGCCCAGCCCCCGCCCGCAGCGCCTCACCCGGCGGGGGAAGGGGATCGCCCCAGCCCCGGGGGGCGGGGCCGGGATCCAGTCGATCCCCGGGGAAAAGAGAGGTAGGGGATCGGGTTAGGAGGAACCCGAGAACAGGGAACCCCGCAGTGGGGACAGCGGGGCGAGGAGGAGGCGACGGGACAGCACTGGATTGGGTATCCACTGGCTCCGTGGGCCGGTTTCAAGGGACCAGAAGGCGGTACAGGCGGAGGATCCTAAGGGATCGGGTGCGGGAGGAGGAGTCCACGGCAATCCCCAGGGGCCCGGAGCCCAGGAGCGCAGGATCCGCGGTGCAGGGGCAGGGATCCAGCCGGAATCCTCGGGGAGGGGGAGGGATCTAGTCGATCCCGAGGGCGGGCGGGAGGGGGAGGTCCGGGGAGTCAGAGGAGGGCGGGAGCCGAGTCTGGAGCCCCGGGGCGGGGGTCGGCACCGCTCCTAGGAGGGAAAGCAAGGGTAAGGGGGAGGCTTCAGGGGATGCTTAGCAGCCAGGAGGCCCAGACTCCTGGTTCCGCGCGCCAGGGCCCGCCCGCCCCGCGTCCATCCCAGCCCGAGAGTGATGATCCGTCGGCGGAGCAGCCGCAGCAGCCCCGCGCGTCACCGCGCGGCCGCCTCCCCCGCCCCCTGCCGAGAGAGCAGCGCACACCCCTCGCTCCCACCCGCCTGCCCGCCCGCCCGCCAGAGTGTGGGGGGACTGGAAACGGTGGAAGGGGGCGGGAGTGGACAGACCGACGGATGGACGAAACGGGCCGGGGCAGGGTGGAGACATCCCCCAGATCTCCCATCCTCGGGGTTCTAGTGGTTGATGGGGGGTGGGGGAGGCGGGGGGGGTGGGGTGGGTGAACATAGGGGGCGGTGCATCATATGAAGAAGGAGGAGCCTTCGGACCTGGAGGAGGAGCCATCTGGACAGTGGGCAGGGGTTAATGGCTATGGGTGGAGCTTGGGTATCTGTGGGGCCGCCTCTTTTGGGGAGCTGGTCCGGCTTAAAGCTGAAAAGGAGGAGCCTGTGGAGAAAGGGGCGGAACTTTGCGTGGGGACCGGGATCTTTGGAAATTGGCCGGAGGTGGAGGGGGGCGGTGTTAGAAGGGACGATCAACTTGGAAAGTGGGCCAATCCGTGACGCAAATCCTCTAGTCCCACCCCCCCCAACTCCGCCCCCCTAGTGCTCCGCTTCTCCGCTTCTAATTGGTTCTGGTTTCTCCGCCCGCCAGACGTCTTCGCCACTCACCAGAGGCTTTACAAAGGCGCAAGTACCCGGGTGAGGACCTGGACGCTGAAATGAACACGGCCCGGATTGGGCACCTGTGGGCCTTATTTGCATGGAAGATCAGGGTTGGCTGGCCTTCTGGGTGGCCTGGGCGGTGTTCATCCGGCGCGTGACCATCACAGCGATGGCTGGGCTTGGGGCTACTTTCCGCCGCTTGGGCGCCTTGTCCGGAGCCGGAGCCTTGGGCTTGGCCACCTACGGGGCGCACGGTCAGGAGACTGGGGATGCAGCTGGGATCGTGCTAGGGGCGACCTTTGGGGTCTGGTGCAGGGGCGGAGTCTATAGGAGGTGCCGAGGCTCCAATCGACCAGACAGCCCGGGGAGCCCTAGACCTTTTCAAGTCCCTCAGCCCGGTCCAGTTGGTTCCCACAACTGCCATGCGTGTATCCAACAATCAGAAGCCTCCTGGGAGCCCCTTTCTCGCCAGTGTCCATTTGGGTACCCCCGGGAGTCGGAGTAGTCAGGGCTGGTTCTAGAACTGGTAACCTTTGCCTCTTCTTTTCACAGGCGCCCAGTTCCCGGATGCCTACGGGAAGGAGGTGAAGTAACTGCGCTGGGGCTCTCCGACTTCCGGGTCTATGAGGGCACAATGTCTGGGGTCCCTGAGGGAAGTAGGAGAGGGGCGGAGCGCGGGTCTGCAGCCATCAGGGCTGTAAGCCTGAGGCGGGGGACTCTCTAGAGGCAAGCTGGGACTTCAGTTGGGAGACGGACTTTTGTCCGTTGTGTCCCCACGGGATCCAGGCTCCTGCGTTGCTTAGGAAGTCCCCCCATTTCTCTTTCTCTTACAGCTCTTTGACAGAGTCAACAAACACCACTTCTTACACAGCCTGGCCCTGTTAGGGGTGCCGCACTGCAGAAAGCCCCTCTGGGTAATCTTCCCCACTGGTCTAACCCTGATCAAGCCCCACCCACTTCTCCTCCTGCTCTGTTTTTACTAGCCCGTATTCTTCCTTGTTTCTCCTCCAGGCTGGGTTACTGCTGGCCTCTGGAACCACCTTATTCTGCACCAGCTTTTACTACCAGGCTCTGAGTGGAGACCCCAGCATCCAGACTTTGGCCCCTGTGGGAGGGAGCCTGCTACTCTTGGGCTGGCTTGCCTTGGCTCTTTGAGCTTCCTTGTATTTAATTTCTGGGTACTTTTTTGAGAGTTGGAGCAGGGAGGCGATTAAAAGAGAAAGGCAAGTAAAGAACTTTGGAGTATTTGTTCATCTAACCTCTTGGAGGAGGAGGGATAGAGATTGTCACCCTCTGAACTCCCTCCTTTTCCTGAGACTAAATCACTGAGCCTTGGGTCTGGGGATTCTGTTCACTTCAAGTTAACTTGTTATGAAGTTCTTAAACTGGTGGGCATAAGAGTCATAAAGAATGCTTGAAATGCAGGTTCTAATTGAAATCTTCTTTGGGGCGTGAGAAGCTGTATCGTGTGGTTCTGATGCTCGTTAAATTTGAAGATTACTATAGGGCAGTGGTTTTCAGCCCTGTCATTCCACAAATTTATTGAGCACTCACTCTAAAAGTCAGGGTTAAGGCAAGGCAGGACAGGAGGAGTGCCATTAGTTACAAACTACTTTGGAGTTCAAAACAGGGACAGAACATCATGTATTGGGGGCAGAAAATGCTTCACAGTGCTTGAAATGATCCTTAAGAGAACTCTTGTGTGGAGGAAACTGAACAGAGATGGAGGTGGGCAGGGGAGGAATATGGAGCCACATGAGTCTTCAATGTGAGCCAAGTTTCTGAGTTAGAAAAGGAGTGAAGAAAGGTGGTGGGGCAGGCTAGAGTAGCACCAACAGCATGTAGAGAACTAGAAGATATTTAGGGGGCCGTGTTTAAGTCATCAAGTGTTGATCATAAGTCAGACATTACAAGAAGATTCAACTGTGAACAAGACAGACGTCATCCTTTCCCTTGTGGAGTTTCCCATCTAGTAGTGGAAATGAACCTTAAACAACAAAACGCACGAATATGTCATTGTGAGTTGGATTGTGTGCTCGAAGGAAAAGCACAGGGAGGCAGTGAAACAATGGGGCAGTGGAAGGCGGTGCCCCTTTAGATGAGAAGGCCTCCACTGCAGCTGGAACTAACCATGCGCAAAGTGAAGGGGAAGTGTATTCTAGGCAGAAAGAATAGCTGGCAAAACATGTTGAAAAGGAGCAGTTCAAAATCCTTGAAGCAGGAGAAAATTGGGTGAGTTGGAGAAAGAGCAAAACCAGTGTGGCTGACGTAGTGAGTCAGGGGTCCCGGATGGTCAGTGCAGGCCTTGCAGGCGGTGTTAAGCACTTGGAAATTATTTGTAGTGCAACAGTAAGTCATTGAAAGGTTTAAAGTGAGAGAATGCTAGGATGTGACTTATATGTTTAAAAGATCTGGAGAACCAATTGGAGGAAGATAAGCATGCAACAGGGAGATCAGTCGGGAGGCCACTGAAGAGGTCCAGGTGTGGGATGATGATGGTTGCTTGCTTAAGGATGGAAGGATGATGAAAGGGTCCAATTCAGAATATATTTTGAAGATAGTGCTGATGGGACTTGCTGATGGATTGGACATAAGGGGTGGATGAGAGGGAGATTTCTGGTTTACACACTTGGTTGAGTGGAGGTGCAGTTACACAGATGAAAAAAACTAAAGGCGGGGCAGATTAGGGGGAGGCTGATCAGAAGGTTAGTTTGGACATGTTGCTTAGGAGACATCCAAGTGGAGGGCCCAAGCAGGTAGTTGGGGAGCTCAGGAAGGTGTCTGAACTCAAGAGAGAGATTTGGACTCAAGTTTACTATGCAGCCCACTCTGGTCAGTCTTCCATCCTGTTTCTTCCCCATAAATGCCATTGGAAGAATCCTGTGAATCACTGTGACCTCCTGGTGGCCAGATCCAGTGGGTGATTTTCAATCTCGTCTTCCTCAGCCTTTCTGTAGCATTTGACACAGTTGGCCACACTGTCCTTGAAACACATCATGTTCCTTCTATGATACCACTCTTCTGGTTTTCTCTGTCTTTGTGGCTGCTTTGCCAGCTTCTCTACCTAGTTTAAATCAACAGTTTCCAAATTTTAATGAAAAAAAAATAGAACTCTTATGTATACATATTGTAATTTCATCCTTTTTAATTTCTATTTTTGTATATGTTTTATAAAGTGCATATCTGTAAAGTATATTGGAGATGTATACTTAACTTTTCTGAAGGTGTACATTCAGAAAAGTACAGACCATTTCTTTAGGTAATCTCATTCAGCCCCATATCTTTTGTTACAATCTGCATACTTTTCAACCCGGAATTTCTGTCTTCCACCCCAGCCCCGACTGAGCTCCGGATTCCTGGAGCAGCTGCCGTGTGGAAGAGTGGAGACCTGAAGGAGTTAAGTGATGAGGAGAGAGGGGGGCATGTTCCAGAACAAGGCAGGAGCTTTTGAGGCAGCCCTGAAGCAGGAGAGAGCCCAGTGTGTTGAAGACCTGAAAGAATTTCTGGTGGCTGGCTTGAAGAGCATGAGAAGGCCAGTAGTGAACAGTGCGGATGGTAGGGCCCAAATGGTGGAGGGCCTTATGCTGAGAGCTTGGACCCTCTTGAGGGGAATGGAGAGCCACTGAAATAGATCAGGGAGGAGGCATGATTGGAGGTGTATTAGTAGAGGATCACAGTATTTCTTCATTTAAAAATGAAAAAAATAAGGCCTCAGAGGGGACCTCAGAATGGCCCAGAGCGCCAGTGGCAGAGCCCACAGTGGATCCCCAGGCTCCCACCTCCCAGTCCAGCGCTCTTGCTGCATTTCCATCCTACATCTCAGGTAGTGTCTGGGGCACATGGAACCTCCAAGTGGAGGAGACTCCGGCATCCGGAACAGCCACCCTCCCTGTAATACGATCCCTAATGCCTTTGCTTTGGGCCAGACTCTTGGGGAACTAAGATAAATAAGGCCTGCTTGATAATTGGTCCCTATTATTACTGTACATTGTATCCGGTCTTCTCAAGAGTCCTGCAAGTTAGTGGGAAGTGAGGATAAGAGAGATGAAGTAACTTATTCTTTTTTTTATTTTTATTTTTTTATTTTTAAAGATTTTTTTTTTCTTTTTCTCCCCAAAGCCCCCTGGTACATAGTTGTATATTCTTAGTTGTGGGTCCTACTAGTTGTGGCATGTGGGATGCCGCCTTAGCGTGGCTTGATGAGCAGTGCCATGTCCGTGCCCAGGATTCGAACCAACGAAGCACTGGGTCGCCGCAGCGGAGCACGAGAACTTAACCACTCCGCCATGGGGCCAGCCCAAAGTAACTTATTCTATGTCATACAGCTAGGACCTGGGTAAGCTGGATTCAGTCTCTCTTCTATCCAATTCCCAGAGCTAAGTTTTTTCCTTCTTGTACATACCTGAGCTAACAACTGTTGCCAATGTTTTTTTTTTTTTCTGCTTTTTCTTCCCCAATCCCCACAGTACATAGTTGCATATTCTAGTTGTGGCTCCCTCTAGTTGTGGCACATGGGACGCCACCTCGACATGGCCTGACGAGTGGTACCATGTCCACGCCCACCATCCAAACCGGCGAAAACCTTGGCCGCCAAAGCAGAGTGTGCGAACTTAATCACTCAGCCACGGAGCCAGCCCCAAGACAGACCTTTTAAAAAATAATTTGATACAATTATTACAGTAATAATACTGTACAGTAATAATACTGAGTGTTACAAGTAGATACAGAGGTGGGTTTGTTTTGCCTTTGGGGACTGGTAAGACTTCCGTCCATCTGCTGGGTTTCAGCATGAATAGTTCACCAGGAAAAAGGGACAAGATCACACTGGTAACAAGTCAAGAGAGAGAACAGGAGTGCTTGGAGCTCAGGACAGAGTGAGCAGGCGGGAAATGACCAAACAGAGGCAGGGTGGAGTTCACACTGAAAGGTCTCCTGGGTCAAGCCTGAGTCAACCTTGACTTCCCTTTGCCTCACATCATATATCCACGCCGTCATCATGGCTCAAATACATAACCGGAATCTGCCCATTTCTCACCACCTCCATTGCTACCACTCCAGCACCTGGTCTGAGTCATCCTCATATCTCACCAGGCTTTTTGCAAGAACTTCCTTCTGCCCTTGCCTACCTACAGCCTGCTCTGGACAGAGCAGCCTGAGAGAGAGAGAGAGAGGGAGGGAGCAAGCGAGCCTTCTAACACAGTAGTCCTCAGCCTTGGTTGCATTTTAAAATCTGCTGGGGAATTTTCAAAAAGTTCTTAGGTCTGCACCTCACCCCACATATTCTAGTTAAATTGCTATGAAGTGGGGCCCAGGCAGAGGGATTTTTAAGGCACCCCAGATAATTCTAACTTGTGGCCACAGTTGCAGACCACAATTTCAGTATGTAAGTGTCATGTCTCTTCTCTGTCCAAACCCTCCAGCACTGCCCATTTCACTCAGAGTATAATCCAATGGTTTAAAAGGCCGTATGTGATCTGGCCTCCTGTGACCTCTCTTACCTCCCCCTGGTTCATTCCATTCCATTCTAGCCACTCCAGTCTCCTTTTTCTTGATTGAACAAGTAAGGCAGGCTTCTGCCTTGAGGCCTTTGCCCTTGTTCCCTCCGCCTGAAACACTCTTCACCTAGAGGTCTGCAGGGCGCCATCCTTGACTTTCCCTTAGGTCTTTGCTCAACTATCACCTTACTGATGACGCCTTCCTAGTCCACCCTCTTCAAAATTGCACCTCCTGCCCACCCCTCTCTGTCCTCTTTATCCTGCTCTATTTTTCTTCATAGCGTTTATCATCATCTGACTTAACAATGTATTTTATTTACATTATCTGTCTCTTTTCCACTAGAATGTAAACCCCAGGAGATCAGGAATTTTTGTAAACTTTTTTTGACCGCTGTGTATTCTTATCACTTTAAATGCTGTCTGACATATAGTAAGTGCTCACTAAATCTTTGTTGCATAACTGAATTTCTGTATGTTTACGTGTTGTGGTGGAGGCTGGTCCATGGTTTGGGCCATGTAGAATCTGTGGCACTAAGGGGTACCAAGCACTTGGGTCTGAAGCAGATGATGACTGAAGCTGTGGGAGCACCTGACCAGCCCAGAGGAACATGGACATAGAGGCAAAGGAACTCCCCAAACTTGCATCTCCCTGTATTCATCTTGATGAGTGACACCTCCACCTGCCTGGTGACCAGGCGGGCACCTGGGGTCATCCTGGACTCCTCCCCTCCACATCTCACCCCTCAAACAAGTTCTGTATTATCTAAATATCTCCAAAACCCGCCACTTCCGTCTGTCTGCACTACCACAGCCATCCTCTCCCCCCGACTGCTGCCAACAGCCCAGCCTGAGTGCCTCCATTGTTCTCCACACTGCAGTTTTAATGGTTTTTCTAAAACATTTGACCTCCGCCGGTCTTAAAATCTTTCAGTGGGCTACCTGCTGCCCTTGGGGCCAAGTCCCAGCTCCCACAAGGCCCTCTGTGCACGCGGGTGGGACTCCCTCTCTAAACTCACCGCTCGCCCCTCAGCCTATAGGCCCCCAAAGGGCAGGACCTCCTCACGCCTGCAGGCCCCGGCTCAGGACCCAGCCGAAGCGACTCTTCTTGGGAGAAGCCTTTCCTGCTGACCGCATTGCCTCCTCTGGCCCCGAGCCTCACCTCACGCACACTCATTACTGACACTGTTTGGCGGCCTGTCACCGGCGTGGCTGGGGGCGCCTGAAGTAATTGCAAGGTGTCTGTGTGGGTGCTGCTGCGCGAGGGAGAGGGGACGGCGAGGCAGCCCCAGGGAGGTGGAAAGAGAGCCAGGAGCCAGTCTTAGAAGCCAATGGGTGAGTGTGCAGGGTGTTCCGCTGCGTCAGCGAGGCCCGAACCGCCCTTGGGAGGAGGAGCCTGGGGTCTAGCGCCGCGCAAGCGGCCCTCGTTCCCACCAAGGGGCACTGAGGACTTCGCGCCCGTAGACCTGGCGGGGGTCGCTTGGCTAGGTCTCAGCCTGCTGCCCTCCCCAGGCGAGCTTCCTTTCTGGCACTCTGCATCGGAGCGGAAGGGGCGGGAACGCAGACAACGAGAAGGAGCCGGTGGTCCAGGGTCCGCGGCCCCGCGGGAGAGCCGGCATCCTCTCTGCGCAGGCGCGCCACCCAGGCCGGGAGGGGTGGGGCCCGGACAGGTCGAGGGGCGGAGTCAGATCCTGGGCCCGCCTCCAGTAGCTCCTGAGAGCCCTGGTGCGCTGGGCACCCCGGCTATTCTAGGGGCTTCAGGTGAGCGGGGGGCACAGAGGGGTCAGGAGACCTCCCTCGAGGTCCGGTCGTCGGTCTGACCGCAGGTCCTTCTGTCCTGCCGTCTGCCTACAGCCGCCTCCGCGGAGAATGGGAGAACAAAGGGAGGGGGCGGTTCTGGGGCCCCTGAGGGAATCCGGGGTCCCAGGTACCCCGCCCCGCCCGCTGACACTTTCGGTTTCTCTCCGAGTCAGAGGCGCCGCCCAAGAGACCCTGGGCCGGCGCCGGGCGCAGCTGCCTTTCGGCGTTTGCCTGTCCGTCTTTGTGTCTGTCTCTGTGTCTGTCTGGCTGTCTCCGAGCTTGCCTCCACTTCTAGAACTAAGCTCCTCGGACACCGACATCCCGCCAGCCCTCGCCCCTTCCCCATGGCTGGTAAGTGGGCGCAAGGCTGAGGGTCTCCGTTATCCCCCCACGGACTTGGGAACCGGGTGTCGAACACATCCTCCGGGAATGTGCTCGGACTGGCTGAGTAGGGCTCCTCCCTTCCTCCCAGGGAGCCGCCGCCCTGCTCCCCCGCCCCATCTTTCTCAGTCTCTCCTGACCGCATTTCCCCCGTGGCCTCGCGGCCCGTGGGCTAAGGGGCATGGGGATGAGGCCGCGGGTCCCTTTCTAATCTACTCCTGTCCCCTCACAGGCCACTTGGCCCCCAAAGACTACGCCCCTTCGCCCCCACCTCCCTACCCTGTGACCGCCGGGTACCCGGAGCCAGTGCTGCATCCTGGGCCCGCGCAGGCGCCAGTGCCCTCCCACGCGCCTGCCCCTGCGCCCGGCTTCGCTCTCTTCCCCTCGCCTGGCCCCGGGGCCCCAGGGCCTGTTGTCCCCTTTTTGCCACTGCCAGGGGTGCCTTCTGGCCTGGAATTCCTGGTGCAGGTGAGTGGGAGGGAGAGAGGAGTGACGGGGAGGGGACCGGACGTGCAGGCCCGCCAACTGACGGCGGCGTGGCCCCTACTCTCTTTCCAGATTGATCAGATCTTGATTCACCAGAAGGCTGAGCGAGTGGAAAGTGAGTGGAAGGAGGAGTAGTTTAGGCCTCGTGATGGGGACAGTGATAGTGGGCTGTTGGGCAGGCGCCGGTGCCTGAGCCTCAGCGTGTCACCCCTTGGCAGCGCTTCTAGGCTGGGAGACAAGTAACCGGTATGAACTGCGCTCGGGGACCGGACAGCCCCTGGGTCAGGCGGCTGAGGAGAGCAACTGCTGCGCGCGTCTGTGCTGTGGTGCCCGCCGGCCCCTGCGTGTCCGCATGGTGGACCCCGGGGACCGAGAGGTGCTGCGCCTGCTCCGCCCCCTCCACTGTGGCTGCAGCTGCTGCCCTTGTGGCCTCCAGGAGGTGGGCGGGGAGGGATGGGGACTGGGAGAGACTTCGGTCTTAATGGGGCCGGCCAATTGTGGGGCAGGATCTGGGAGAAGGCCTGGGAGGAGGCGTGCTTCAGGTGGGAGTGGGCAGGTGGGATGGGAGGTCTAGTGAGGGGGATGACAGGTGGTCTAGTGAAGGGGATGGGAGGCCTCGTGAGGGGAGATAGGTGACAGAGCTGGACTGATGAGAGCTTGGGCCAGGGTGCCCTGGCTCAGCAGTGATCCTGACTGCCTCCCACTCCAGATGGAAGTACAGGCTCCACCTGGCACCACCATTGGCCACGTGCTACAGACCTGGCATCCCTTCCTCCCCAAGTTCTCCATCCAGGATGCCAATCGCAAGACCATCCTGAGAGTGGTGGGGCCCTGCTGGACCTGTGGCTGTGGCACAGACACCAACTTTGAGGTACGTACCAGGAATAAGGGGAGATTCCTGGGAACTTCATAAACCAAGATGATGCATGAGGCAGGATGGCCAACTCTAAGGTCAAGACCCTGAGCTCATCAACCCAGATCCACTGTGACTCCTACCACATTTCCAGTTTTCCTCCATTCAAAAAGAGGATGGCCCCGTGGTCTTACGAAAACATGGCAAAGATGGTTTCATCTTAAGGACCAGTGCTGATTGTTACCTGCAGCCCTGTGTTGAGGGAGGAAAACTCTAAGGCCAGGCTGGATTTAGAGTAGAGGATGGTTATTGAGTCTGTCATGGACTGAGCCCATGTGGCTGCTGTGCACGAGTCTGTGAGTCCAGGCCCTGGAGCAAGTACTCATTTAACTTGTTAACATCCTGTCGCTTGCCCTGCCAACCCAGAAGTCCAAATGGCCCCTCCAACCCGGAATCCAGGTGATATCCTTCGGACCATGCATTCCAATCACCAGCCTAGGGCCTGGAGAACCCAAGTGGTGACCGTTTCGAGTGAGGCCTGGGAAGCACCTTCCTTTCTAGAAAACCAAGTCTCTTGAGGGATAATTACCTGTGCAGATAAAGGAGAAACAACAGGTATAATCCTGTAGACTTCCCAAGGCTGCTGATGAGGTGCCCTATCTAAGGTTACTTTTAAAAACTGAGTCACCTTGGTAGCTGTGGAAAGTTTCTGTGATGAGAGCTGGCTGGAAAAGAGATAACTGGGTGACCTCTGGATGGGAATATGTAGACTGTGGGGTTCTCATAGGATCATAATTATGAACGGGCCATATTTGGGGCTGTACTCTTGGGACCGAAGGGCTGGCTGGGAGAGCCCTGCCCAGCCTGAGACTGGTGTGCAGGAAGTGCCCAGAGCTGCAGGACTGGGGGAAGGGGTGGGGCAGGACACAGAAGGATATCATTCTAGTTCTAGCCACTGGAGAATGAACATATGAAAAAGGACGAAGGAGTCACTATGAATTACCAACACCCATGTCGGCATGGCCTATTGCTGCTGGGCCCAGAGAGGCCAGTGGAAATCATGGTCCTCAGGGGCCACTTACTGCTGCCCCCTCCCCCTAATAGATGAGCTTGGATCCCCTCTAGATGAGGCTTGCATGCAGTTCTGGACAGGGCCCTCCCTACTTTACAGATCAGAGGAAAGCCACCCCTTTTGGCAGACACAGCCTTCTAGGAGCCTGGTTGGCTGGTGGACTGTGGCCAGGAGTTGGCAGCCTCCCTTGCCCTCTTGGCCAAGCTACTTTGTGCAGGGCACAAACTGCACCATCTGTGGGTGGCAGGGACTTGGTAACCAAACAAACCTAGCAACCAGCCACACACTAAGGAGATGAGACTATATTGTGCTTCCATTTCTCCCAGCAAAGATGTTCACTTGTCATGTATGGCCTTTCAAGAGCAACAGATCTGAGTGTGAATCCTGATTTTTGCTCTATACTCACAGTGTGACTTAGGGTGCCTCAGTTTTCCCAGATGTCACATGGCTGTTGGATTCACTAAGTGTAGAGCCTACACATTTCATACATGGCGACTGTGGGAGTGAGGCTGGAGGCAGGTGAGATCAATTGCATCCTCCCCAGTTGGGTCCTTCCTTCCTCCTTCCTCTCTGCTGACAGGTGAAGACTCCAGATGAATCCCGAAGTGTGGGCCGCATCAGCAAGCAGTGGGGGGGGCTGCTCCGAGAAGCCCTCACGGATGCAGATGACTTTGGCCTACAGTTCCCGCTGGATCTGGACGTGAGGGTGAAGGCTGTGCTGCTGGGAGCCACGTTCCTCATTGTGAGTTGGCTGCCTCCGCCCCTGCCCTCCTACTTCTCCTTTGCTCCCACTCGAGCCTTCGTTTACTTCCTGGCCTCCCGCTAGGAGAGGGTTAGGGACAGACTTTATGGGGGGCTGTGGTTCTAGACCTGGTTGTGATAGCTGAGCCAGGCTGGCCCAGCCAGATCTCCTGTTGACAGTGCCCTCCCCTCAGGACTACATGTTCTTCGAGAAGCGAGGAGGCGCTGGGCCCTCTGCCATCACCAGTTAGAGGCTGCCTCAGGGTGAGGAGACCATCACCTCAACCAGAATTCAAGATGGTCACCTGGCCTGGCCCCTCCTCAGAGGCAGCACCTTTCCTCCATGTACATACACTACAGGGGAGAGACAGGGATGCCTGAGAGGCGCGGGGGGCCGTGGCACCCCATTCCCCACCCTCCTCCCCTGGCTTCTCTCACCTATGACCCCCACAGAAGGGTATGTATGAGAGCCCTTCCCCTGCTACCTCCCACCACTGTCTCCGGCAGTCCCTCAGCACACAGGCATGTCAGCTTTCAAACTTTTCCTACCCACTTTCTCCCACCCCCTTCTAGGGCCTCTGCTGCAGATGAGGCCTTTGGAATCCAGGGCTCTGGGGTTTTACAACAGGGCTCGGGTGGGGAAGGGTAAGCAGCACCAAAGATGGCAGACATGGCCATCCTTCCCCTGCATCAGCTTGGCCAATCAGTTCAGCCTCAGACCATGGCACTCTGAGGGGATCCCCACCTGCCCACCAGCAGCTGTAGGGCCTAGACCCCAGTGCCAACCTCCTCTCCCCCTTGGGCCCTGCCCACACCTGGTGCTTGCTGCAACTTCCTGTGCCTTACTTAACCACCTCTTCCTTCCCTTGCCCTAGGAAGGAAACTGCATCTTTGTATGTTATATTCATATAAACTTTGTAACTTTTTGGACATTGGAAAATGTATGTAACGGGAGAGGGTAGAAAAAAGATTTGGTGTAGGAAGAAACAAAAGGAAATATGACAGCTGGGCTGGGGAGGGGCTGGCCTGTCTCATTATCCATGCTGCCAGGATCAAGTGTCTTTGAGTCTAAGAGAGCAACTTTCATCATCCATGATGACCCCAGACGAAGCCAAGGCAGTTTGGCTTCCATCATCCAAGATGGCTGCCCCCAAAGTCCAGTATGGTAGCTGATGGCAGTTCAGGATGGCTATTCCCCTGGTCCAGTATGGCCACTTGATCATTCTTTGTAGTGAGTAGAAGCTTCCTGTGGGTATGATGTATAGCAGCTGTGTTCCTCCAAGACCTCCTTTTGGTTGGGAATGTGGTGGGCAGAGTAAATTAGATCCTTCTATGACCCAGCCAAAGGAGCTTGAGCCCTCAAGAGGCCAAGGGGCAGGGTAGGAGACACTTGTCAGTGCCCGACCCTGGGCTCCTCCTGTGTCAGCTACAGCAAGATCTCTCCAGGTGGGAAAGTCTGCTCTGATAGGACCTTATTCTGCTTCTGCTTGGTCCCATGTGGCCAGGCCCTTGGTCAGGCTGGTGTCTGTGCCCAAGGGAGTAGAGCTCAGGGCCGGGCCAGGACATAGCGACTGGCAGCTGAGAGGTCCCACTGGTAATGCTCCAGGATGCGCCGGCAGTCAGCTCTGGATCGGCTACTTAGGTGGAAGAGCTGGTCTACCTGTGGAGGCAGGAGGGAGGGCAGCTGACTGCTAGAGGGCAGGGGCAGGAGAGGCAGGAACCTGAGAAGGGTCTGGCTTTACCTTGAGGTTCCGGATGGCAGAAACCACATCTCCCCCAGTAGCCCTCAGTGCTGCCTGGCATTCCTGGTGGGTGACTCCATGCACGCTCAGCTCCACCTGCAGGAAACAAAGCCTCGCTTAGGCCCACACCCCAGCCTGTAGCCTCTTCCGGACACCAGGCCACTTCAGGGAGACCTCACCTCCATAATCCTCCTCTGAAACTCGGAGTCGGGTGAGAGGCCTCCAGAGGGGACGGTGGCTTTGCTGGCTCCTGGCGCGCCCATGGGGTGACTGTGGGGGGGTTCTCTTTTGGGCCAGGGAGGCTGCTCCCTGGGGGTCTGACTGGGCTGAGAAGAGCCTGAGGCAAAGGGAGGGCGGGGTGGCAGGCCTGGAGGTCCCTGGGGCACAGCTCTGGCATGTCGAAGTTCCGGTGGGCTGGAACCACCTCCTGTGGGGCGGGGACCCAGGGACAGAACCGATTCCAGACTCTTGGAAATGCCTGCACAGTTGAGAAAGAAATGACCTGAAAGGAAGCCCGGATGCCAGGCCCTGCCCTCCTGTTCTATGTCTATGCTGCCCTCAGGGTGGTCCTTGGGTTAGGTGGGATAGTAAGACAGGTATACAGAACAGACACCCAGGCCCAGGCAGCTGAGGACCCAAAGAACTGAGAGTGCAGGGGCTACAGAGGGGAAATGCTGTTCAGTGAGGAGGGCAGACCTTAGAGTACACCTAGGATGTCAATAGGCAGAATGTGGGGGAAGGAAAGCATATGCAAAGCATGGATTCAGAGCAGGGGGCAGAACTAGAGGGTGGTTCTTGATCCTCAGAGACCCTGGAGGCCCTGTCCCCACCTCCACGCCCACCTTTCATCTTCTGCAGGGGCTCACCCCTTCTCTGGCCCCGGGCTGGAGGGGGATCCCGAAGCTTTGCCTTCACTCTGTCCCTGTTGGAGAGTGATCCATTCATTCTCCACACACACCCCACAGATCAATGTCCCCTCCCAAAGAAACTCTCTGGGGCTCCCACCCAGAGTGGAAGCTCCAGCTGGGAGGCAAGTCCAGCCTCCCCACCAGCTTCGCCCTGGCCCCCTCCCCAAGCTTCCCTTCCAGAGAAGTTGCTGAACTTGGTTAACTCCCCCAGTCTAGCTCTGCCCCCAACTCTTTCAAGTCCTCACCCATCTATGCTTCCCTGGCGACATTCTCCCCGGGCAGGAGAGCCTCTGTGGACTGGACGGGTGGCTGGCAAGCCCCCCAAGTCTGCCAGCGTCACTGCCGAGGCTGGGAAGCTGCCCACTTTGAATGTGCGACCATTCTGGCCCTTCCAGGTTGCAGAGTCGGGGCTGTGGGAAGAGGCACTGGTGAAGGGGATGGGGGCGGGGGTGGCACGCGGACTGGGCTCTGGCCCACATTCAGCTCACAAGCTGTGGGCCATGGAGCCACATCTGCCTGGAGGAAGGGAAGCCTTTTTCTTCCTAACACAAAAGGGCTCTATGGGCCTGTGGTGGCTCCAGCGGGGAGGCCAGCACTGTGGTGGAGCTCTCGGGGCCCAGTGGGGAGAGGAGGAGATGAGGCAGAGGATCAGGGTTCAAGGAGCTGGGAAGAAGCAGAGATGGGACCAAAGTCAGGAAGGTTGAGAGGGAGTCGTCCTCCTGGGGATGGGTGGGAGGCATGGGGCCCTCACCTGCCCTCGATGATAGTGATGGGGTCCCCAGACTCCATTTTCAGGGCACCTAGCTCTGTGACATCCCTCACACAACGTCCCTCAGGAGGCCAGGCCTGTAGAGACAGGAGGAAAGGGTGGCTGGGCTTGTGGCTTGAGTCAGAGGGGTAACATCATGGGAGCAGAGAAGAAAGGAGACTCTAATTTATGCACCCACCAATCAAACCCATACCAGGTATGTCCTTGTCCTCGCCCAGGGTGGAACTGTCCCTGTCCCCCAGTTGTAATCCAGTGGGGGAGACAGACTGGATGCCATGCCAAACTGGACACAGCCCAGGGGTCAGGGAGCAACAAAGGGGGGCCCTGTCTCTACCTAGGGGGACCAAGTGGGGAGTCATCCTGTATACTGCTTTTCCTCCACACCCAGGCCCATCAGATCTGCCTCCCAAGCACCTCTGGAAATTTTCCATTTCTTTCCAGTCCCATGCCTTGACTCTCACCCAGACATCTTCATATCGCTTCTGCTTCACAGTCATTGTCACCTACCTAGTCTGCCCATCTTCAGTATCACCTCTCTAATCCATTCTTGCACCAAGCCAGAGTGATACAACATATAAAGATGGCTTGTAACTCCCTTGCTCAAAACCCTTCCAGGGCTCCCAGGTGCCCTCAGAGTAAAGACTAAATAAACCCCTTTAGAGCCAGCCCAGTGGTGTAGTGGTTAAGTTCACACGCTCGGCTTTGGTGGCCTGGGGTTCATGGGTTCGGATCCCTGGAGTGGACCTACACACTGCTCATCAGACCATTCTGTGGTGGCGTCCCACATACAAAGTGGAGGAAGACTGGCATGGATGTTAGCACAGGGACAATCTTCCTCAAGCAAAAAGAGGAAGATTGGCAACAGATGTTAGCTCAGGGCCAATCTTCCTCAGCAAATAAATACATACATACATACATACATACATAAACTCCTTTAACAGTAGAGTATAGTGATTTAGGGAACACCTCAAGTCAGATTTGCTGGTTCAAATCCCAACTCTTCCACCTACTGTGTGACTTTAGGCAAGTCACTTAAACTGTCAGTGCCTTACCACCAAATCTGTAACATCGAGATAATAATGACCTCGGTGGGTGGTGAGGATTCAGTGAGTGAACAGGCATAAGGATGCATGTAAAGCATGTAGTGCAGTATCTTACACGGGCCAAGGGCTCTGTGTGTTAGCTCTAGCTATTTATCGTGCCTTACAAACCTCCCCCATGGCACAGCCCCTGGCACCTCTACCGCTTTAGTTACTTTTATTCCTCCTCCCATTCTGAACTTCTTTTCCTCTGCCTGTCAGACACCCACTGTAACCTACTGCTCTCTGCTCTGTGCTCCCCTTCTCTGGCCCAGCCCCAGCCCCAGGTCCTTCAGCCTGCATCTGTGTAGCCCCAAGCTGCCTCCCCAGGGCTCTGGGCTCCCTGCAGATAGGGACTGAACCTGTTTTGTTCACAGCCAGGTCCCAGATCCCAGCCCAGGAGTCAATATTTATTGGTCTTGTCCCTGGGAGAGAGAATGGAGGGAAGAGAGACTGAGTGTATCTGGGAGGCAGGGGTTCCCACCTCTTGGAGCAGCCCCTCCAGGTGGGAAAAGCTAGGCCGGTCAGCAGGATGGGGGGCCCAGCAGCGCAAGGCGAGGGCGTAGAGGGCCCTGGAGCAGAGGGGAGGCCTAGGCAGCCTGGCTCGGTCCTTCTCCAGCCTCTGCAGGATGAGGTACGGTGGGACCCCAGCCCAGGGCTCCTCACCCCCGGAGAACATCTCCCACAGCGTCACCCCAAACATCCACACGTCCGAGGCAGAAGAGAAGAGCCCGTGGCGCAGGCTCTCTGGAGCACACCTGCGGAAGTAGAGCTGAAGGGGGCCGGATATGTGCCCCTCGGAGCTCCCACCTTCCACCGAACACGCTCCCTTGACGCTCCCGCCGTCCTCTTAAGTCCTCCTTTGCACCCCCTTCTAGACCCGACGACTCCTCCTGTCCAGCCTCCCTCGGAGGACCAGCCCCCTCATCACTCCCCCTTAGCTAGTGCCCTCCAGATCCGCCCCCTCTCTTCCGGGCTCGAAGCCAGACCACCCCCCGGGCCCCGCCCCTCACCAGGCAAACGGGATGGGCCGGGGTCCGCCCATGACATAGCGGCCCCGGGCACCGCCCAGCGGCCGCACCAGCCCGAAGTCGGCCACCTTGATTATTCGTGGCGAAGCCAGCAACAGGTTGCGCGTAGCGAGGTCTCGGTGCACCAGCCCGCGGGCCCCCAGGTACGCCATTGCCCCCGCCAACTGCCGCAGGAAGAGGCAGAGCAGGGCCACTGGCAGCGGAGGTGTAGGGGGCGGAGCGGTCAGACGTGCGTGCAGGGAGCCCAGTGGTGCCAGCTCCATCACCTGCGGGAGCATAGCACCGCCTGAGCAGTGGTCCAGCCCCACGGGATTCGGGCCGCCCACCCTCCTGTCGCACACCAACCCTGGGGCTGCTCCAGGAGCCAGTGTCAGGCACTGCTCACCATCTGCAGAGGCTGGCCCAGTACGAGGCCATGCAGTCGCAGCACGTGTGGGTGCTCCAAGTTCATCATGATGGACACTTCTCGCAGGAAATCCCCCAGCTCTGTGCCCATAGGGCCTTCTGGACCCACTCGCAGGGACTTGACAGCCACTGGGACCTGGGGGTGGGGAGAGCATCATCATGCACCCTAGGGAGCAGCTCTGCCAGGGCCAGAGCAGAGAGGGCACACAGAATAGAGGGGGCAGCTGGCCTGGGTACCCAGAATGAAGTAGGCTCCCTGGACACTCACACTCTGGCCGCTGGGCAGTGTCCACAGCCCTCGGTGCACCACACCAAAGCAGCCGGAGCCCAGCAGCTCCCCTCTGCACACAGCACTGTCTGGGATCAGACACTTGAGTCCTCCCTCTGGCTCAGGGAGGGACTGAGTGTTGTCCGAGGGTGGGGTGGTCTCCTTCTGCTCAGGGGCAAAACCCCCAAGGATCTGAAACAGGGGTGGGAATCAAATGTGCAGAACCCCGCATACCCTTCCTTGCCACTCAGCCGACCCCATTTCTGGGGCTGAGCTGGCCCTTTAAGCCTCTCACCTCTGCCCTAGAACACACACCTTGTAGACCCAGTTCTTAGACTTGAGCCCTGAACGGTGCTTCTTCAGAGCTTCAGCCAGTCTGCGCTGAGCTGGGGGAAGCGAGAATCAGAGGCTGGAGTGGTGGGGGGTCGGGGCAGGATGCAAGGGATGTACTGGCAAGAAGAGGGCTGGTGTGTGTGTGCACGGGGGGGTGGGGGTGTGGGGGTGTGGTGTTAGCAACTAACAGGCTGGAAAAGAGAGACCAGGGCCTCGGGGCAGGGGTCCCTCACCAGGCCGGCCCATGCCAATGCCATCGAGGTCCTCAGGTCTCACAAAGTCGAAGTGTTCTGGCCGAGTAACATTAAGCTCCTCAAGGATGGGTTGGTAAAACTGAGCCAGCTGGATGTCCCGGAGCAGCCGCAGCAGCCACACGGAGCCCACCTCGGGGAGCATGTCTAGAGAAGGAACCCCTAAGGATGACACACTCTCCTCCAGACACACAGCCCAGGGTAGGCACCTGAGACACTCAGACACCAGAGATGTGGTCACCACCTCCACCCTCAACCCGTCAGAAACACTCAGCTACAGAGGGAGGGACACATCAGAGACAGCCAGGAAACCTGCCTCTCACACACACCCCAGGAAGAATGCTCCCCATACTTGAGACCTAGCTACTCTATTCCCTCACCACTGAGCAACCTGCCCTCCTTACACCTGAGATTTTAGCACTGTGCAGTCTTCAGATGTGTTGGCCTGCTCACTCTTGAGATATTATGGCACACTGCCTCTACATCTCTAGGACACCCACATGCACTGCCCTTTTAATCCTGAGGTATACCATTGCACACACTCACCCAAATACACCTGAGACCCCTTATGCACACCAGAGATGCCCAGATACGCTAACCACACCCAATCTCAGACATGCAGGTACACACATACACAGATATACACATGAACATACATTGTCTCCCACACCCAGGTACACTGCTACACACGCAGACAGACAGACAGACAGACACACACACACACACACACACACACACACAGACCTACAGATAAGCTGCAAGAGATGCCTGAGACACCCAGATGCCTGTCCTCTCAAATCTGAGACTTTCCAGTCTGCTGCCATAAAACACCCAGGCTTACTGCCACATACCCCCTCATATACACATACTTGAGACGCGCCAGTTCACTGCCTCCAAGACACACCGCCCCACACGTCTGCGACATCAAGGTCCACATAAACACACACAACACATAAGACATCACAGTACAGCGTCCACACATATCTGAGTTAGGCAGGCACACTGCCCCATCAGCCCAGAGACGCCCAGGGCAGCAACATTTGAAATCAAATCGGTGGTTCCGGATGGGGGGTTAGGGGCAGGCCACACTAGACTCCAGTACGGCGGCCTTCAGAGCCACCCAGGCTGCCAGGTGCACAGTCCTTTCCACACCCACCTTTCCACACCCACCTGAGCTCAGCTCCTGGTAGAGAGCCCTGCTCGCACACCTGAGTCGCTCAATCTAACTTGGCTTCAAGGCACCTCCACCAGTCTGTATTAAATAAGGCTCTAGGTGCGCCGGGTGATGGCTGCCTGCGCAAACACACTCTCCCTTACACACACCGGGACCCCTCCCTCCGCACGGTCGTTCAGCCAGGAGGTAGCGGAGGACCCGAGGCTGGGCCCAGATGGAAACCCGTCCGTAGGCTGAGGAACCGGGCGCGAGCAGGGGCCGGGAGGAGAACGCCCGGGACCAGGGAGAGTTGGCACCGCTTGCAAGGTGAGAAGGTGAAAGCACGGGAGAGGGGACAGGAGGAAACGCGGCCGCGGGAGGGAAGGACCCGGGGAGCGGAGCGGAGCGGAGACGGGCAGATTCCGCACCCGCGGACCTACCCAAGCGACGGCTGCTCCGCCAACCCCAGCTCCGGGCGCCCCGCTTATCCAGACCTCACCTGGCGAAGGCGGAAGCGGCGGCTGGGAGCCGCCCGGGCTGCCAGCACTAAATCCCGAGAGGGGCGGGACCAGGCCGCGGAGGGCGGGACTCGGGCTGCGCCGCGCCCCCAGTCCCCTGGCAGGACAGGTAAGGGCTGCGAGGGCGGCTGGCGGGCCCCTCCCTCCGCCAGGCCGGACCCTGAGAAACCTCCCTTCCCCTGTCCTTTGCTCGCCTTCCTTCACACCCTTTTTCCAAAGAACTTTTCATCCCTCTCCAGACTTCCTCCTCGATGTCCTCCCCCATGCCTCCTCTCGCCAAAGCCTTCCCCTCTCTCAACGAGAACGCCACCCTTAAATGAATAAGCGATATCCTGATAGCGATATCCTGCCCAGGCACTGGGAATATAGGCCAAACAGGACAGGTCCCTGTCTCCTCGTAGGGGAGAGAGCTTCCTAGCACTCCAGTGGAGGAAGGCCCGCAGTGCAGGGTGCTTCGGGAGGGAGCCAGGGCAGACAGGTGTTGACCGTGGTGCAGGCAGTCAGCCCCCAGCCTAGAACAGAGTCTCAGATTGAAGCCGTTGTCTTTTTCCCAGCTCTGAACTTCAGTCCAATGTGCTGCACCTGAAAAAGACCTTTAGGGGAGCTCCCCAGGGTGGAACATGTGGGAGGTCTTGTGTGTGTGTGTGTGTTAGAGGGATGGGGACACAGCTTCTGAGTGGCTCCTCAGCCACATCCCAGCTTGGTACATGGTCTTGGTATCAAAGGCAGCACTTGTGCCTCAGGGCACTCTTCCCCAGCACTGCCACTTCCTGGCTTCATTCGAGGCATAACCCCTCTCCACCATGTAGCCTCTGCTGACCCTAGGGCAGGGACACAGTCCAAAACCTTGAAGAAGGCTCTGAGGAGGAGCAAGCCCTCTCTTTTTCTACCAAGAGTCCCAGGGAGGAAGCCACCAGTCTTAGGACATCTGGCCTGTGTCCTTCTGCCCAGGGAAGGATGTGTGAGCATAGCAGCTGCTATCCCCAGAGTCCCTTGGAGGGAAAAGGGTAAACACACGGGGAATGCCAGCATTGATGGGAAAATCGTCATAGTTCACAGTTATTCCTGTATGGTTTCCTTGCCAGGTCTTTTGCCCTCCAGCCTGGCCAGCTCATAACCCTATAATTGCTCCCTCCACATCTGTCTTCCTTGATATACTATGGACTCCACCCAGCAGGGGCTGGATCTGTGTTGTTAATCCTATGTTCTTAGTAGCTGGGACAGCGTGGACATACAATGGGTCTGATGCATCCTGATTGTGAAGAAGTCTGCTCCATCTGATTGCCATTCTTTTGTAGGTGATGTCTTTTCTCTCTGCTTTTGAGATACCATTGGTATTTTGTAGTCCTATTACAAAGTATCTAAGCATAGATTACTTTCTGTTTATTCTGCACAGTATGTTTTATTTCATATATCTATGAATTCGCATCTTTATCAGTTTTGGAAAATTCTCAGCCAGTATCTCTTCAAACATTCTTTTTTTTTTTTTTTTTTAAAGATTGGCACCTGAGCTAACATCTGTTGCCAATCTTTTTTCTTCTTCTTCTCTCCAAAGCCCCCCAGTACATAGTTGTATATTCTAGTTGGAGGTCCTTCTAGTTCTGCTATGTGGGACGCCACCTCAACATGGCTTGATGAGTGGTGCCATGTCCATGCCCAGGATCCAAACTGGTGAAACCCTGGGCCATTAAAGCAGAGCCCACCAACTTAACAACTTGGCCACAGGGCCAGCCCTACTTCAAAGATTCTTTTTCCCTCATTCTTTGTGTCCTTTCCTTTGAGGACTCTGATTAGAAGTGTGCTAGAGGGGCTGGCCCCGTGGCTGAGTGGTTAAGTTTGCATGCTCTGCTTTGGCAGCCCAGGGTTTTGCCAGTTCGAATCCTGGGTGTGGACATGGCACTGCTCATCAAGCCATACTGAGGTGGCATACCACATGTCACAACTAGAAGGACCGACAAATAAAAACTACACAATTGTGTAGTGGGGGGCTTTGGGAGAAAAAGGAAAAAAAATAAAATCGTTAAAAAAAAAAAGTGTGCTAGGTCTTTTCACTCTGTCCTCCACGTCTTTTAATCTCTTCCATATTTTCCATTCTTTGTGTCTCTGTGTTGCAATCCAGGTAATCTCTTCAGCTCTATCTTCCGGTTCACCAGTTCTCTCTTTGGTTATGTCTGATGTGCTGTTTAATCCATACAGAGGGGTTTTCTGGCATTGTTATATTCATATGAATGTTACTGTATTTTTCTATGCTGATAGTACTTTATTGAGGTATAACTTACATTCAGTAACATGCACTGATTTAACTGTACAGCTCAATGCATTTCAATAAATCTACACATCCATGAATGCAAATGAAGATCTAGAACATTTCCACCATCTCGAAAGTTGCCTTGTGCCCATTTTCAGTCAATCCCAATTCCCCGGAGGCAACTACTATTCTGATTTCTAAAACCCATAGATCAGTTTTGCCTGCTCTTAACCTTCTTGTCAATGGAGTCACACAGTGTTTATTATTTGCATTTGGCCTCTATCACTCAACATATTTTTGAGATTCATCTTGCTGTCGTCCAGGTTGTTGGTGGGAAACACAATGGCTCCATGAGCTTCTTCAGAGAAGAGCATGTGAAACCTGATTTTCCTCTGAATGTCCAGTGTTCTTACATATCTGAGTGCACTGGAGGTCATCTGGGAGTCTACATGAGTGTAGAACATATGGAGAGATATGAAGGCAGATGCAGCCGGAGAGGTTGGCAGAAGCCAAACTAGGCATCAATTCATCCTTCCAGCAAGTTTTCACTGTGCCAGGTTCTGGGGACCCAGGTGAAGAAGCAGACGCCGATCCCTGCCCTGATTGGATTCATTCTACAGGGCCTGGCAGAACACGGTTGGGAGTTTGGGCCTTACCTAAAGGCTCTGGTAACCACTGAAAGGTTTTATACAGGGGAGTGACAGAACCAGCCTGCTGTAGTCAGAGGCTGGGAAAAGGGGAGAGAGAAGAAGCAGGGAGCTCAGGGAAGAGGCTCTTACCATTGGTTCAGGGGAGAGAGGCTGGCCCTGCCTAGGCCTTGTCTATGGGATGGAGAGGAGGCTGAGGATAGAGGGTGCTACTGACTGGACTCCTGGCCTAGGTCCTCTGTGCTCCAGCAGGAAACCAGAGGCAGTGGCTCAGCCCCACCTTTGTCTTTGGCTTGGAATAAACCCAGGGAATCAGAGACCTCTTATTCCTTCCCTTCTTGTTCATTTCTTACTTTTGGAGTTAAGCTACTATCTTACCCACCTTTGCCCATAAAGAAGGATGGGATGAGGGGGAGCACAACCAGACCATCCTAACCACCCTCAGGGAGCAGATCCCTTAGGCTGAGATGGAGCATCCTGCTAATAGCATTTAAACCTGGAGGCCCAGATCTGGCACCGCCCCCCTCCATCTGCATTTCCCCAACTTCTGCCCTGCCCTGCAGGCTCTGCATCCGAGAAGGATGAGCACATTCACACTACCAGGGCCAAGTCTTTCCTCACAGAGCAGGGAACCAGAAGGATAAGCAGAGAGGGCACCCAGGTTCTCCCCCCGCCACCTCCTGGCCTTGGGTTTGGGTTGGGAGTGGGGCCCGTCCCTGTGCAGAAACCTCTCCATTTCCATTGGGAACCACATTGATGCCCCCTTAGCTCCTCCTTTCCTGCTCTGACCCCTGAGATCACTGGGCTCTCCCAGTGATCTCAGGACTTGTATGCATCTGTTAGTTTGCTTTCCAAAGGGGAAGCACTCTTAGATCCACAATATTCTTTTAACCTCCCAGTGGAGCTGAGGGCTTTTACAGCATGGTAGCTTAGACCTTACCTCTGGAGCCCGCCTGCCTGAGTTTGAATCTCAGCTTTACCTCATACCATCCTGTGAATCTGAGCAGGTTACTTCATGTTTCTGTGCCTCTGTTTTTTCATCTTCAAGATGAGCCTATTACAAGTATCTACCATATGAGTTATTGGAGAATTAACTGTGTCTACGTATGTGGTAGCCAGTCTCCAGAATGGCTGCCAGTGAAACTCTCCTCCCTGTGTTCACACTGTTCTATAGTTCCTTCTCACAATAAATAGAGCTGATCTGTGTAATCAATGGGATATTGCCGGAAGGATGGTGTGTGACTTCTGAGCTAGGTCATATAAGACTGTGTGACTTTCTGCCCTCCTCTCTTGGAATCCTCGCTCTGGGGGAAGCCAGCCACTATGACGTGAAGACACTCAAGGAGCTCTGTGGAGAACCTCCACATGTCAAGGAACCGAGGCCTCTTGACAACAGCCAACACTAACTGGCCAGGCATGTGAGGGAGCCCTCTTGGAAGCTGATCCTCCAGCCCCAGTCAAACCAAATCCTGCAGATTCCTGCAGCCCTGACTGACATCTTGACTGCACCCTCATATGAAACTCCAAGCCAGAGCCACCTAGTGAAGCTGCTCCTGAATTTCTGATCCACAGAAACTATGAGATAATAAATGTTTCAGACAATTGAGTTTTGGAATAATTTGTTAAACAGCTATAGATAATACAATCCATAAAATGCTTAGAATGGTGTGGGACACAGTCTCCATACGTGTAAGCCATCATTAACTCCATTTTACAGGTAGGAAGACTGAGGCTCAGGCTGGTGAAGTGATGTTCCTCGTGCACATAGGTAAGAAGTGTCAGGACCAACCATGTCAGGCACCCGTGCCAAGTCCTCAGCTTCTTTTTCTGCCCCACTGATCCAGTTATCTGTTGTTAAGTAATAATACCTAGTGGCATAAAACAACCATTTTATTATGCTCCTGGACTTTGAGAATCTGGAATTGCAACAGGACACTGTGGGGATGGTTTCTCGCTGCTCCACTATGTCTAGGGCCTTAGTTGGAAAGACTGAAACTCTGAGGGTGACTTGACAGCTGGAGGCTGTATTATCACTCATGTGTCTGACAGTAGATGCTGGCTTTGGCCGAACCCCTTCATGTGGATTCTTCGTGTAGGCTGGGTTCGCTCATAGCATGGTGACTGGTTTCCACAAGCAGAGGGCAGAAGGTACCAGCACCTGGGCTCAGAAAGTGGCCCAGTGTTACTTTTGCCGCATTCATTGGTCAGACAGTCAGGGAGCCCAGGTTCAAGGGGAGGATACATAGACCCAACCTCTCAATGGGAGGAGTGTCAAAAAATGTGGGGCCATTGTTTCAAACTGCTACACCTGCAGCAGCCTCCCCTGTTTGGTGAGAGGCTCAGAAAAACCAGCCCTGCCGTGACAGACCACACTCTGGTGGCTTGGCCCTATGTACACAGAAAAGAAACATAAACTCCACCAGCCTCCTGTGCAAGGTGCTCACGAAGAGCTTACATGGTGAGGGCATATCCCAAGGGTTCAGGGAAGGGGCTGGAGTTGTCAGGACACTTCCTGGTGTCTACTCTGTGCAGGGCACTGAGGAAACAAAGACACAAAACCTTAGGTGGTGGCTTTATAGGGCAGAGCATAGTGTAGAGGGAAGATGTATAAAGAACCCCACCACCAGATGTAATATGGGCCTCATGAGAGATGCCTGGAGAAGGGGCACTCTACCCTGTCGCAGGGGTTCAGGGAAGGCTTCTCAGAAGAGGCAATGTCGGAGCCAAAGGAGAAGGGTATCCCAGGAACAAGCCTGGGCAAAGGGAAGGAGACACGAGGACAGAGTGTTTGGGCAACCACAAGTGATTCAGTGTGGCTGTGGGATGGGCAGTGCTTCGAGAGAATGCTCCAGGGACATGTGGGGGCCAGATTCCAAGAAGTATTACAAAGGTAGATTACGTATTGATGAGAAGTGGGCATGTGGCATGAGAGAAAGAGGTCCGTGACCCTGTTGGCACTGCCATTAAGCGTGAGAGAGATTACATGAGGTGGGTGGGGTTGGGGGGAAGGTGGGTTTGGACATGTGGAGTCTGAGATGCCTGTGGGCATTCAAGCAGAGATTCTAGATATCTCCATATTTGGACAGCTCTGGCCTGAGGACAAAATAAGGCAGGGTGGAGCTGCCGATAGAGAGCCTTGAGTGTCAGGGTAAGGGCCAGGTCTATATTCTGTAGGCAAGGAAGAGCTAGGGAAGGGTTTAGTCAGAGACTATAATGGCTAACACTTAATGAGGGCCCATTACATGTGGGGCACAGTCCCAAGCATTTTATATGAACTTATTTGGATCTCCCAGTAATCCTGTAGGGTAAGTACTGCTGCACTTCATTGATTGAAGATATCATCAGTTCTAATATGTACCATTATGCCATGACATAGCTTCAATTTAAGATGGATTCTTCAGAGATGTTAAAATGTAAACAGAAAAAAAAAAGAGCCCATAGAATCCATGAAATACATGATCTGCATTTAAAAGATGAGGCAACAGGCACAGAGAATAATTTGCGCAAAGTCCAGTAAGAGACAGAGCCAGATTTGAAATCAGGAAGCCCAACTCCACAGCCCAGCTTCTTAACCATCATTTAATGCCCGAGAGGAGGCGTGAGCAACATGGAGGTTTGAGAAGAGCAGTGTGGCCGCTGAGGGTGAGATGGATTTGAGGGGAGTGGGCAGAGTCAGGTGGCACATCTGGGAGACTGGGGTCCACAGTGAGAGGGTTTCAGAGTGGGCTAGGGGCCATAGGGCAGGAGCAGGGGACAGATAGGATAGAAGTCCTTCCAGAATGGGGAGAGCTGGTCAACCTACAGCCTGTTGGGTGTGAAAACAAGGACGACTCCAAAATGTTGAGTCTAGAAAGAGGGCACAGCACAGGAAGGTACAAGCAGCTATTGCAGACCAGAGGAGAGCTGGGGTGCCTGGGTGGGCAGGAGTGTGGCTTCTCATCCCAGCTTGGGCAGTAACACTGCCAGGCACCTGGTGGGCACTCACTAAGTATTTGTCAAATGAATGGGTGAATGAGTTGTATGATCTCGGGCAAGTTGTGTGATCTTGCTGTATGATCCCTGGGTCTCATTTTTTTGTGTGTAAAATGAAGGGACTGGACTAGAATGTGTAAAACAAAATAGAAGGAACTCTCCTGGAGTGGCTGGCATTCCTCTCCCCATCCCCAGAACCTTTATGAGTAACCCAAAACCATGGTTCTAACCCTGTCTGTAAGGTTAACTGAGGTCCCATATGAGACAATTGAATTCAGAATCTCTGTAGATGAGGCCAGGCATGGGTAGTTTCAAAGCTGCCCAGGTGACTCCGATGTGTGGCTGGTTGAGAAGCCTTGCCTGGGAGCCTCCAGGTGCCCAGTTTGAAAACCACTGGGCTAGGTGAGGGCTAGAATCCCTTCCAGGCCCAGGCCCTTGGACTGAGACTTGTGGTTGGTGACAGGCCTCTCTTTTCATGTCCCATCTCCCATCCCCCCAAACCAAAAACTCCTGAAAGCCAGAGGACCAAACACCGAGGCTTCTCAACCACACCTATTGACATTTTGGACAGGCTAGTTCTTTGCTGTAGAGGACTCTCCTGCGCATTTTAGGATGTTGAGCAGCATCCCTGGTTTCTACCCACTAGATGCCAGTAGCATATCCCCCTAGTCAAAGCAATAAAAAATGTTTCCAGGGGCCAGCCAGGTGGTGCAGCGGTTAAGATGCTGTGCTCCACTTCGGTCGCCCGGGGTTTGCCGGTTCGGATCCGGGGCACAGACTTAGCACTGCTTGGCAAGCCATACTGTGGCAGGCGTCCCACATATAAAGTAGAGGAAGATAAGCATGGCTGTTAGCTCAGGCTAATCTTCCTCAAAAAAATAAAAAAAGTCTCCAGATGTTGCCAAATGTCTCCTGGGGTGCAACCACCCCTGACACCAGTTGAGAACCACCATGCTACACTCAGTCTCCTGTCCTCCCTCTGCCCTTCCCAGCTGCAGACAGAGGCCAGGCATGGGTAGAGGCCATTTGACAGCAGGTTTAGTTGGGCCTGGCAGGAGGGAGGCCTCTGTGGGAAGCCAAGGTTTCACAATGGGGGGATAGCATGCCAGCAGACTGAGTGATGTGGTCTCACTCTAGAGGGAGGGAGTTTTCCAGAACACTCATTCCCGGATTCCCAACCAGTCACAGATGAGCCAAGAGTAGCTTCTGGGGCACACAGCCCCCCGTTTTCCGGGAACAGGTAGAAGGGGGTGTGGGAGTGGTGATGTGCATGAAGGGGATTCTTTCCTTCTGTAGATATTTTCCTGGCATCGGACTGCCCCGATCTGATTGGTTGAGGACTTGGAGGGGAGGAACTTTCCAGCTGTGGGTGCCTGGGTCCCTGGAGGCTATCTGACACTGGGATCATGGGGATAGCTGGGTTTCAGGGTCTGGAAGACTAAACCTCTGGGGCTGGAACTAAGGGGCTGACGGGTTCCCCTGCCCAAGGGAAGTGGAAGTTGTGGGTACATGTTCCTTAGAACTGGAGGCTGGGAGGCTGTCAGCGTCTTCACAAGTTACTTTTTGCTTTGAGGTGGCTGGACCTGAGGGAAGACAGGATGGGAGGTCTGGGAAGGGAGGGGAAGGAAAGGGGGAGGAAGGGAAGGGAGCTGGGAGGGAAGGAGGAAGGATGGGTGGTGGAAGGCACTGGGCTGGTCAGAGGCAGAGGAGATGAGGCTGTTTCCTGCCCTTATCCCCCAACTCACTCCACCATGAGGCTCAGAACACCCAGGAGCAGGACAGCTCCGAAGACACAGAGGAGCAGAATCCTGGCTTCCCAAAGATCATGTCTTCCTGCAGGGAACCCAGGAGGCAGTGGATGATCCTGGGGACCACACCCGTTGGCGCTGGGGGAGCCTAAGAGCTCAGAGGTCTGAGTAGGGTGAGGCGGGGTTGGGAGTAAGGACCTGGCAAACAGCGCTTTCGGGGCCAACAGTACACCTCCATGCTCTCGCAGGTGGAGCAGTTGTACAGGGTGGTGCTGCCCTCTGCAGGAGACAGCAGGAGCGGAGCTGGGGAGGGGAAGCACCAGCTCCACCCTTCCAGAGGACCCCACTTCCTCCCTGCTAACTGCCAAGCTCTTTTCAGGTACCCCGAGGCCCCTTGTCTTCACTACCCCTCTCCTTTTCTACTCACGGCAGGCAGGAGCACAGAGAGCTGAAATGAGACAAGGAGGGGTGGGGGTAGATGAGCCACTCAGCCACACAGCCCTCTGCCTGTGATCATAGGCACCCCTTATCCCTAACCACATCAGTACCTTCCCTGGTGTACTCCGGGAGCTTGGTCTTTTGAAGCCATTGCCAATATGAAGGGAGTGAGGAGAGAGAGCCTTTGATCTCTGGGGAGGCAGAGAGCTGCTATATTGCCCAGGGCCCCAACAGGGCCAAATCATCTGCACCCCTTCACCCAGCACCTCCCCGGTCACGCCCTTGTGTCTCTACCTGCCCTTCACCCCTTCCTGCCTCCCCGGCCCCTTCCTCCCATCTCCCTCCTTGGTGCCCATCCAAGCCCCTAGGTCGTGCCTTCCCCCTTGACCTCACCCATGACCTTCAGGACTCTGTGAGTCTTCTCTGTGACTTTGTTCATGGACACCTCATCTGTGGAGATGAGCAAGGACCAGCGATTCTCTCATCAGCCCAGAAGGAGATTCTGGGGTCTTTCCTGAATTTCCTGGGGGACCAAAGAAGCTCTCCCAGAGGGAAAGGCTAGTGTGTCCAGAGAGGGCTGTGGACTGAGGTGACAGCTCAGAGGCACAGCTGGGAAACCACATACTGCTCTTCTTGGGACACAGGAGTGACTGGGGCTGGACCAGTCCTTGGATGTCTGATCTTACCTAAGGCAAAGGCCGAGAAGTTCCAGGAAGCCTTACAGTCCCTCCACTGGGCCTCCATCTGGCTGCAGAGCCAAGCCAGGCGGCCTGACAAATCTCGGTCCGGGAGGCGGCAGAAGACACAGGCCTGGGCGGCTGCCAGGAAAACCCCACCTAGTGCCAGCATCCACATGAGGCCCACTGGGGGGTAGTGGAGGGGGGCGGGCCCCATCTAGGCTGGGAAGGCCTTGGAATGCTCTGTGATCCTGGTTCTAGCCCTTTGCCTGGAGCTTCTAGAGTGTTCCAGAACAGTGCCATTGCTCCATCCCCAGCTGGGGTAAACATGGGGCCCAGGGAAGTAGAGATTAGAAGAGGACATCTCTAGTAGGAGATGGGCAGAGAAAGCAGAGCTTCTGCTGCAAGGAGGATGGCACCCCCAACCTGGCCCTCAGCAGCCTTTACAAGTTTGTGGTTCCATAAGCACTTTTATTTTTCTTCTTGTAAATCACGACCAGTGATAAATCATGAGTGACTCCCCCAGTGAAGAAGTTACGTGTGAGTATCCCATCCCCTCAGGGACCCAGAAATCCCAGCTCTTCCCATAGCCTCCCCCAAACTCCCCAAACTATTCCGTTCATCTCCTCTCTGCCCTAAGCAGCCTTGGGCCTTCCTCAGCTATCTCCTAGCAACAGGCCCATGGTTGCCTTAGCAACCAAGAGTTCTATACAGGCCTCCCAATGCCCAGCTAAGGCCAGTGACTTCTTTTACCTTTCACCAGAAAGATCCTAATGACTCAAACCCCAACAGGCACCTCCTGCCTACGTGGTGATGTGAACGCACATTCATGCACAAACACACGCCCCTTGTGATTAAACTACTAATTCTCAATCTACTCACAGCCATACCACAGACACACCCGGTGCCAAACAGTTGCTGAGCAACCCCAAACAGGCCTGGACACGCAGAGACCACAGAAGGACCAGCACATAGATGCTGTCTCCAGCAACACAGATGGGAGCCCAGATGTCAGGGACCCACACATCACTCAGATACACTGGCTCGCTCACACACACACACACACACACGAAGGAAGTACGGTCAGGACCCAGGAAGGTGCCACCCTTTTTCCCATGGCCAGCCCCACCATCAATACGGGATCCTTTAAAACACCTGGCCCTCCAGAGGGATGCTCCAGCCCCATAGTTAACAGGGATTCTCCTAGCTCCCTTATGCCAACCTAGGGTGGGGTGTAGCCTTTCTGTCTCCCTCGGTAGGTGGCTTGGGACACAGCAAAGAATCTCTTCCCACATTCCAGAGTGTTCTGGCCTCTCATTGGTCAGTCCAGACCAGGCCACCCAGCTCCAGGAGAGGAAGCCACAGTCCAGGAGGCCACATTAGAGCAATCCAAAGTCCCTCTTTCTCCCAGACCTCAGTGTCCTTCCAGGGTTCTGCTACCTTCCCAGACCCCTGAATAATGAGCTCCAACCAAAAAAACACTGGCCGTCCCCAGCCTCGGACACAACAATCACAGAAGCCTTCCCGCCCTCCCAGGAAGAGCCACAGTCCAGGCTCTCTGGACCACTTATGAGCCTCTGGTGGACGTGGGCTTGGGAATTTCTGCCCACATCTGGGCTCCAGTCAGGTGCAGTGGGAGCCCTGACTCTCACAGCTGCCAAAGCAGAACTAGGAAGAGGCTTCAGGGGAGCCTTCATCCCTCGCTGCCCATCCCCTCCCCCCCAAGTCAAACTGAGGGCAGCGTTCTCAGTTCTCAGTGCCGGACAAAGCGCAGAGACCGGGAGTTGAGCAGGTCTTCAGGGTCAGGGAAGACGGAGTCTAGACGGAAGCCATGCTCCAGAGCCACTCGTAGCACCTCCTCCAGGAAGGCCGGCGTGCCCACCACCTCTCGTCGTTCTCCTGGCCCCCCAGTCCACAGTGGCTGCAGCCCCAGTCTCCTGTACTCCACTTCGGGGAGTTCCGCGGGGCGGGGGGCCCACTCCAGATGAAAGTGTGGGCCTCCCTCTGCCCTGTCCTCACTGGCCACACCAAATCGGGCTCGCATGGCACCCAAGCATTCAGGGTCAGTGCAGAAGATGTTGGCTCGGAAGGTGTCCACCTGGACAGAGCTCAGCTCATAGTGGTGTGGACCCCGGCGAGCAGAGAAGTGCACCTGGCGGGGGCTGGCATCTACATCTGCGTGGAGGAGGGCAGCTGTGGGTGCAGGGGTCCCCCGAGAGGCCTCCAGTTCCCGCAGGGCATCCAGGAGGGGCCGGATCTGGTAGAAGTCGGCCTCTGCCCTGAGAAGCGCTGTCTCCCCATACCCACGGGGCAGGTCCAGGCGGCCCAGCCGCAGGAAATTGAGGATGTGCCGGAAGGCCTTGCCATCTCGGTCGATGAAGTAGTGGCCGCCTTCCTGGGTATTGAGGTTGGGGGGTATGGGGGTGCCCGCCCTAAACATGGCCCCCAGCATGGAGTCTGGGAAACGAGTCAGGGTCTCCAAAGTGGTGGAATACAGCGTGCCCCCCACATTCAGGGTCACGGGGCCCCCAAAGGAGGGGGGCGAAGAAGGCACAGGAGGAGGGGAAATTTTGGGAGGTACTGGAGACACGGAAAGAGAAGAAAAGGCAGAACTTCCTGAGTACGTGCAGAATTGGGTCGTAAGGTTCAGATTCTCTGGGTTGGAGGCACAGGTTGTAGCACAAGGCAGCAAGATTTGGGGCTCACCCCAGCTACCTTGGTAGTGGGGGATGGTTTCCGGGCACAGAAACTCCCGGAAGGTTTTGAGAACCGATGAAAAGAGCAGAGGGAAGCCAGAAGGGAGGGAAGGGAAATTTCGGTCCAGACGCATCCGATTCTGGGTGGTCAGCGATTCCTTTCTGTGGTCTTCAGACAGTGGGCTTCCGGAATCCAACCAGCAGGTGACGGTGGCGAGCACAAGACCGACTCTTGGAAGGGTCCAGCTTCCGAGTTCCCGGGCAGATCGCTGTGGCCGGGGGCAAGTCCACACAGGGCTCCGGGGCGGGGGCCAGTCAGAGGCCTGGCCTGGCTCCGGCGCGGGTCCCAAGAGATGGAGGCGGGGCTGACTGGAGCTGACTGCGGAGGTGCCTCTGTATCGGCTGGGGAATGACGATGCACGCTCAGTCCGAGCTGGGAGTGTCTGAGGACTCTGCTGGAAGCAGCCAGGAGTCTCGGGACTCGGGCGTCGCCGCCTTCCCGGTGCCGTCGCAGCCGCTGAAGTCCTCTCCGCCCCCAGGAAGTGGCCTCAGGGCAGTGGCTGGGGTCCCTTTAAGAGAGAGCCCCACCCCCTTGGCGCCCCGCCCCCCGCCCCCGCGGGGCTCGCGCCGCTCGGGCGGAGGGGGGGAGCCGAGCGCGGCGAACCGGAGAGACGGGGCGGACGGGCTGGACTGGCGGACGCGGGCGGGGGTGGGGGCCGGAGGGTGACTCAGGCGCGTCGCTCCGGAAGCAGCCGCGGCAGCGCCGCCGGCCCCCAAGTGTGCCCCATCTCACGTCTGCAACTCGGCGAGGGCCCAGTCTCCACCCTCTCCCAGAGCGGAGTTTTCTCCGCTCAAAAACAGAGGCCCGGCCGTCCGGACTTGGGGACCAGTTCCCTCCCAGTCGCTCCCTTAGGAAATTCCCGAGGGGGTGGGTGCTGAGCCGCCGCATTCCGGGGATGCCTCGGGGCCGGGGTGGCCAAAGCCAGCCTCGCCATTCCGGCCCGACGCCAGCCCCCCGCAGGGAAGGCCGGCCCCCAGCCCACGCCAGCGGCCTCTCGGCGGCCGGCCGCGTCTGGCCACGTCGCCTGAGCCGGGAGCCCCGCCCCAGGGCCGTCCGGTGCTGGGGCTGAGGCCGAAGCTGCCACTTCACTCCCCGGGAGTCGCCAACTCTCAAGCGCTCTCGCACCCCGGGAGCCGCGGCGCCCACACCTTGCCGGCCCGAAGGTGGCGCCCAATAAATGAACTCTGAAGCGGGGAGCACAGCACGAAGGCTTTAATGGCGAAGGGGCCGACGGCGGGGAGGCAGGGGCGGGGGTGCGGGCCCGCGAATGCCTGGGATCACAGCGTGTGGAGGTCGTAACTACGCCGGCTCAGCTTCTCCGGGTCGTCCGACGCCATGAGGGAGAAGTCGCGGAAGATGTCGAGATACGTCTCGTCCCCTGAGGGGAGGGAGGAAGGGCTGGGAGGCCGGAAGGCCGGGCCCTGGTGCAGAAGAGCCTGGTGGGGACTGCGGGGCTGGCCTGCTAAGAGCGCGCGCTTCCAGCGTGGGTGGAGGGGACATCTGCGCTGTCAGGGCAGCGCCCTCGCCTATTCTTTGCTTCGTTCCGGGATCCTTGTCGGATGCGTCCAAAGACATATTTGTTGAATAAACAACGGGATTAATCGATAAAGCTGGGCACGAGGCGGGCAGGTCGTCAGGGGCCAGAAGCCCAGAATTACAATGTTGGGCCAGGGACGGGGTGGGGGGGGGGTACTTTACCTGCCTGGCCCTGGGCCACTTCGGCCTCTCTCATCTTTGCCAATCGTAGCCTGAAGGGGAAGGAATTAAGGAATGAATGACATTTTCCCCGCTCCCCCCATCCTAAGTTCCCAAACTTTGAGTGGGTTGTTTTATTCATCTGTTTCCCCAGGGTCTAGAGCTCAAAAGATGCTCTACAACAATGATGCCTCTCACTGAGCTGCACGAACTCACCATCCGCGGACCCTCCCCGCCCCCCTTCTTACTCCACGCCCCGAACAACACTGGGAGCATTCTTTCCCTCTCCCGGTCCAGAAGGTGGCCGCGCCCCTTCCGACGCTCCGCCTGGCACGCTCGGGCCTCAGCTCAGCCCGGCCTAAGTGGACAGAGCAAGCGCTAACCCCGCCCCTTCAGGCATTCTCACAGGGTGACGATGTCAGCGTTGGCTGCTTCCATGGCGATGGTCAGAGGGTCCCTGCCTTCAGAGTCCCGAGCTCCCAGATCGGCCCCCCGTTTCAGGAACAAGCAGGCCAGCCTGGAGAGGATAGCCAGGTTCAGCCAGCCTCTCACCCTGTGCGGAGCCTCCCTCCCCAAGGCCACCATCCCTGCCGCCCCTACCCGGTGTGGCCAAGAATGGTTGCATGGTGAAGCGGGCCCCGGCCGTGGTTGTCCGCTTGATTCACATTCGCCCCGTTCTGGAGGAGAAACTCACATGCCAGAAGAGAATTCTACATAGAGAGGTCGAGAATGGGGAGAGAGGGCGGCATCTTTAGTGGAAGATTTAAAGATGTTTTAGAGTGGGGTCAGTTCAGAGGGTGGGGCATGGACATCAGGAGTGTACGGGCACAGTTAAGTGTCAGGCTTTGCTCTAGCTCTTTACATGTATTCATACATTAAACTCCATAGCACAACCTGATGACATATGTTATTCCTGTTTTACCGATGAAGAAACTGAGGCAAAGAGAGGTTCATAACTTGTTCAAAATCTCCTTTAAGTGATGAGTGCCTGGATTCAAACCTGGGTTGTCTGCCTCCAAATTGCACACTCTTAGCAACCTATCTCTATCGGTTATCACTCCCTATGGGGTAGGGTTCTCAGGGAGTAGGTGGGGGTGGAAGGAGAGGTAAGAGGTGGGCCCAGAGTCAGAGCAGGGGTCAAAGAGAAGGAGCGTTAGGGTGGGTTGGGGAGGTCAACAAGACTCTCACAGCAGCTGTGGCCTGGATCAGCGGCGTGGCATTCTCCTGACCCCCATTGACCCAGTTGACATCAGCTCCATGGGCAAGGGCATCAGCCATGGTGGGAAGAGACGGAGGATGCCCAGCAGCTCGAAACAGCAGGGCCCCAGGGTGCAGGCTGCCCAGGTCATCCGAGGGGGGTTCTGTTAGAGGGAACCAGTTGTGAGTCTGGGAAGAAACCCTCAGCACTGATGCTGTAATGAGACAGGTCACTTCTCAATTGTGGGGAGGCCTTCAGGACTCTGGGGACTGTGGTGGGAGGTGGAGGGGTGTGTGTGTGTTTGTGTGTGGCCCCTGGGGTGTGGGGATAGACAACATCATTCACTTCTTCCTGTCCAACCATCCTGACCCGCTAGGACGTCACAGGTGAGCTGACTCACTGATGCTCAGTCCCGCCTCTCTTGGCTCTCTCTGCTCCAGCCAAACTCACACTCTCCTTCACAGGCCTTTGGGGACCCTAGCTCATTCTCACTCTTGACTTTTCTCAGGCTCTTGACACCCTTATGTAGCCCTCCCTGTCTACTCCCAGCCCCATGTTCCTTCTCATTCTTCACTGTAACCCCCGAAACTCTTGGCTTGTAAAACCAGTGCCAGTGTCAGCTGGCGCCTCCAGCATTCTCAAGGGGAAGGCCTGGGCCTTCTACTCTGTGCCTCTCCACCAGGCCTGGCACAGTGCTGAGCACACAGCAGGCACTCAGTGAATGCCCACCCAACCCCATACCTGGCTTGGATCTGAAGCTCCCTGGCTGGGGCCTGATGGAAGGCTTTGGGGGCACAGGAGGCTGCCCCCTGGGGGGGCCCCGGCCTCCTCTTCGCCCTCGAATCTCAGGAAGCTTGGTTAGGAATTTCTTCTCCACGTATTTGGCATGAATCCAGGCCTCCTTCTCCTGCCTAGGGGGGTCGGGGGAAGGAAGGGGACAGTCTTCCCTCCCATCCTAGGCCTTCCTCCCTCCCCAAAAGGAGGGCAGCCCCAACCTCACCGGGAGCAGCTGGGCCCTGGCTTCTTCACTGCCATGGCCTCCACACGGGCCTCATAGATCTGGTTGATGACTACATTTCCCAGCTCGCACATAAGCTTCCGGTGGCCCAGGCAGAGGCAGAGACAGACAGGTAGGGTGGGGCTGAGCGTCTGAGCCCTCAGGGCTCTGCAGCCCTGTCCTCACCCCGCCCCCACCCCCCACCCTCTTCAAGATATCCCAAGTCACCTTCACTAGTTCTGGCTCCCACGAGTCGAGGGTCAAAGACCGGACTTTAGAGAAATGAACTCCAAGGCTCCTAGAGGGCCGAAGTGGGAGTCAGGTCCTCTGTGGGGCAGCAGCTGGGGCAGCTGCCACTGCTCCTGAAAAGACTTGGAGGCAAGGCCATGCATGGGGGCCATGCAGAGGCACGGGGCAAGGAGGCCCACGTTGGGCAGGATCCTGCCTGTTCACCCTTCCCTCTTTTCCTTCTTCCCCTACATTTCATTGCAAAGGCCTCTCAGCCATTTCCCTTCTCTCATGGCACTCTGGCCTGGACAACTCTTTCCATGTCACTCCCCTTCCCCGCTTCCACCTGACTGCCTCAGGGTGAGGGCTGTGTAGTCTTGCTAAGGCCTCATGACCTCTCTCTGCTCTTTGTTCTCTCCGCCACCCTCAGCAGCCCTGACCCCACATCTCCTCAAGTCAAGGCAATAAGCTTCTCTTGGTGTCCCCCAACCTTGGCCAAACCAGGACACAGAGTGGCTAGGCCCACTAGGGTCCACATTGTGCCCCACAGGCCCGGCCAGGGTCACAGCCAGGGTCTAAGAGAGGAAGCTACAGCAGGGTAGGAAGGGTGGAGCCGGTGTGATGGGCTCTATCTTGCCCCCCCGACACTGCAACCAGAAGGAGTGGGGCCCACGCTTGGGGCCTTAGGGAATGACCTGTGGATGCCAGAGCACTGAATGCACAGGGTGACACCAAGGTTGATGCTGGCCCATTCAGGAGCTGGCTCCCGGCAGTCGCAGCACTGGGCATTGCCGTCCACACTCTGCACCTGGGCTGCCACATGCCCAACTCCACCAGGCTCCCTTCCCCTGGTTGTCCCGCCACAGCCCATGGTGGCAGCAGAGCCAATGGCCAGGTGTCCCGAGCCCTTGGGAGACAAGGGAAGAAAGAGAGGCCATGGGGCCTAGTGGAAGGGATGCCTCATCTCCCTGGGCAGCCTGGCCCTGCACCCCCATGTTAAGGTACCTGGACTGAACCCCGGGGGCTGTCATCAAGGTGTGCCTGGCTGAAGGCTGTGGCGATGCTGCTCTGCACAGCATTAATCCACAGCTGCAGGAGGCGCTCTGAGTCAGCCTGTAGGAGGCAGGACCTGAGCAGGAAGGAGGACAGAGAGTGGGGAGGGGTCTGAGGCCTGGGAAGCCATGGGGCAGGATGGGCAGATTGACATTCAGCTAGTATTCAACTGCACCAGTCATATTGAAATACTTCTGTACCAATTGGTCATATCCTTCTAAATATCCCCAATCACCCTATATCCTCCCCTCAGAACCACACCCAGACTGCCTTACAATCCAGCCACCAATGGGTTAATGCCTGGGGCTGCCTGGGGGCCTCCAAGACCCTGCTCCAGGAGGCCTGTGTGATTGGCCTGCCTTTCTAGTTGGTAAAGAATGAGATATATTAGAGTATCACCCGTGGGGCTGGATGGCACTCACTTGCTGGGGGACACCACCTCAAAGCAAAACCGCCTCTCAGAGTCCGGGCAGAGCTTCACCGTGCAGAGACGGAGGTCATCTACCACCACAGTCACAGGGTCCTGGCAGGGAAGGTGATAAGGGGCCAGATGTCCAGCCAGCCACAGCACGGGCTGAGTCTCCCTGGGCCCAGGCATCCAGGACCCAGGCCTACCCACCTTGTATTTCTTCTGATAAACCAGTTGGTTGCTCTGGATAGTGAACCAGCGTCTGGAGGAGGTGGAGGTAGATTATGGACACGGGCAGCACTGGGATGAGGCTCGGGCCAGGGGCAGCAGAGAGGCTGTGCCCTTTCCCCCATAAGGATCTTGCTGAGAGGAGGCGTGGGCTGACTGTCTCATGCGATGCTCCAGAGGAGGGAGGGCAGTTGTGCAGACCGGGACATCTAAGGGGTGCTATTCACATCTTGGGCAACCCAGAGTTGATATATTTATGGAGACAACTTTCCAGCAGATGGCTGTAAAATGCTTTTTCTAATAAAATGTCTATTGCTACAATTTTTTGACAGATGGAAGTATTTTTGGGAAGGGGCTCCATTTTCTAACGTGCACAAAGATCTCGTATGGGCAGTGGCCTTGGCAGGGGAAGGAGTTGAGTCAGGGCAGATCACCACCCTGCTCTGGACCCTGCAATGGCTCCCCATTTCCCTCAGAGTAGAGCCTCGGTCCCTACGAAAGTGGACAAGGCCCTATCACGATTCACATCTCCATTAGCTCCCCCTTCATCTCCCGCCACTTCCTCCTCCCTCCCTTGGTCCACACCCATCGTCTCCTCTCTGTTCCTCCAACACATCAAGTTTTTCAGGGCCTTGGTGCTGGCTCCTGCTTCTGTCCAGAACATTTTCCCCCCAGATATCCTTCAAGTCTTCACTCAGAAGTTGCCTTCTCATCAGGCCCATGCTGACCACCCTATTTCAAATTACTACCCCTCCCCAGCCCTCTACATCCCTTGCTTTACTATTATTTTTCTTCTATGGCACTTTTACCTTCTAAGATAACATATAACTTACTTAATTATTATGTTCATTGTCTGTCTTTGCTGATGGCAGGTAAACTGTCTGAAGGCAGGGGGTTTTGTCTGTTTTTCCTGCTGTTCTTAACACACTATAACCACTCAAAAAAATTTTTAATTGGATGAGTTTGGCTGAATGGGGTGTCCTCTCCTCACCTGCTCCAGGTCTTAAATGCATTGCTGGCCCTTTTGAAGAGATGTCCTTCCATCACCAGGCCACCAGGCCCCTCCTTTAGGCTTGGTTCTGGCTCCTCCCCACCCAGCTCCTGGGGGCAGAAGAGGGTCAAAGGGTAAGGTGGGCAGAGACCAGGGCCCCACACCCATCTGCCTCCTGCCTGCCGTCCCAGCCCTTACCTTCTGTTTCAGCAGCACATGTCTCTGTTCCATGTCCCTCTTCTCTCGAGCTGAATTCAAGACCAGCTGGTGCAACTGGGCATAGGAGGGGCATCTCAGATGTCCCTGGCCTCCCCCAACTAAGCCAGGAGAGTCATCTCAGAACCTCCTACCCTCCCACCCTCCACCATCTGCCTGCTCCCTGGGGCTCTACCTGGCCACCTAGATCCTTGCGATACTGGGCCAGCCGGCTCAGCTCCTCATGGCCCTGCTGGAAATGGGTAGCTTGGGCCTCCACCAAACGCAGCACCTGGGGGACAAGGTAGGCATGGGGCAGAGCTGAGGAAGGACCCCTCTTTCCCTCTTCCTGCCTGCTCTCCATTAGCAGGCTCCTCCCCACCTTGCCCTCATCACCACTGCAACTCACAAACTCCATGATGTCAAACTTCCTCTTGTCCTCAATCACATTGATCTGAGAGACCAGAAAGACCTCAGGTCAGTCTTGAAAACATAGTGTCCCCTCCCACTGCACACTGGTGACTCTCCGGCCTTGAGGTGACTGAGGCCCTGGTACCCCAGGAGGGCAGGTTGGGGCAGGCACCTGCAGGGCATAATCCAGTGCCCGTCCCCGGTACCCAGCTCGAGCAGTCTTCAAAGCAGCTCCTGCCTCTTCTGCCTCCTGGGTCCGGCGCCTGGGGACCTCTGCGTTGTGGGTTAGAGCAGCCTCCAGGCTCTCAGCCCCCCGCCAGAAATCCCGGCGAGCCTCTCGGAAACCCCGGAGACCTCTGGGGGTGGGAGGATAACACAGAATCACAGGTGGACCCACCTGCCCCCTGCAGAGAAGTCCCTCTCAGCCTTTCGGTTGGCCTGTGTAGTCAGAACTCCAAGGGGATCCTGACTGATAGCAGTCAGGCCACCAGAACTGCACCACCACCCCCCCCCCCCCCCCCGCCCCAGTCTCACAACTCCTTCATTGAGGGAGGCCCCTTGGGTAATGGGAAGAGGGCTGGAAGATTGTTTTCCCTCCCAACTCACTCCTTGACCAGGGTTTGAATTTGCTGCTGCAGTGTGTGCTGGGTGGCATCTAGAAGATCCTGAGGGGAAGCAGAAATTGGCAGGTGGGGGTCAGGACCACAGACAACCTTGCTTCCCCCACCAGCCCTACCTATGCCCACTCACCGCATGGCTGTCCAGCTTGTGTCTGAGGCTCTCAGTGAATTTGTCCAGACACTCCTAGGCAGGAAGAGCAGAGAGGGAGTACCAGGCATGGGGCAGTAGGGCCCTCCCATCTCTGGCCCAGTCAGCAATGGCTGTCTCAGATGGCAGCCCCAGCCCCGCTCTGGCCTGGGATCTGCAGACCCCAGGCCAACCCTCCCCTTCCACAGGATCTCTCCACATCCCAGGCCCCATCCCACCTCGTTCAGGCCCTCCACATACCGCCATCATGGGCTCTGGTGGACCCAGGCGGGCCAGATCACAAATGCCAACAATGAAGGCGTGGCCAGCAGCAAGGTAATGGCGCCCACTCTCCAGGAGGCCATTACCCAGTTTGAGGAGCTAGGAAGCAACAGGGCAATAGAGAGTTATGCCATGTGCCACCAGACCCAGTGGCACCCCCACTCCTGCCCTCTTCGTCTCCCCTTTCCCAGGGCCGTGCCCTCCTACCCAACCTCACCTACACTTCCCTGCAGCCCAGTCCAGCTCTCCCACTTTCTAATACACACCTGGTGCTTGCTCATCTCTGCTTCTTTGCTCCCACTGCTCTGTGCCTAGAACAAAATTGCTCCCAGCCTGTCACTAAAGCCAGTGTCAGCTTCACCTCCAAACATCTTTCTCTGTCCACTCCCACACATCTCTCCCTGCCCTGCCCCAATTACTTGGATCCCAGCTCTCCAGAAACTCCATCCTCATGCACTGTCTGGCTCACAGGATGAACGCTCTACCTGGTTGGTATTAAATTCTACAGTATTTACGGTCTCAAGTTTTCCCATTCTCAGCTAATTGAAAGTTCCCTCCTAAATATTAATTAGTTACCAAGGCCACAGGGAAGGGCAAAGACAGCATGCTAGGGTGCTCCTAGGGCCCATTCTGTCTAGCCCCGCCCCCCCCCCCAACTGACAAACAAGGATGTTTAATAAACAAGGGGACAAATGACTGGCCCAAGGAGGGTGTCTCTGGGAGAGCCACGTGGCTGTGTCAGAAGCCAAAGAGAGGTCTCCTGACCCCTGGCTCTTGTTATCTGCAGGAACTGCATTGCTCCTGAGGTGACAACACTTGGTTCTGGCCTCAGTCACTGCATCTAGGATGGAGCAAATGTCTTTGGAGCCCTTCAGCTCAGTCCAGGGGACAAGAGACCACAAGGGAGGTTCTGTGAGGAAATCCTAGGCAGTAGGGCCTCAGAAAGCTCAGGCCACTCAGGTGTTCAGCGAACTTTTGTTGAAATGAAAAATGCTTACTAGGGCAAGTGAAGGCTTCAGGGAAATAGAGCTTGAGGGTGGCCGGCAGGGTCAGTAATCGTCAGAAAACTGACCACGACCAAGCCTTATGAGATGTCACTATGGGGTGTCTATGACCAGGGACAAGGACCCTGATGCTCATAACTCCACTGTGTGGGGCTGGGGGACCGAGTGTCCAGTTCTTCCCTCATCCACCACTCCCTCCCCATATATCTGAATAAGGAACTTTCATAAGAGTGAACTAGTGAGAAACTGGTACATCCATACAGGAGAATAGTACTCAGCAATGCAAAGGAATGAACTATTCACACACGGGCTACTGATACTATTGATACGCAACAACTTGAATAAACTTCAAGGGCATTATTCTGAGTGAAAAAAAAAGAGCCAATCTTGAAAGGTCACATATTGTATGAATTCACTTATGTAACATTCTAGAAATGACAAAAGTCTAGAGATGGAGAACAGAGGAGTGGTTGTCATGGATTTGAGAAGGGGGAGGGGAGGGCATCATTATAAAAAGTAGCACAAAAGAGTTCCTTTGTGGTGACAGGAGCTTTGTATCTTGAATGTGATGCTGGTTATAAGAATCTATACATGTAGCAAAGTGCCACTGAAGTATACACAAAGATTTCTTTTTAAAAAAGAGTATATGCAAAATAGGTAAAATCCAAGTAAGGTCTGTAGACAGTTCCTCGCATCCTGCCAATATCAATTTCCGGGTTTGGGTAATGTACTATAGCTATATCAGACGCTGCCATTGGGGGAAGCTGGGTGATGGTATGTGGGACCTCTCTGTACTATTTTTGCAACTTCTTGTGAGTCTATAATTAACTCAAAAAATTGAATTAAAAAAATATATGTATATATTAACTGGTCATCTGTTAACTTTCAGGCTCCAGCAAAGGCACTGGGGATGGAGCAAAAACAAAACATAGAAGTCCCTCATGGCACTTACATTCTAGTGGGGAAACACAGACAAGACTAAACTTGGCAAGTGTTATAGATACACGCTAAGGTGATGATTCCCACTCTCGCATAATCAGCATCCCTTGAATGTGAGCAAGACCTGTGACTTGCTTCTAACCAATAGAATATGGCAAAGAGAATGGGATGGCACTCCCATGATTCAGTTACACCATTGGCAAAGGTGATGGATGCTTCTCCTGTGATTACGTCTGATATAAATTGATGCCATCTTGCCAGCACCCACAAGAGAGAGCGTCCTGCTGGCCTTGAAGAAGCAATCTGCTGTGATGTAAGTTGCCTACAGACAGGGCCACATGGCAGGGGACTGTCTCGCAACAGCAGGGAACTGAACTCTGCCAAAAATCACAAGAACCTGGAAGAAAACTCTGAGCCTCAGAGGAGACTGCAGCCTGAGACCCTGAGCAGAGGACCAGCTAAGCTGTGGGTGGTTTCTGACCCACGGAAACTCTGATAACAAATGTGTATTGTTCTCAGTCACTAAATTTATAATAATTTGTTGCACAGCAATAGAAAACTAATACAGCAAATAAATATATAACATGTCAGATTGAGGTAAATGCTATAGAGAAAAATAAGGCCGAGTAAGGTAGATGGGAGTGTGTGTGTCCGTGTGCGTGTGCAGGCGTGTTTTATAGAGTGGCCAGGGAAGGCCTTACTGTCTTGTGTTTGTGTTTCACTGGTTTGTCTGCCACAGGCCATCTGTGGGCTCCCTGGGGGCAGAAATAGTCTTGCTCTCCCCAAACGCCCAGGGCCCAGCATAATGCAGAGCTCAAGAGTAAGTCCACAGGGGAGTCTGGTTTTTCAAGATCCCAAGCTCCTTGAAAGCAAAGAACCACTTTTCTCCTTCTCTAGAGCCCCCCAGATATTTACCCCACATGGATAGCATTCAGTAATCCCTGAACTCATTCTTAGTCTCCAACTTTCTCCCTGGCCCTGTCCCTCTCCTCTTAATCCGACCCTGGGTCACCTCTCCGTGTCAGGATCACCTTTTCCAGCCGGGTCTCCAGTTCTGACACTTCCGCTTCCACCAACTCTATAGACGCTCTGGGAAAGGAGGGATGGGGTCACAGGAACAGAGCTTGGGTCCATGTGGTCTGTCCGACTCAGCAGGGTCAGAGATCGAAGTTAGGGAGTCGAGGGTACAGACAGGAAAAACTGAGGGGTTAAGAAGACTCGCCCATCTGCCCTCTTTTGCTCAGCTCACTGTGCAGTGTGGGAGCTACCGGCCCAGGCCAGAGCAGGAAGGGTAGAAGGGAGGGTGGATGTGGTGAGGGCAGGAAATTGCTAACCGCCCAGAGCAGGTGCTGGGGGAGGGGCAGGGGTCTCAGTGAGAGGGAGGAGGGAATGCCACTCTGGGGGTGCGAGAGGCTGGAGAGGCCCCCTCCACAATGCGCAGGGAGTGAAGAGCATCAGAGCACCCAGTTTGATAGCAGAGGTCCTACTTTGGCCCCAACCTCTATCTTGTCCCTTTGAGACTTACTCCCTGAAAGGACATCTGGCCTGGAGAAGGCCGTGTGTGTGTCTGTGTATGTTGGGGGGTGTTAGACCCTCCTCCCGCTTCGCCCTCCAGACCTGCATGCACTTACCGGAAGCGAGGTGAGTCCTTAAGACACTCCTCGAAATCCAGCTTGACCGTCATCTCAGCTTGACCGCTCCGGGGGGGGGGGGCCAGTGGGCCCTGGGGCCAGGCAGGTGGAGACGCAGGTAGAGGCACTCTCTGCCTCAGGGCGGGTGTTGATGAGGAAGAACCAGAGGGTCCTCTCCTGGGTAGAGCCTGGGGGGGCGGAATTTTTTCCCCAAGGGGAAGGGGTGTCCTAGGAGGAGCTCTCACCCCACACTTCCAGGCAGCGCTGGGAGGGGCAGAGGCGGCGCTTGGGCGGAGGAGAGGGGCCTGAGATCAGAGAAGCCACAGCCCCGCCCTCAGGGACTATCTACTGTCACCTTCCTACTGGAGGCCCTGGTCTCTCTTTGCGTCTTTCTCCTTTAGTGGTTGAATTTGAGGGGCTGGCAGACATAGGTTCAAATCCTGATTCTGTTCACTTAGAGGCTGTGTGACCCTGGGCAAGCTCTCTGATTCCTCAGTTTTCTCATCTGGAAGATGGAGATGATAACCCCTACCTCAAGGGTTGTAAGAATTAAAGACGATTTATGGTTGACTGAATCACACCAATCATTGCCATCCTGCTGCAGTTGGGCATTCCCAGACTTCTAGTTTCTTGTTGAGTTCAGTTCTCCAGACTACTCCAAGCTTTTTTCTCTGCTCAGCTTGCCCTGCCAGTGGTTTCCTGGGTGTGGACTTCCCCCCCTCCTCCCCTCTCCTCAAGGATGGAGCAGGCCCAGCCTGGGTCCCCAATTCACAGCCCCAAGATGCCTGCTCTTCTTCTCTTTATTGTCCACCCCTAAGGTGGTGACGGCAGGGGAAGGTTGGTCCCCACCCCATGCCCAGCTGGCTACATTTTCCATTGTCTGGCTTCTTCCTCTTGAGTCCACTGAAGCTGCAGAGTTGCATCTGGAGAGAGAAGGGGTTGGGTTAGTGGCTTTTGTGCAGCAGGCATGAGATTGGCCCATGTGACCCCCCCGGATTCCGTAGAACCTACCCACTCAGCTCCTCTCCCTCCCTGGGTAGTGCAGGTAGCCCCTTGCCTCAACCCGGGCTCAGGCTCATGTCTGTGCTGGTTTAGGTGTGGGGAGTTTGGGTTGCTTCCAGGTACCCTCTCCGAGCTTTCTGGGCTTCGCCAGTTCAGCCCTTTGGATACCAGCAACTGACACCAGCTGGACACCGCTTGGGAACTACGGTCTTTGGATAGGGCAGTACCTGGAGTAGGGTGGGTGGCAGAGAGGAGTCAAGAAGGAGGCATGGGGCCAGCAGGTGGTATTAAGCTGGAGGGGGTCCTAACCCCTTCTGAGCCTCCCTGGTTCCTCCTGCACAACAAGGGCCTTGCATGCCAGGATGTTTAGGGCCTCCCTTAGCACCTGTTGCCAATCTATTGGCCTGAAAAGGGTCAGGGTTGGGGGGAAAGGAGCTTGCCAAGAGCCAGGTCCAGTGAAATGGTGGCCTGGTGCCCTCACCAGGTTGTGATGGTGTCACTGTCAGGGAGTTCTCGGTAGCCTTGGGATCCTGAAAGGGGCTTCCTATGTGGTCCAGCAGACGGACTTCAGTGCTTATGGGATTCTCAATCATCCAGTTCAAGCTTGTGGAACCTGGAAGCATCACAGTTTGGGGCACCCATCAGTCTGTTGGTTCTCAGCTCTCCTGCCCCTAGGCTGACCCAGCCCAGCTCTCACCATCCTCCTGCTCAACTTCTGGGTCCTCCTCAAGCTCTGGGTGGGGAGAGCGCCTCAGGTATCTTCCTTTGCTATAATACTCCTTGCGTTGCAGATCAATTTCCTGCTCCAACATGATGGTGACGGGAGCTGGGAACTGATTTCTTAAGGTAGGGGGATCTGAGGAGTCACCCAAGTCAATCTCAGTCTCAGGCCCCTCAGGTATCCATTGTGGCCCCCCACCACAGGGGAGAAGCTGAAGCCCCAGGTTCTCATCTCACTTCTATTACCTCCTTCCATTTTAGAAAACCTCAGTAACCTCTCCATACCCCACCGTTCTCTTGGGCTTTCTGTTCCTCCTTACCAGCCAGCCTTCCTTGGGGACTATCCTGATGGGGATCCCACCCCAGCGGGACTCTGTCTTCCCTGGGGTCACCATCCAGCATTACCTCCCTCTTAGGCAGGACCCTAGGCAGACGCCCACTGAGGAAAACAGGCTATAGTGGAGAAGGCTCTGAACAACAATTCCCCCGTGTCCCTGGGGCCCCGCCATAGCTAACCCTTGGCTTCTAGGATGTGGTTCCGGGTCACCAGGTCAGTCTCAACTTTGACTCCTCTGGCCAGTCCTCCTGCCCAGCTTCTCTCCACAGGCCTGGGCTCTGGGTTCAGCATCACACCTCGACTGCCACTGCCCATACTGACACTACCCCCATTGCTGTTCTTCTTATTATCCAAGGGTAGGTTTTTCTGAGTCTTGAGGAACTTTCCTTCATTGTAGTGTGTCTTGCGGCGCTTCTCAAAATCACTGGAGTCTGTGGGCCAGTGTAAGAGCTTGGTTTTCCCTCCAAGCTCTCGCTGAAAGTTCACTCCACCTCCCCTTTTCATTCAATCCCCGACCCTCATCTCACATGTCTTGGAAAAGTTGTCTGAGGACCCTAAGCTTCTATTATCACTGTACTGGAGGACCTTGGGGCAGAAATTGTCCATTGTTGCAAACCTGAAGGGGAGGGAGACTAGTTGGGGGCACTGAAGGGCGAGAACAACAATGGGGGCAGGTGGTAGATAGGGCGAAGCTGGCTGACTCCCCCACCTTGGCCTTGGTCAGTTCTGATGGGAATTGTAGTACCTCCCATTTTAGGGGCCAAAAAGCAGAGCTGGCTCAGACCCCAGAGTCCAGAGGTGGAGGGAGGAAGAGGTCCCACACCCCTACTGAGCTCTGGCAGGACTCTCACCTCTCTGCTAGCTCCTCTGGAGTCACTGTGTGGGAGGAACCCTCAAGCAGGTCCTCATTGTTGTCCTGCAGCCTGCAGAGGAAGGAGGAAGCAGTGCTGAGAGGGAGGCATCAGGCAATATCCAGTCCCTGAGGCCTCTCTGCCTCCTCCCCACGTCTCTTCCTTTGAATAGGGAAGAGTCTGGGCTGAAGGGCCCAGACTGAGGGCTCAGCACCTGTGGTAGGGAGTGCTGGGCTCATCCACCTTCATAAATCCGTAGTCCTTGTCAGCAGGGTGGTAGGTGGCCAGGATATTCATTTCATCCCAGCGCTGAGACTTTTTCCTGGGGTGGGGGAAGGACACACAAAAAACGGAAGGAAACCTGGTGACCTCTTCCTTACAGACCTCCCTCATTTTTTCATTCAAAACCTTTTTCTTGTACCCTCTTTGTAGTTCCAGAGGAGTAGGAGGCTGGGGATAGGATCACACCTAATGATAATCAGTTACTACGTGGCCAGGGTCTGTCGGGTACCTACTGCTCTCCCCCAAAGGCCGGGAAACAAATTTCCCACCCAATCACCCTCACCTACTCTCAAGTTCTCAGGACACTGCCCATTCCCTTCTGGCTCCGCCCCCTCCAGTGTCTGGAACCCCTCCCTCCCGGCTCCGAGCAGCGTGCCCACTGAGCTGGGCTTCTTACTTCTCCACACTGGGGGATTTCTGCATCAAGATGGAGCTGCAGTTTTTTAGGATGCCCCGGGGCCGGTCCTCACAAGGTTTGTGGGGGTGCAAGAAAGTTGACCCAGGGCGCGAACTGCTTCCCGAGTGGCACACCCCAGACCCACCGGACCCAAGGCTGGACGTCCCGGATACTGTGGTTCCAGGAAAGGGGGGATTAAATCCACCAGCGTATGTGCCAGACACATGGCTGTGGCCCGCAACCTCCCCAGGGTACTGGTTGGGCCCAGAACCGAGGATCGCTGCCCCCCCGGAGGACCGGCTAGAACCAGGACTGTGAATTACGACTCCCCCGGAGTGAGGGGGGTGCCCAGAACCGTGACACAAGACTACTCCGGAGGGCGGCCTGGCGCCTGCCTCTACTCCTCTGATGCCTCCTCGCACTCCCCTGGTTGCACCTCCAGGGGATTCCCCGTTGAGGTAGCCAGCAGCCCCCAGAGAGTTCTGCTTCTCCATGGCCCCACCAGGGGGCCACTCTCAGCTACCCCGCCCTGCCTCCCTACTCCGCATAGCCCCGCCCCCTGGGGCCCCGCCCCCACCGCGGCGGGCGGGGCAGCTTGGGCTGAGGACCTGGTCCCCTCCCCCTCTGTTCTCTGGCGCCGCGGAGGGCGGAATCAAGACTCTATCTATATAGGGACCTCAGGCTGGGAGCCCCTCCCTTTCTGTCCCACCCAAAGACTTTTCTTTGTCTGTGGGATTTATTCCCGCCCTTCTCCCCCATCACCGCCCTTATCGGAATTATCCAATCATAGTCAGGGGTCCTGGTCCAGGGTAGAGAAGACTTAATTGTGACGTCACAGTCCTCCAGCCTTAGCGCGAGCATCGGAGGGCTGGGCTGGGGCTTTACTATTAGCTGTGGGGGGTCTTTTGGGACCGTCAGCGTCGTTGCGTGAAGCTGCCTTCCGGGGTTTCTTTGGACTCTTTATTCGTGGCTTTAAAATCTAAGAGTTTGGTTGGATTGGAGTTCAAGGTGGACTTGAATAGAAACATCGCGAACCTTTTTTCCTCCAAAAGTCGGCCCGCTTTGCCTATCACGAGAGGTGATACAAAATGGAGTGATTGCGACACTGTCGTAAGACATATTCGGTCTCAGCGGTGTGGAGGGCAGAGATTTTCATTTATAAAACAACCAGTTCCCTCCTCTGGGTCCTCCAGACCCGGCTCACACCACTTTCAAGAGGATAGCGCGAAAGGAAGACACCTCCTCCTCTTGCCGTAAAGCGAACACTGCAAGGTGTCGCCTGCCTTGACGAGGGCGGGGTCGTCGGTGCCGCTGTCGCAAAGCCGAAAGTGTTGGGGCTCCAGCGCCTCCTCCGTCGTAAAGATGTCTGCGGCAGTTGCTTCTTCCACTGTCGCAAAAGCTCCCTGCCCAAATCTTCACCCTTCTCGGAGTCACTCCGTCACCTCTGCGTGTCGTAAAGCAAACCTTCCGACCCCGTCGTCCTTCTGTTCCCACCGTGGTAGACTTAGCTCCCTAGCCCGGGATGCTTCATTGCCCGGCAGTGCCGTAAAGCATATCTGGCCCCAGCCCCTGGTCCTAGTCCCTCAGGGTGTCTGTGCACCGCGGTTGCCACGGTGCCGCCAAGTGCGGCTGTCGCGCGGCCCCGGTGTCAGCGGCGATGGCGGCGGGGTCGGGTGGGAGTGGGGGCTCTGGGGGAGGCCCCGGGCCGGGGCCGGGTGGGGGTGGGGGCCCCGGCGGGAGTGGCCCAGGACCGGGGTCCGGCGGGGGTCTAGGCAGCGGCGGGGAACTGCACCCGCGCACTGGGCGCTTGGTGAGCCTGTCGGCCTGTGGGCGTATAGCGCGGCGGCAGCAGCCGGGCCAGGAGTTTAACCACGGGCTCGTGTTGAGCAGAGAACCCTTGCGTGATGGACGCGTCTTCACCGTCCGCATCGACCGCAAGGTGCGAAGCTGGGGCCGCGGAACCGAGATGTGGAGGGTGGTGGGAGGGGACGAGAGGGAGACGGGGTCGGACAGCCAGGGTAGCCCATATCTCTGGGTGCGGAGAGGGAACCGACAGACCTTAGGACACCAGGTGACGGGCAGGAAAGGAGCCTGAAGTAGAAACATTCAGCCTGAAGGCGAAGGACACAAGGAGAGCTTGAATTTCTTCAAGACCCAGGAGCAGGGAAGGGACGCAGGGCCTCACCCGCTAGAATGACTAGGGAACAGACCTCTTCGAACAATTTCTGGGAGATGGAGGATGGAGAGATGGCAGAGAGTGATGGGAGGAGAAGAGAGAGAACCAAGGAAAGAACAAACCGTTAAAGGACAAACTCATGGGTTGGACTGGAAGGATGGGTGAGAAGAGAAAGTCAGAGAGAGGGAGTTGTGTATACTTGTGTGCGACTTATTGAAGAGGGCTGGCGCCCAGAGGGGGAATTTGGGAAGGCAGTGAGTGTGAGTGGAGCCAGAGCCTAGAAGAGAATTAGACTGGGGGAAGAGAATGATATATAAGAACCAGGGATATATATGGGCATGGAGAGCTGTGAATTTGAGTGGTTGAGGAGCCACAGAGACCAGGGAAGTTAGGGCAGGGGGTTGGAACCAGGGAATTTAGCCAGCATGGTGGGGAAAGTAGTGGTGTTGTAGACACTGAGCGCCCAGAGTACAGAGCAGAGTTGCTAAGGGAGAGCGGGCCCAACAATCCCTGAGCCAGAGTCGAGAAAGTTACTTATGGGACTGCATTTCTGGATTAGTGTCTCATGTCTCAAGACAGAAAAGCCACTCAGCTGTCTGAGAGGTGGGAACAGGGAGATGCAACGGCCTCTGAAATGTTTCCTAGTGGTGGGAGACCCATTCGTGGCCCATCCTGAGTCTCTGTTCACCACTCTCATCACAGGTCAACTCCTGGAGTGGCTCCATTGAGATTGGGGTGACGGCACTGGATCCCAGTGTGCTGGACTTCCCAAGCAGCGCTACGGGACTAAAGGGGGGCTCATGGGTAGTGTCGGGCTGCTCGGTGCTGAGGGATGGACGTTCTGTGCTGGAGGAGTATGGTCAGGACCTAGACCAGCTTGGCGAAGGGGACCGTGTGGGCGTGGAGCGCACAGTAGCTGGGGAGCTGCGGCTCTGGGTGAATGGGCGGGATTGTGGTGTGGCTGCCACGGGCCTGCCCACTCGTGTCTGGGCTGTTGTGGACCTTTATGGCAAGTGCACTCAGATCACCGTGCTACCCCCTGAGCCAGGCTTCAGCCCCCCTACTCCCATCTCCACACCTCCCCTCGAGCCCTCTGCCCCCCCGGAAGATTCTGCCTTGGCTGAACAAGGGACCTCTGGAGATGAAGGTGAGAACACAGCTACAGCAGTAGTGGAGGAGTGGGGTGGAGGGAATGGCTGAAGGAATGGGGGAAATGTAGTGACAAGTGAGGCTGGGTGTGGGCAGGGGCACTCAGACCCCAGAGTCTGTTGAAGGGGAGAGCAGGGGCTAGAGGAGGGGGTCTCCTGGCTGTGGGCCCTGCAGCAGGGGCTGAACCCTTATTCCCCTCCCATCCTACCTGGTCCCCAGCCTTCATGGTGTCCCCAGCGCAGGCCCGGCCAGAGACGTTTCCTAACAGCCTTGAGTCGCATAATGGTGAGGGCTATGGGTAGGCCCTGGGAAGGGGAGCGGGATATGAGGTGGACAAGGGAGGGGTCTCAGGAGAGGGGTAGGGAAAGAGGGGCAAGCCTGCGGATGTAGAGGCTTATTTCAGCTTCTTTTCTCCATCCTGCTGCTGTAGACTTTGCCAGCATGGAGCTCTCTGAGGTGGTGAGCAACGCCATCCTGTCTGCCTACAATGGGGGACTCCTAAATGTGAACCTGAGCTCCCCACCGGCAGGGGAAGGGCTGGGGTCTAGCAGTGCTGCCACCTCTCCCATCCTCACTTCCAACGACGCGCTGCTCTTTCATGAGAAGTGTGGAACCCTCATCAAACTCAGCAACAATAATAAGACAGCTGAGCGCCGCCGGCCCCTGGATGAATTCAACAATGGGGTTGTCATGACCAACCGCCCGCTCCGGGACAATGAGATGTTTGAGGTGTGCAGGATCCTGGGGTCTGGCTGGCACCTCACCTGCTGGGAGCTAAAGATGGGGCTTGATTCCTGACGCTGGAAGGGTAGGGCCTGGGGAAGAACCAAGGGCTGAGGGTCCTTTCTCTGCATTTACATTCCCTGCCTCTCCCTTCTGCTATCACTCTACCCAAGATCCGCATCGACAAGCTCGTAGATAAGTGGTCGGGCTCCATTGAGATTGGTGTCACCACCCACAACCCCAACAATTTAGAGTACCCAGCGACCATGACCAACCTGCAGTCAGGTACCAGCCCCTGGCAGGGTCGGGGTATGGGCCTGGGGTCGGTGAGGTGAAGGAAGCCCAAACCCTAACCAGGGTGTCTCCTTTTCACTAGGCACCATCATGATGAGCGGCTGCGGGATCCTGACCAATGGCAAGGGGACCCGCCGAGAGTACTGTGAATTCAGTCTGGATGAGCTGCAGGTGAGGGGCATGGAGCCTGGGCCACTCTCCAGCGAGCCCCCGTACTCTGCATCCCTGCCTGGGCACCATAGTCCCCTCTGGGACCTAGGGCAAGGCCTTCTATCTTTTGCCAGAAGGTTTCTTCTGAAAAGGCAGGGTTGCCCAACAGTTAGGCACTCAGATTTTGGAGTCACGTGGGTTTAATTCCTTTTACTGTTTGGCCATTTGTGGTAGTGACCTGAGGCAAGAACCTTATCCTCTTTGGTAGCTTTTTTTTTTTTTCCTCCCTAATTTCTAAAATGAGCCTGTTAGTAGTATTTTATAGGTTGTCATGGGGGTTAAAAAAGTTGATGTTTATAACATGGAACACAGTGCCTGACTTGCATTGAGCACCCAGGGTGGTCTGAGACTCATGGGAACCTTTTAGAGCTGTTCCTCTGTGCCATAGGATGGTGGGAAGGTTTTAGGATCGCTCTCTTCTCACAGCCCCCAGGACAAGTGTGGAGCCTATTTGTGGATGGATTCTAGACTGTTATTTTTCTGCTTTGAATAGGAGGGCGACCACATTGGTCTCACGAGGAAGTCCAACTCTGCCCTACACTTCTTCATTAATGGCATCGATCAGGGTAAGGGGAAGCTAAGAGAGGGCCATTGAGCCAGGGCTTTTGGGGGGGGGATCTGTGCCTCATCCTCCTGCCTCTCTTTGATGCTCAGTCTCCCTATATTTGACTCTTCTCCCTTCACTCACCCATTCCCTGTGCCTTCCACCCCCACAGGTGTAGCTACCCCACTGACGCCCCCAGTGGTGTACGGTGTGGTGGACTTGTATGGGATGGCAGTGAAGGTAACCATCGTCCACAATAACAACCACAGCGACCGTCTCCGCCGGAACAATGCCATCCTGCGGGCACTGTCCCCTGAGGGTGCTCTCCGCCGTGCTGCTCCTGCTGCCCAGGCAGAACCTGAGCGCCTGCTCTTCCACCCCAACTGTGGGCAGAAGGCAGCCATCACCCACGAGGGACGCACAGCACTGAGGCCCCAGTAAGGTCCATGGGGTGGGGAGAAGCGTGCCGAAGGGGCTCTAATAGGATTGGGGGACGGGGAGGGAAGTGGGAGGCAGAGAGAGTTCTGGCCTGGGGCATTCTAGACAGAAAGGAAGGGAGCCTCCTGGAGTGTGAAGTTTAGCTGGTTGACGTGGGGCAGTGGGTGTCGGGCAGGCATCACTAGGCTAAGCTTTGGCATGCTCAGAGTGTGTTTTGAGGTCTGAGTCCCCACTTGCTGTGCCCTCAGTGCCACCGATGACTTCAATCATGGCGTGGTGCTGAGCAGCAGAGCCCTGCGGGATGGAGAGGTGTTCCAGGTGCGCATTGACAAGATGGTGGACAAATGGGCTGGCTCCATTGAGATTGGTGTCACCACCCACAACCCTGCCTACCTCCAGTTGCCCTCCACCATGACCAACTTGCGCTCTGGTGAGCTCCCAAGAAGGGCAGGGCCAGGATAGGGTCCTAGAGAGGAAGCTGTCCCCGAAGCCCTGACACTTGTTCTCAGCCCGTTTTTTGTCACTCTTGTGACGACTCATTCAGTGGCTGAGGAGTGCCACGTGGACAGGGCCTGCAGCTGGCTTGGGAACTGCAGAGGTCTCTTGCCCTGCCCTGGGAAGAAAGCCAACTGTCAAAGGAAAGGCAGACTGGGCTGATGGCTTTGGGGAGTAATATGGGGACTGATGTATAAAGGAGAGCAGCCCTGCTTTCCCTCATGTCCTCTGCCACTCCTTGTCCCCCAGGGACCTGGATGATGACCGGAAATGGGGTGATGCACAATGGGACAACCATCTTGGATGAATATGGGCACAATCTGGACCGCCTCAAGGTGGGAGAGTGGGGGGACCGCCAGGACTCAGCAGTGGGGAGGTAGGCAAGGTGGGGCTGCTGCAGGACCAGCCCAGGCAGGAACTCTGCCTGACTCCTCACTCCAGCCCCCCTTCTTCCAAGGCAGGGGACACGGTGGGAGTGGTGCGGCGGGAGGACGGGACTCTCCACTTCTTTGTCAATGGCATGACTCAGGGCCCTGCCGCCTGGAATGTGCCCCCCGGTGTCTATGCTGTCGTCGATCTCTATGGCCAGGCAGCGCAGGCCACCATCGTGGACGACGTGGGTGAGGGCCGGGCTGGGTAGGGACAGGGGGTGGGGTGGCCTTGGGAGGCCTCAGAGACAACTGTAGGCCTGATGGGTGATGTCCACTCTTGCAGAGGTGCCCCCTGTCCCTGAGCCACTCCCTGAGGCGAACAACCAGGCGTCTCCAAGCTCCCCGTCGTCAGGGGCTGGGGGCTCTGACCTGCGATTCCACCAGCTGCATGGCAGTAACGCAGTCATCACTAACGGGGGCCGCACTGCGCTCCGCCACAACTGCCGCAGCGAGTTCAACGACGCCATCGTCATCTCCAACCGGTCAGTGCCTAAAGTTTCATGTCCCCACTCTCCTACTGCTCAGCCTCAGTTACCCCAGCCTCAGCTACCCCAGCCTCAGCTACCCAAATAGGGCCTGTCTGATTGCCACTCTCCCTGGCAGGGCTCTGCGGGATGGCGAGCTGTTTGAAATTGTCATTCAGAAGATGGTGGATCGCTGGTCAGGCTCTATTGAGGCTGGTGAGGGGCACCTGTGTGTATGTGCGCTGGGGGGAGGTGCTGGCTGCCTGTGGCTGGGGGCTTGGCTCTGACCTACCCCTGTCTCTTCCCAGGAGTGACTGCTATTCGGCCAGAGGACCTTGAATTCCCCAACACTATGACAGACATTGACTACGACACGTGGATGCTGAGGTCGGGCTGCCTGATCTAGGGATCAGCTAGGTGGGGCTGGGTGGAACTGGCTGGGAGGAGGGAAGCAGGGTTTGAGGCCTCTGGTGGCCATGGACAATGACATACCTAAGGGATATGGGTGCCCCTTCCCTTTGATTTAGGGAGCCCTCTCCCCTACTGCAGGGGCTCAACCCTCCTTTCTCTTACGGTAGTTTCTGCTTTTCCCTGATGGCCTCCCAGGGATGTAGGAGATAAGATTAGGCCTCAGACTCCAGATCAAGACCCCAATCCAAGGCACTGGAAGGTTCTGACAGGCAGAGACTGGGCAGGGACCCGTGTGGGCAGGAAGCTAGGTAGCTGACTTGTCCCTTCTGCCATCCCCCCAGCGGCACAGCCATCATGCAAGATGGTAACACGATGCGCAACAACTACGGGTGTGACCTTGATGCACTGGGCACAGGTGCACGCATTGGCATGATGCGAACTGCCAAGGGCGATCTGCACTACTTCATCAATGGCCAGGACCAAGGCGCTGCCTGCTCAGGCTTGCCTCCGGGTAAAGGTGACTGCTCTGTGGCTTTCAGCCTGCCACCCTCAGCCTGGCTCACCCTGGGCTATCAGGTTTCTGACCTGGTCTTTCCCTTCCCAGAGGTATATGCGGTAGTGGATCTGTATGGCCAGTGTGTCCAAGTGTCCATCACCAATGCCACCGGTCCCATGGACAACAGCCTGGCGACTAGCAACACTGCCACTGAGAAGTCATTCCCCCTGCACTCCCCAGGTTCAGTCGGCAGGGAGGGAGGAAGGGAGGGCAGGCTCTCCTTGCCTGCTATGGGCCTGAGGGATACAGCTTCCAGGGCGGGGAAGCTGTTCAAAGACAGGCTGGCTGCAGCAGCTGCAGGCTAAGGGGAGGGAACTACCCCTGGTGGGAAGCAGCCAAGAAGAGGGGACGAGGTTATGCCTGGTACACAGGGCTTGGCAGATGGGACCTTTATGTCACTTTCCTGTTTCACCTAAAAGCTTTGCTCTGTGTCCTGTCTGAAGCTTGCTGCCCCAATCCTACCCTTCCTCCGGTGCCATCTTTCCGCAGTGACTGGCGTGGCTCACCGATTCCATAGTACTTGTGGCAAGAATGTCACTCTGGAGGAGGACGGCACAAGGGCAGTGCGTGTGGCTGGCTATGCTCATGGCCTTGTCTTCAGCACCAAGGAACTCAAAACTGAGGAAGTCTTTGAGGTAGGCTGCGGAGATGTGACAAAGGAGGCTGCCAGGCCCTTCACAACAGGGCCAGACTGCTTCCTACCCTCCTGCCCCTACCTAGTGCCAGCCAGTCTTTTCTCTCTCACAGGTGAAAGTGGAAGAGCTGGATGAGAAATGGGCAGGTTCCCTCCGGCTAGGGCTGACCACACTAGCGCCAGGGGAGATGGGCCCTGGAGCAGGTGGTGGTCCGGGGCTGCCTCCCTCCCTGCCAGAGCTACGGACTAAGACCACCTGGATGGTGTCCAGCTGTGAAGTGAGGCGTGACGGGCAGCTCCAGAGGATGAACTATGGCCGGAACCTAGAGAGGCTGGGGGTGAAGCAGCTGGCTCCAGGGATAGGGGTGGGGTTGGGCATAAGGCTGGCAGGGAGAGGTGGGCTGAGCATCTGTCCTTGTCTTGTCTCACCTTGGTCCTAGGTGGGGAGCCGTGTGGGCGTTCGGCGGGGGGCAGATGACACGATGCACATCCTGGTAGATGGAGAGGATATGGGGCCTGCAGCCACTGGCATTGCCAAGGTAGACCCAGTACCCTTCCTTGGGTTCTGGGGGTGGGATTGAGGTCTTCCACTGATCTCTGACTTTCTAGGTCTTGTGTGCCCCCAGAACGTTTGGGCTGTGTTGGATCTTTACGGGCCAGTGCGGAGTGTGTCTATTGTCAGCTCCACGAGGCTGGAAGAGCCAGAAGGCACCCAGCCTCCTTCCCCAAGCTCAGACACTGGGAGTGAGGGCGAGGAGGATGACGACGAGGGCGAGGAGCATGGCCTGGGAGTAAGCGGCTACAGCAGGGCCTGCTGGGCAAATGGATGGGCATTTAGTGGGCCATTGGCCACCAGCTTGTTTTGGGATTCTCTGATCCAGCCCTGGACAGGGAGAGGCTTATATGCAAGCTCTGTGTAAACTCCAGAGGGTAGCTTGGGCCTCGCATCGGCAACCCCAGCAGCTCAGTTTCTCTTCCATACCAGGGCCAGAATCAAGTGGCCATTATGCCCACAGTCCTGGAGTTCCTAGAGAACCATGGGAAGAATATCCTCCTGTCCAATGGGAATCGTACAGCTACGCGAGTGGCCAGCTACAATCAGGGCATCGTTGTCATCAACCAGCCTCTGGTGCCTCAGATGCTGGTCCAGGTGGGCCTTGCCTCCTTATCCCCAGTTCCTTTTGTTCAGGGTGACTAAGGACCAGCTCTCCTGGAGAAAGGCCTTTCCAGGTTGAGGACGAAGTGGAAAGCAGGCTCCTCAGATGAGCTTCCTGGGTTTTTGTTCATACCCTCTGGTGGGGGTTGTAGATCAGTTACCAGGAAGTGCTCACCTGGTGACCGGTGAGGGAAGCAGTAGGGAGGGGCTCGGGGAGTCCACGGGAGATGCCTGATCCTGTATGTGGGAACAGGGAGGGCTTTCTGCTGCAAACTAAAAGATGTCAAAGTTAGCTAGCTGAAGGAAACCCCTAGGCACAAGAATCCTTATAGAGGCCACAGCAAGACCAAGGCTGAGAGAGGGAAGGAAACAACTGAGTTTGCAGTTTCTCGTCCCTCCAAGCATCAGAAGGGGCAGCATCCGAGGCCACACTCTGGGAGATGCTATCTTCTCTCCCTGGCTGGGGTGAGGAGCCTGGTTCTGCTGGCTGGGGAATAGTTGCCTTCTCCCCCAGGTGCGGATAGACTGCCTGAACCGGCAGTGGACATCTTCCCTTGTCCTGGGAGTCATCACCTGCCCACCAGAGAGGCTCAACTTCCCTGCTTCTGCCTGTGCCCTCAAACGGGCAGCCTGGCTGCTGCGAGGCCATGGGGTCTTCCACAACGGTCTCAAGGTGGGTAGGGAGCAGAGAGAAGGGAGAGGGCCAAGTCTCTGAGTGTGGAGGGGCTGGCCAAAAGGGAGAAGCGGGCCCCTGGCTCTGCAGGTAGGACCGCAGGTAGAAAGGGGAACTGTAGTTGGGTTACGCTGTGGTGAGTGGGCAAAGGCACGAGTGTCGTTACCTGGACACTCTCGGGCTTGCCGCTGCCTCCTGTTTCTCTGCTGTGGAGAATGTTGCAGTGGGGAAAGTCGGGGTGAGTCTAGGTAACTGTAGGGGAGGCAGTAGAGCCCAGGCAGTGGGTAGATGTAGAGGCAAAGCCCAGGGACCGGCCACCTGAAGAAAAGTGAAGGGCAGGGGTGGCCGCTGCAGGTGGGAGTCTGATCTCTGGGAAGACAGTGTGTCTCTCCTCCCAGATCTGTGAGAAGTTTGGGCCAAATCTGGACACATGTCCTGAAGGCACCATCCTGGGACTGCGGCTAGACAGCTCTGGGGGGCTGCATCTCCATGTCAATGGGATGGACCAGGGGGTAGCTGTGCCGGATGTCTCCCAGCCCTGCCATGCGCTTGTGGACCTCTATGGGCAGTGTGAGCAGGTGAGTGGCAAGGGAGGAGGGAGTGCCTGGGAGACTGGCTGTCTGAGGAAAGGGGAAGTCTGGTCCAGGGAAGGGATCAGCAGGCCCTGGGGGCTGGTCACACTCTGGCTGACCACTCCTCTGCAGGTGACAATTGTGAGTCCTGAACCAGGGGCTGCCAGTGGGAAGACTGCTGGAACCCAAGGGGACATGGAAAAAGCTGACATGGTGGATGGTGAGCCAGCCTGAAGGGAGGATCCTACCTCACCCCCACCCCATACTTCTAGCCCCAGCTCCCATGAGCTGTGCCCTCTCTACCCCATCAGGTATCAAGGAGAGTGTGTGCTGGGGTCCGCCGCCTGCTGCTAGCCCTCTCAAGAGCTGCGAGTACCATGCCCTTTGCTCCCGTTTCCAAGAACTGCTGCTGCTTCCTGGTGAGTCCCTAGTCCCCCCAGAACCTGCCTCATTCTCTGGAGGTCAGTCGGAAGGAGGCCACATGTTTGAGACCCAGGGTGGGAGCCACAGCACCAAGTCTGCCACTCACTCTCCGCAGAGGATTATTTCATGCCTCCACCGAAGCGTAGCCTGTGCTACTGTGAGTCTTGCCGGAAGCTGCGAGGGGATGAGGCCCATAGGCGCCGTGGGGAGCCTCCCCGGGAATACGCTCTGCCTTTTGGCTGGTGCAGGTTCAACCTCAGGTACGTGTGGAGCAGGGTGATGTGTCTCCTTTACTGTTCTTTGCCCCCTTGAGAAAGGGGGGTCCCAAGAGGGTGTATGGGAAGAAGTGACAAGCTTCTTGTTTAGGGGATAACCTTGGGGAGCCAGTGACCTTTGTCCAATGTGCCCTATCTGTCCACCCCCTAGGGTGAATCCCCGCCTGGAGGCTGGGACACTAACCAAGAAGTGGCACATGGCGTATCACGGGAGCAATGCGGCAGCTGTCCGGAGGGTGCTGGACCGAGGGGAGCTGGGAGCAGGTACCGTGGCACCGGCAGAGGCAGGGCAGGCTGGGCCTGTGGGCCATGCAGAGGCTGCCCTGACCCAGCTCTCTTCACAGGCACTGCCTCCATCCTAAGCTGCCGGCCCTTGAAGGGAGAGCCCGGGGTAGGGTTTGAGGAGCCTGGCGAGAACTGTGCACCTCCTCGGGAGGAGCAGCCGCCGCCAGTGCTGCTTTCCCCCTCCCTCCAATATGCTGGGGCCGAGACCCTGGCATCCAAAGTGCAGTGAGTACATGGGGGTGGGGGGCGGTGGGGGACAGGGAGACTCGGGTCTCCATGATTTGCCCTGCCATTCCCACCTTGTCTTGCTAGTTCCTCAGTCTCCACCCTAGCCCTTTCTTCACACGTTCACTGAACAAATACCACTTATTTTGTGCTATTTCAATGAACAATGAACAAAAAAGGGAACCTTGCTCTTGTGGAACTTAGGTTCTCTCTCACTCTAGAATGTTTATGCATAAGTATTTAGTATTTTTAAAAGTGAAAAGTAAGTGTTATGGAAACAAAAAGTGGAGTGGGGTAAAGTGGATCAGAAGTGTGGTCGGAGTGTGCATATTAAATGGGGTAGCCGGGGTAGAAATTGTTAAGGTGAGATTTGAGCCAAGGCTTGGAGAAGGAAGTGAGGGAGTTAGCTAAGCAGGCTTTGGGAGGAAGACCAGTTCAAGTAGAGAGAATGGCTAGACCCAGGTCTCTGAAAGGTGGGAGTGTCCCCTAGGAAGAGCAGGGCCAGTGCAGTGGTTGCCATTAGCAAGGGGGAGGGAGATGGGGACCAGGGGCCTCACCACCCTATTTCTGCTTCTTGCTTGACAGATTCCGGGACCCCAAATCCCAGCGGACGCATCAGGCCCAGGTGGCGTTCCAGGTGTGTGTGCGCCCTGGCTCCTACACTCCTGGTCCCCCTTCTGCTGCCCTCAGAGAACCTCCTGACCCTCACTTCAGCCCAGCCGAACTTGAGTGGGTAACCAAGGAGAAAGGGGCCACGCTCCTCTATGCCTTGCTGGTACGGGTGGAATGAGGGGTGAGACCTCACAACTACAAGCACAGTTGGGCCTTGGGCCTGTGGACTCTGAGTGACGACTGCCTCCAACTCATTCCAGTGACCCATGGCATGCACAGGTGCTCAGTCTGGCAAAAGCACGGGAGCACGTAGGCAGGCTCTCAGATGTAGATGGGAATGGAGCACATCTCCATGTCCAGGGCCCAAAACACTCCCTCTGAGGTGAGGGAGCTTGTGGGGAGCCCAGCTCCAGGCCCTGGGTAACCCCCCTTCATGCACTGATTTGGGGAACACGACTCCCTATGACTCCCTCCCCCATATCACTTAATTTATTTCCGTTTTTGTTCCTGATTACTGTGAATCCCAGAGGAGTCTCCCTGTGCCCCACATGAAGCTGCTTTTTCCCGGGGCCACCGGGCGGGAGTGGGGAAGGGCGGGTGCAAGGCAAGGTGGGGGCCCTCTGTACAGTTGTTACTGACTCTGATTTCTAAGGAGCCAATAAACACCGTCTCAGAACACTCGCCTCGGCCTCTCTCGCGCGCGCCCCTCAGGGGAGCCCCGGCCTGCCGGGGCTGTCCCCGGTGTGCCCGGCCCCGCAAAATGAGGGGCTCTGCCCGCGGGGCGCTCCGCAACTGTCGCGCGGTCAGGCGCGGCGCGGGCCCGGGCGCCCCGGCGGGGTTTGGACAACGCGGGCATCCGTCGCATGCGCTTCCGCCTCTTCCTTTCCGCCCAGCCGCGAGGCTGGCTGCTGCCCTGGAAGGACTCAGCTCAGGTGCCGGATGTGACGCAGCGGCCAAGGCGCGCAGGAGGCCGCGGAGAAAGCGAAGAGAAGGCGGGTAGGGAGGGGCCGGCGCCCGGGGTTGGCCGGGCAGGGGGCGGGGAGCGCCGCGCCGGAGACTCCGGCGCCGCCCGCGCACGCGGTGGAGCCGCGGCTGTCGGCCGGGCCGGGCAGGGCGGCGGGCGCCGGACACGTGACCGGGGCGGCGGGCGGGCTTCCGCCTGGGCCGGGCAGGGTCCCCTCTAAGCGCCCGTCTGCCCTCAGGCCCGGTCCGAGGTCTGGCAGTCAGTGACAGAGCCGGGCACACACGGCCCGAGCGCCCCCGGCGGCACCATGCCTGCGCTCTTGGAGCGCCCCAAGCTTTCCAACGCCATGGCCAGGGCGTTGCACCGGCACATCATGATGGAGCGGGAGCGCAAGCGACAGGGTGAGCCGGGGCAGAAGCGGGCGGACACACGGCCCAGGGCGGCACTGCTATCCCAGGGCTGACTCCCACCCATGGGCCGACCAGTACGCTGGCCGCCGAAGCTGGAGGGGGCATGGAACAGCCCCGTTGTGGTGGGAGTTGGAGGCCAGGTCTAAACTTTAGAACCCCTGAGCTGGGAAGGACCTTGGAGAGCACCTAAAAAACCCTCCCTCTCCCTATCCCCTATTGCAGTGATGGGGAAGCCTGTCCCCTCAAGAGGGAGAGAGCCATTACCAAGAGCATAAAGGAGCACTGGGATAACTAGTTTTTGCTGTTCCTCAGTCTCTAACGTTCTAATATTTTAACCACCCTGCAACTTTGCCATTCTCCCTGACTCTTCCTCCAGAGGAAGAAGAGGTGGACAAGATGATGGAACAGAAAATGAAGGAAGAGCAGGAGAGAAGGAAGAAAAAGGAGATGGAAGAGAGAATGTCGCTAGAGGAGACCAAGGAACAAGTAAGCAGTCCCTTGATCTCTCCCAACTCTTTTTTCCCTTGGCTCTCCTGCCTTTATCTTCTCTCTCTTCCGTTCCCAGATCCTGAAGTTGCAGGAGAAGCTTTTGGCCCTACAGGAAGAGAAGCACCAGCTTTTCCTGCAGCTCAAGAAAGTTTTACATGAGGAAGAAAAACGAAGGCGAAAGGAGCAGAGGTGGGATTGGAGAGCTAGAAATAAGATTGGGGACAAAGTGTAACTGGGGATCAGGTAACAAAAGGTCAGTGTTTAATGGCAAAAGAGGGAGTACTTGTCCTTGATTTTGACCTGCCTTTCACTCCAGTGACCTGACCACTCTGACATCAGCTGCATACCAGCAGGGCCTGACTGTTCACACAGGAACTCACCTCCTCAGCATGCAGGGTGAGCTTTATAGAAACCACTTGTTAGAATGGGCCTTCCTGGGGGGTTGCAGCCTCCCATTTCAGCATCAGTGAAGCCCCTCTCCCTCCATAGGGAGCCCTGGAGGACACAATCGCCCAGGCACCCTCATGGCAGCTGACAGAGCCAAACAGATGTTTGGACCCCAAGTGCTTACGGTAAGAGGATTGGGTGTCTAACCCACTGTTTTTCCCTACTTCCACCCAGACCTAGGCATCCTCAGTTGACCATTACAGTCATGCGTTGCTTAATGATGGAGAGACGTTCTGAGAAACACCATAGGGTGTACTTATACAAACCTAGATAGTTTGTATAGCCTACTACACATCTAGGCTATATGGTGCTAATCTTATGGGATCATTATCGGTGTATGTGTGGTTCACTGTTGACTGAAACATTGTTATGCGGTGCATGAATGTAACACTTATCTGTATCAGTAAAAACGGGGCATGCACAAGTTACTTGAGTTTCTGCTTTCAAGGAGTTTACACGCAATGAGTTCTCATCCTCCCTTTTTAGACCCGGCACTACGTGGGCTCAGCAGCTGCTTTTGCAGGGACCCCAGAGCACGGGCAATTCCAAGGCAGCCCAGGTGGTGCCTATGGGACTGCTCAGCCCCCACCTCACTATGGACCCACACAGCCCGCCTACAGTCCTAGTCAGCAGCTCAGGGGTGAGTGGTGGGAAAAGAGGGAGAGGGCTTTTCTTAAGGCCCAGAGGGAGGAGTGTTAGAAACAGGCTAAAAGAAGGTTCTAATGGCTGTGCTTCCTGCCTTTCTCAGCACCTTCAGCGTTTCCTGCAGTGCAGTACCTGTCTCAGCCACAGCCACAGCCCTATGCCGTGCACAGCCACTTTCAGCCCACCCAGACAGGTGGTAACACCCCACGAACGGGCCCTAGTTCCGAGTCCTCCCTTCCTCTTCTTCACTCATTTCATACACTGCTCTTCCCCACCCAGGGTTCCTCCAGCCTGGTGGTGCCTTGTCCTTGCAAAAGCAGATGGAACATGCTAACCAGCAGACTGGCTTCTCTGACTCAGTAAGTATGGAGCCTTGGGAAGTCAGGGAAAGGGTTAGACTAAGGGGAGCCCTAGGCTGCCTCAGGTTCTGACTCTGTTCTCTGCAGTCCTCCCTGCGTCCCATGCACCCCCAAGCTCTGCATCCAGCTCCAGGACTCCTTGCCTCCCCCCAGCTCCCTGTGCAGATGCAACCAGCAGGAAAGGTAAGGATGCTAACCACACCTGTCAGAACCTGTACACTAACCAAGGAAAATAGGATTGGGTAGGACAGGTGGCCCACACCTCCCTTTTCCCCTCCTCCTGGGGGTAGTTGTGAGGGTGTGAAGAAGGGAGACTATGCACGCTGACAAAGCAATCCTTTCATCACCACCAGTCGGGCTTTGCAGCTACCAGCCAACCTGGCCCTCGGCTCCCCTTCATCCAGCACAGCCAGAATCCGCGCTTCTACCACAAGTGACCACGAGATTTTATCTTCAGCCTCACCCCCACTCCCTGCATGGGTGAGGGGCCCTGGTGTGTCCCAGTCCTAGGCCAATAAAATCTATCTGCCACTGCCCCTGGCTGCTACTGTCTGTGTTGCCTCCCACCTGGACTAGGCCAGGACTAGGCCCAGACTGCTTGGAGGGTGGGGGGTGGCAGGCAGGTCCACGGTAAGTCACAGTGGGACAGTGGGTTGATTGATTGTAATGAACTCAGTGGCAGAATTCAATCTTATATTCTGGTCTCCAAATTTACCTTCCAGTCAACAAATACCCATTTAATCCAAAGCAGCGGCTGAGTTGGGGGCTTCATATTAAACTTGTAGTTTTATTCAGGTTTGATTTTAACAAATGTGTCGGGGAGAGAGCCCGCAGGAAAGGGTGAAGCCCATGGGGGCAGGGCCCTCCCAGATGCCTGAGGAGGGGGCAGGTCCCCTCCCCTCTCCTCCTCTTCCCTCCCCATCAATAGGGATCTGGGGAGAGACATAGGCAGGGGAGGGGGCTGGTCCCCAGTCTGTGGGGGTGGTACTTGGGGTTAAGGGCCATGGGGAACAAGAGACCAGACCAAGGATGCGTCGGGGAAGGGCACAAGGACCATTTGCTAGAATCCACAGCTTTCTGATTCCAGATTGAATTAAAAAAAAAAAAAAAAAAAAAAAAGAACTAAACCACAAGCAGCACCCACCCCCTCTCCCCCACCAGGGCTGTAGTGCGAGGGGAGAAGAAGAGGGCAGCTTCACCAAGGCCATGGCTCACTCACTCCTGGCCAAGGGAGCAGGGTGAAGGGCAGGGGCTCCCCGACAGATTGAGGGGGTGGGGGAAACCAAAATAAAACGTCAAATAAATTGTGTAGGAGTCGTCCAGCCAAGGGCCGGGCCAGAGCTGGGCCAGGCTGGGGGAGGGGGCCTCTGTAGGCTCGAAGATCACTGCTGCCACCACCGCCACCCTGGGTAGGAAAGAGAAACCAGGTAAGACAGCATAATACCTTCAATAGGACAAAGAGTGAGGTGGACAGGACCATGTTGGGGGTGGAGAGTAAGCCCAGAACAATTAAGACTAAAGCAACTCTTTGCTGGGACAATCCAGTGTGTGAAGAGGGCTGGAGGAGAGTTTGTCACACTCACCTAGGAGCCAGTTATTTTGCCATGGCCTTGATTGCAACAGCTGCCTCCTCTGTCATGGCGGACAGCACCGTGATCTGGAGGAGCAAGAGGGATAGTCAGAAGTCTGAGCTCAGAGGAAGCAGCACAAAGAACAAAGCTGGGCACAAAAGAAAGGGGGGACATCATACCAGGATCTCTTCTCCACAGTCATATTTCTGCTCAATCTCTTTGCCGAGGTCTCCCTCAGGCAGACGAAGGTCCTCTCGCACCTCCCCACTGTCCTGGAGCAGTGATAGATACCCATCCTGGATGCCAATCAGCTGGGGGCAGATAGGGAAGGAAGCTGAATGAGGCCCAGGTAGGTTGAGGATACATGGTCTGATGGACAAACTGGGGCAGCAAACTGCCAATACTAAATACCCTCTCCTCCTGCTATTTCCCTCCTCTCTCCCAGCACAAGCTCTTCCTGTCAATCTGTATTTCCCCCACAAACCACTAATCCACCTACACTCAGACCATCTACATACCTGGAAATCATTCCTTTTGATGTTGGGGACATCCATATTATGAGTTGACGGGCAGATATCTTCATATTTCTTCCCAGTAAAGATGTCGATACCAACCAGGTGGACCTGTGTGTATGCATCACATCAAAGAGAAACCCAACCAAGCTCTAGGATGGAGGAGATAAAGGCCCATGTTGTTCCTAGCTGGTGAGGGAAGTCAAACTATGCTGTTAGGGCAAAGATTAGGGGAGGTGGAATTGAACCAATCAACTTGAGAAAGAAACACTGAAGCCTCCAAAAACAACCTGAGGTGATAAGACCACCATTGAGACTGGGGTTGACAGCACCAGGGAAACTGTAGGGCAGGCCTGGAGCAGTCAGTTACCCTGACCCATCAAAACACGGACAGACAAGAGGCGAAGAGCCTAGGGGATGGGAGGAGTCTAGGTAAAAGTCTGGAAGAGTTTCCTGGACATCAGCATAACAGGCTGAGAACTTGGGAAATAAGAAAGGTAGAAGGGAAAGAGCTGAGAAAATAGGACGGCATGAGAAAGGACTATGCAATTAGGAAATACGGAAACCAGAAAGAACACAGAAAAGGATCTAGACGTTAGGGGTAACCCAGGACAAATGCCAAGTCAATAGAAGATAGAAAAACTGATTAGGGAACAAAACTACAAAAATCCAACAAGGATGAACGAGATTGAGCTTTTGATGGAAAAGAAAAGTCTGAAGTGATGAAAGCACTAGCAAGAAGGTCAGGACCCAAGAAACCAAGGAGGAGGCTCAGAGAACTCAAGGAGGAGGGCAAGCAGAGGCAGTTTGACACTGCGTCAGAGGTCCAAAGGGAAAGCTGGCACTGCAGAGTGGGGCAGCAGGGTGATCTGGAAGCTCAGAGGTACACCTGGAGTTCCTGCAGGGAAGGCTGCATTCTGTGTTAGGATTGTAGAAACTGTGGGCAAAGTGAAGGAAACCAAGAGCACCTACAAAGACTCAAGGACAGAGAGACAAAGGAGAAAAGTAAAAGTCAGGAATAAGGAAGGACCAGCTGAACAGCCTGAGCATAAAGGACCACCAAGAGAAGTTAGAGACTTACACAAAGATGGAGAAAGGAAGCGATTACCAGAGAATGGTGGGGCACAGGAGGATAACCAAGGAAAAGGCTGAAGGCTGGGGAGCAGGTATAGTAGGCATCCAGGGCTGAGTGCTGAACACAAGGAACTGGATGGTAAGAAAAGAAGGAAAGGAAGGTAGAGGGCTAGGACTGATGACAGCTTGCTGCCAGGAACCCCATGGATATGGGAGGTGCAGGGAAGGCAAGATGTGAAGAGGTGAAATTCTAACCTTGGCGTGGCCGTGTTTGCCAGTCTTGGAGGTAGACATCTCCACGATCTTACATGGCCGGCCTTTGAGCACCACAAAGCCATTCTTACGTAATGCTGAGCACTGCATCGGGAAGGTGGCTGAGGCCCCTGCATCTCCTGTCTCGAAGTCCAAATCATCTGCCATTTTAAGAGGCTTCGATTCCAACTAGAGTCAAGAAGAGAACTAGGGTCAGCAAAGACAGAGATTAACAGGGGCTCCAACCTATTCCACTCTCTGGAAACATTACTTCATTTCCCCCCCAGCCTCTTATTCCATTACCCACCTAACATAAAGTCGAAGTCCCTAGATTAAATATTGTTTGGAATCACAAAATACTTCAGAACTGGTGTATATATGAGGTGCGGGTGGGAGGAGGAATAAGCTGCATCCCCACCCCCAAATGAAAGTGAGAGGTGGCTCGGGAAAAGAAGGCTCCAGGAAGTTAGGATGCCAAATCTCTGAGATGGGCAAAGGCCTAATTCCTGGGAGGGGGAGGACTCAGGTGTTACTTGCCACTGAAACCAACCACCCCTCTTCCCCACATATAACCAGGGCTATAATTAGGTGAGCAGCTATGAGCCAGCAAAAGGGCGGGGCTAATGGGGGGGAGGAGAAGGGAGGGTGGAAACCGGAGGACAGGGCCCCACCCGTCTCTGTTACACCCCCCCCCCCCCCCCCACCGTATCCACACACAAGCCAGTCACTGGTACAGGAAACCACAAGGCCTCTTTGGGGGATTCCCGCCTCTCCAACACGCGTTTACAGATGCAGTGGAGGGGGAGAAAGTAAAGTTGTTTTCAAACTGATCCCCCTGCCAAACACCTCGGTCTTGTTTCCCAAAGGGAACCCAGGAACCCAGCCTCTCCTTGAAGGCCCTCCCACTTTTCCCAGGATGCATCGGTCCTGTCGGCTTTTCAGGCCGGGCCTGTACAGTCAGTAGAAAGTGGGGGAGTGGGGAGTGGTGAATGACAATAAAATGAAAGCAAAAGGCTGGTAGTAGTGAGTAGTATAAATTATACTAGGATAGTAGAGTTAAGGACTCTAAAATCAAGAACTCCCAAATCAGACACAGCGAGGAACACAGTGACAAGGTGAAGAGCACCCATCACAGCGCGGAACTCATCTGCCCTGGACTTTAAGACGCTGTCGGTACAACCAAGAAGAGTTGGGCTCGCGTCCAATCGTCCTCGGTTTCCCCATTTCTCTGATCTCCCAGCGCAGAAGAGTGCCACTTACACCTGGCTGGCAGCCTCACTTCACGTGAGGATTGGGGGAAAGTTTCAGGGGCCCATGAGGTGGGGGCGCGCTAACATATGCCCGCAGCAGGCTCTCCAGAGTGATCAGGATCTGGGCCTCGGGCTTCTCCCACTCCTCAAAATTCCACACTCCCTTAGGCGCCCGCGAGGACCAGCTCTGCCCGCGCCGGGGGTTGCCGGCTCCCCCCCACCATGTGGCCGCCGGGGGCTTCCGGTGGCCGGGATCTGGGGGGAGGGGTCCCCACGCTGCCATGCGGCCCCGGTCCACGTTCGGCCATGCGGCCTCCGACCCCGAGGGCAGCCTCCCGTGGGGCGCACTTCCGGTGCCGCGGCCGCCCCCTCCTCAAAAGCCGGAGCCACGCCGCCTCCCCTCCCCCCCGCCGGCCGCCAACCCCCCCCACATGCCCTCTCACCGAACAGCCCCCTCCCCCACCTCACGTGGCCGCGCGGCGCCCGGTTCTCAACGGCCCAGGTACCCTTGTCCCAGCGGGCCGATCTGGCCCCCGGCCCTCGTCCTGGCGTGGCCGCCCGGCGGCCTCTCCCGCGTGGCGGCCTCGCGGCTCACCGTCCCCCGCCCTGCGTCGCTCCAACGTCACCCGGCCGGCCCCAACCGTCACCCTGCGCGCCAACCGGGACGCGCGCCCGCGCCTCTCCGCAACTCGCGCCGCTCGCCGACCGAACCCCGTGCGGCGGCGGCCGCCGCTCCCCTCTGCCCCCTCCCCGACCCCCGCGCAGTCCCATCTGTGTGCCCAGGCCAAACCCAAGATTCCGCGCACGCGCGCCCTGCCAGCTCTCACCTCGCGCGAACGCAGTGACTCGACTCCGTCCGCTCGCCGCGAGTCCAACCGCTGCCTCCGAGCCGCTGCCGCCGCCGCCGCCGCCTCTACCGCCGCCGCCGCTGCTGCACACGGGTCTTAGTACGCAGGCGCCGACTCCCCACTGACCAACCAAGCAGCCCTGTGACAGCCGCGCAAGCGTGCTATCTATCTCCTCGGCCCTCCACCCCCGCACTGCGCAAGCGCACAGATCCTCCCCGAGCTCCACCCTCCCTCCCACCTACCCATCCAATGACGCTCATACGTGACCCCGCCCCTCACAAATCCTGAGCTCTTCCCACCAGTAGGCAACGCGCAGGCGCACCCGGTTTTTTAAGCCCTTGAACCACCTCTTCTCTCCCGGTGATAGACCGCTAGCCCTACCGGACAGTCCTTGCGCCTGCGCAGTAAGGAGCCCTGCACTCCACACCCTCTGAAGGAAACGCCTCGGCCTCAAAGCGCATGCGTGCTGGGAATCCTGAACGCCCCTTCCACCTCAAACGTCGTGTGTACGCCCGGCGTTGAAAAGACCACGCCACGGTACGCTTGTCTTGTCCAGAACGCATGCGTCTTAGGAAATGCCCCACCTCGGCTTTAACTGGACGTAAACGACTCACACGTTTCAGAAAACTTGCACTGTGGGTGGACCCCTTGTCTCGAAACCCATCCCCCCGGTCCACACATGCGCAAGAGAGCTCTTTCCGCTCCCCAGTCCTAGCGCGCTAGTGTGGTCGGGTTACCACCCATCTCGGCTTCACTTCTCTAAACTGTACGCCTCTGCTCTGCCATAGAGTTTCACCCGGAAAGATAGAGCGGTCCTGTCCCAGCCACCATCTTGTTTAAACCTTCGGTCCTTATTGGTCCTTATGGCTTCCATAGAGGCCTTTTTACCTCTGATTTCTAAATAAAGAGACTTACGTGACATTTCTCTTTTTCCCAACTGTTCTCTGCGGTCTCCAAAACAATAGCGAACACCCTTAGAAAAAATTCTCCATGAAGAAGAGTGGTATGTTCAATTCCACTGACGTTCTCTATAGCATAGGAGATAACCGTGAAGCTGGAAACAAGCTACCTCTCGGAATGTGTTTCCCTGGCCCTCGCTCTTGGGAAGAAAGCGGCTTCTTTTCCTGAAACTTTATAGTCTTTTCTCTCCAGTTCCCAGGTTTCCATCACTACCTTCACGGCTGCCTTGTTTGTGTCGGTAAGCTAGGCGGACAACAGTACTGTGGAACAAGACGAGCAACTAAATATCTGGTCTTGGAATCCAAAACCCTGAATCTGGTTCTTGTTTTGTCCAAGAATCCTGTGATACGGTAGATCTGAACAGCAAGCACTATCTTGAGTTACTACATTTATGCTATCACCCCTAGCTCCTTCCATTCAATTTTTTGAAATTTCTGCCCTTGTCTTTGTTAAAAAAAAAATTCTAGGGTGCATTGTTTAAAAATTCAATTCCTGCTCTTAATGATGTGTTGTCCATATGATCCAACAATTCCTTTCCTAGGTATACCCAAAATAAAAATGGGTATGCCAAAAAAGCCTTGTATGAGAATATTTACAGCAGCGTTATTCACAGAAGCCAAAAGGTGGAAACAACCCACATATCCATCAACAGATGAATTGATAAATAAATTATGGTATGCAGATGTAATGGAATATTATTCAAACACGAAAAGGAATGAAGTACTAATACACGCTACAAGCAGGTGAATTTCAAAAACATGCTAAGTGAAAGAAGCCAGATGCCAAAGGTCACCTATTCTATGATTCTATTGTGAAATATTCAGAATAGGTAAATCCGTAGAAACAGAAAGCAGATTGGTAGTTGCCGGGTACTGTGGGGCAGCCAGAGGAGGGGTAACTGCTTACAGGGCTGGGGTTTTATTTTAGAGTGATGAAATGTTTTGCAATTAGGTAGAAGTGGTGGTTGGACAATGCTGTAAATGCACTAAATGCCATTGAATTGTTCATTTAAAAATGGTGGGGCTGGCCTGGTGGCGCAGCGGTTAAGTGGGCACGTTCCGCTTCCTCGGCCTAGGGTTCGCCCATTTGGATCCCGGGTGCGGACATGGCACCGCTTGGCAAGCCATGCAGTGGTAGGCGTCCCACATATAAAGTAGAGGAAGATGGGAACAGATGTGAGCTCAGGGCCAGTCTTCCTCAGCAAAAAGAGGAGGATTGGCAGTAGTTAACTCAGGGCTAATCTTCCTCAAAAAAAAAAATAATAATAAAATAAATAAAAATCTGTCGTACAACGAATGTTCAAAACAGCATTATTCATAATAGCCAAAAAATGGAAACTACCCAAATGTCCCTCAATTGATGAAGATGTAAATAAAATATGGTATATCTATACAATGAAATATTATTCAGCAATAAAAAGGAACGAAGGACTGGGTACATGTTACGACATGGATAAACCTTGAAACATTATGCTAAATGAAAGTCAGTCACAAAAGACCACATAGTAGATGATTCTATTTATATGAAATGTCCAGAATAGGCAAATCTATAGAGACAGAGTAGATTAGTAGTTGCCTAGTGCTGAGGGGTTAGGGGAAAGAGGAGTGACTGCTAATGGGTAGAGGGGAAGGGGGAGAGGGTGTCTTTTGGGGTGATGGAAATGTTCTAAAATTGATTGGAGTGATGGTTGCATTCTTCAGATATTAAAAAACATTGAACCTTACAGTTTAAATAATTACATTGTATGATATGTGAATTATATCTCAATAAAGCTGTTACTTAAAAAATATATTGCTGGGGCTGACCCCGTAGCTGAGTGGTTAAGTTCATGCACTCCGCTTTGGCGGCCCAGCTTTCACTGGTTCGGATCCTGGGCGCGGACATGGCACCACTCATCAGGCCACGCTGAGGTGGCGTCCCACATGCCACAACTAGAAGGACCCACAACTAAACTATACAACTGTGTACTGCGGGGATTTGGGGAGAAAAAGAAAAAATATATATCTATATTGCCGTCTTTGTATGACAGGACATAGTGTGCATAATGTGACAGTCTTAATTGGCTCATTTCTCTGAGACATTGGGGAAGTGTCCGAGCTGAGCAAAGGCACAGCTACATGATAATTAAAGGTGGCTGAGCGACAACAGCCCCCAGGAGCTTCCAATCAAAATAGAAGAGGCACCAACAATCGTGATAGGAGACTAAAGCATGCACACTCTGAGAAAGAGAAGGGCCAAATCTTGCATAGTATTGTAGAGAGATGAGATAGCACCTGGGGGGACCACAGGGGCATTGCATCTATGCAGTCGCCAGAGTCCAGGGTAGAGTCCTCAGCTTTGTAAGCCCCAACATGTTATTTTGGCAATCAAGTCCCTTCTTTAAGGAAACTTTTCCTGAACTACTAGACTAAGTCAGCTTCTCATGTTCTGTGTTCTCATAGCAAACAGATCTCAGTATTATCACAGATTGTTGATATTTATTTATCTGTGTAATTGCTTTACTAATGTCTGGTCTTCCCCATTAGAATATACCCTGTATAAGGACAAGAACCTGTCTGTTTTGTTTACCATTGTGTCCCCAGCTCCTGGAACTGTGCCTGGCATATATTTGGTACACTGTAAGTATCAATTTAATGTCAAGCGAAGGTATACGTGACTCAAGCTAACCAGACTCACAATAGATTGATGAAGAAATGGCAATATCAACTTACTTATAAATGAATTGAAATAGCCAAGGGCAATAGAACATCTTTGTTGGGTGGTCCATCTGTCCATTCTTTCTGTAAGAAAATAAGTGGAAAGATAAAATCCAGTCAAGGATCCTTGAAATCAAGGCAAGGGAATTAGCTACACTTCCTTCATGACAAGTACCATACAGCTCTAAGAACATAATGTGTTTGTCTTCAGTGTATAAAAGGCCTGTCTGTTTTCCCTTCAAAAAGAATCCTGGAATAGTAATAACCCTGGATCGGGACTCACTTGAAAATTATTGGAGAATCTCTCTGCTTTTTTTTTCTGATTTACATACCAAGCATTCCCCTTCAGTTCACATAGAAGTTTCTTTTTTTTTTTCTTTTTAGTGAGGGAGATTGGCCTTGAGCTAACATCTGTTGTCAATTTTCCTCTTTTTGCTTGAGGAAGATTGTCACTGAGCTAACATCTGTGCCAATCTTCTTCTATTTTGTATGTGAGATGCCACCACAGCATGGCCTGATGAGCAGTGTGTAGGTCCGTGCCTGGGATCTGAACCCACAAACCTGGAGCTGCCAAAGCGGAGCGCACTAGCTTAACCACGACACCACCAGGCCAGCCTGGCAAGTTTCTTTCTTGAGAACTGATTCAAATACAATTGCTCAGATTAAATCTTGTTTTAATGACATTCACATTCCTTTCCCACCTTCTTGTGGTTACACTCACTCATAAAATTAGAATTCAGATATTCTTGAAAAACTCTCCAGCTACCCTTCTATAGATTTTCAATGGCTTTGGATGATACCCTGACAATTAATCTCAATTATTATTTCCTCATTTCTTTTTCAAAGGGTAACAGTTTAGGGGCAGCCATATTCAACTGAGAAAGAAGTTTGTCAAATGACTCTATATCTTTTCTGGTAGACTTTTTAAACCTTCTATTTTGAAATAACTTTAGATTTACAGAGAGTTGCAACAATAGTACAAAGGGTACTTTAAGGAACGCCAATGAAAAGTTTTGAATGGGAATCAATGGTGTAGTGGAGGCTGGTTGCACTACAGCCTTATAAGAACCAATTGTGTACATCTCTTACCAACTCCATGTTCAATAATGTCTTATTGGTAACTTGAAATTGGCCACGATGGAAGTATTTACACCATGGAAATTGGCAGAAGCTGCAAATCAGGGCCCCCTCTCCAGAGCCAGTTGTTAAACCTTTAGCAGCACACCACTGATAGAGACCACTAATAGGAAAGATGGTTCTGATGCATATAAAGTAAGGTTAGATCAGGATAGTCCAACAATAGTGTGAGAGAGGGGTTGAAGGAGTGAGAAACCGGAGGTTAGAAAACTATCATGTGGTTCAGATAGCAAACAATGGGGGTTTGGACTAAGGGTTCCTGAGGAAAGCAGAATTTTAATAACTGGACCTTGAAAAATGGGTGGAATTTGGGGAAAAAGGTAGAAATAAGAGTAAAGAGCATTCCAAACAATGGGACCAGTGAGAGCAAAGGTGTGGAGGAAGAAGTGCAGAGTGAAAAGAGGAGCCATGCCAGTGGTTGGGGTGGAGGGCAGAGATTGCAAATGAAAGGTAGAGGAGGAAGGGAGGCCTGGACCAGATCGTGGAGTCTCGAGTCTGTGCGAAGGAGCAGGGTCTTTCTTCAGTAGGTAACAGAGAGGCAATGCCAGTCACTGATGTGGCTGGGTTCTAGGAAGCTCATTCCAGCCATGGGTGACACAGGATCAAAATGCATAGGTGGAACACAGGGGATTTTCAGGGCTGTGAAACTATCCTGTATGATACCACAATGGGGCATACACGTCTTTATAAACTTGTCCAAACCCGTAGAATATACAACACCAAGAGTGAACCCTAATGTAAACAATGAACTCTGAGTGATAATGATGTGTTACTATAGGTCCATCAGTCATAACAAATGTAGCACTCTGGTGGGGGATGCTGTGCGTGGGGGATGCTGTGCATGGGGGTGAGGGAGAGGTATATGGGAACTCTCTAAATTTTCTTTTTTTTAAAGACTGGCACCTGAGCTAACAACTGTTGCAAATATTTTTTTTTTTATTCTTCCCCCCAAAGCCCCCCCAGTACATAGTTGTTGTTTCTAGTTGTGAATGCCTCTGGTTGTGCTATGTGGGATGCCGCCTCAGTGTGGCCTGATGAACAGTGCCCCGTTCGTGCCCAGGATCTGAACCGGTGAAACCCGGAGCCGCCCAAGCGGAGTGCGCGAACTCAAGCAGTCGGCCACAGGGCCGACCCCCCACTCAATTTTGTTGTGAACCTAAAACTGCTTAAAAAAAACAAAGCTGTTATATTTGGGAAGAAACAAATGGAGCTGAACTAGAAGCAAGAGACCAGTAAAGAGCCTTTGACGGTAGCCCAAGTGAGCAAGAATGAAGGTTTGGATCAAGGCAGTGGTGATGAGGCAGGGAGGAAAAGACAAGCACCAGAGACATTTTGGAGATTTAATTGATGAAACTTGGTGATTAATTGAATGAGGAAGATGAAGTCAAAGGGTAGGTCAAAGGTGCCTTCAGTTTGTGTGGCTGGCGGACATGTATTAACCAAGTCACTCCTGAAGATAAATGCAGTAATACAGGAATTAGGCAATCCTCTTAAGGTTCTGGGATTCTGAGATTCTTGTGGAGTCTGCTCAGAGTTGGATGGGCTGTGCACACTAGTCTCACGGCAGAGCTGGGCTTGGGAAGGTAGGTAAGACTGGAGTTGAGGACAAACCAGTTGTTGTCTGCGCCACTTGTCCCTTACCTGGAAGAGACAGGGTTCCATTTGTATCAAGAGGAATGATTTTACATAATTAAAAAGATTCTGTCAAATTTTCTTTGTTATAAAAATATGATTCCAGTGTAGAAAAAGTTTTGGAAAATGTAGAGAATAATAAGAAAAAAATTAGCCATAAACCCAACACCCAGAGACAACTATTAATGTTTTACCATATTTTCCTCCAACTTTTTTTCTATGCCTTTTTAAAAATGCATCCAAGGGGCCGGACCCATGGCCCAGTGGTTAAGCTCGCACACTCTGCTTCGGCGGCCCAGGGTTTCACCGGTTGGGATCCTGCGTGCAGACATGGCACAGCTCATCATCGGTGTCCCACGTGCCACAACTAGAAGGATCCACAACTAAAAAAAAGTATACAACTATGTACTGGGGGGACTTGGGGGAGAAAAAGCAGGAAAAAAAATGCATCCGAGATCACAGTGAACAGATTCTATGTTGCATATGAAGGTAAATTAAGTCAGCTGATGGAAGGAATTTCCAGATATAAGTACAAGGAAAACAGGCAGGGGTTAAGGTCAGGGTGGGGGGCTTCTCTGTGGTACAAATATTGCACAGTGAGAATTTATCATTATCAGGGGGCCTGGGCAGGGACTAGTCTCCCTTCCACCATCATGGGCTTGCATAAAAGTCATACACACCAAATGAACTTTGAGGGAGGGCAAATAGGTAACCCTTTGGTGGTCATGGCGGTGGGTTCTTGGACTTGCTCTCCCAGCACCCAGCTGCTGGGATGATAGCAGAAACCTTGACTGCCTTCACTCACTCATCCACTCATTAAGTTAATACTTACTGAGTCCATGAAGCACGAGATACTTGGGATGCAAGAGTGGCGGGCTTAGCAGTATGGTCCCTGCCATACTGGGATCAGGGGAGCTTATCAGATAATAAAAAAATATATAACGTTGGTCTGTGTGCTCAGGCCAGCACCTGGCTACCGCCAGTCAGTGATGGGTTCATGAATGGCACTTGGTATGAGAGCAAGAGGAGCACCCTGAGCAGATGCCTGAGGGATGCTTGACCTTGAGTGATTTTGACCTTGCTTCTTTGAAAGCTAAGAAAAAGAGGGTGGAGGTGGAGTAGGAGACCACAGTGCTTCTGGGCCTGGTGGAAAAGCCCTACCCCAGAGTTCTCCCCACGCATTATTGCCAGAGGCCTTGCTGAACCTGGCTAGAGAGAGAAGTCAGAAAGTTTCTTAGAGGGGCCGGCCCCATGACTGAGTGGTTAAGTTTGCACGCTCCACTTCAGCAGCCCAGGGTTTCGCTGGTTCGGATCCTGGGCGCGGACATGGCACTGCTCATCAGGCCATGCCGAGGCAGCGTCCCACATAGCACAACCAGAGGCACTCACAACTAGAATCCTCAACTATGTACTGGGGGGCTTTGGGGAGAAGAAGAAAAAAAAGAAGATTGGCAACAGGTGTTAGCTCATCTTTTTTAATTAAAAAAAAAAGAAACGAAAGTGTCTTAGAAACAAGAACAAGTGAGTAGGGAATAGGGCTGGGGACAGAACATAGACCCAGCTCATAGAGGAAGGGAGCTCAATGAGCCAATCACAAATGGCTATAGAGTGTTCATCATGATCATTCATTCATTCACTCTCCAGGTGTTGACAGATCCCTTGCTCTGTGCCAGGCCCTGCAGCCAGTGGCGGGAATTAAGAGGTAGTCAGGCAACTACAGAGGAGAGTGATGCGGCACACTGCAAGGAATTTGGAGGCTGAGTGAGCGCCAAGACAGGGCCAAACCCAGCCTAGAAGCCTGGCAGGTCTTTTGGCAGGAGAGACACCACAGCAGGGGAACCTGAAGAAGGACTGGCCCTCAACAGGGTAAGGGAGGGCCTGGGAGTTCTGTGAGTGAGGCATAAAGAAACATTAGCTGGGTGTCAATCCTTCTTGGCTTGTCTAGGCCAATAAAAAGAATACCTCAAGGGCCAGCCTGGTGGTGTAGTGGTTAAGTTTGCATGCTCCACTTTGGTGGCCTGGGGTTCACAGGTTCGGATCCCAGGCACAGACCTACACACCACTCATCAAGCCATGCTGTGGTGGCATCCCACATACAAAATAGAGGAAGATTGGCACAGACGTTTGCTCAGAGACAATCGACCTCAAGCAAAGAGGAGGATTGGCCATAGATGTTAGCTCAGGGCCAATCTTCCTCAAGCAAAAAGGGGAGGATTGGCAATAGATGTTAGCTCAGGGCCAATCTTCCTCACCAAAAAAAAAATAATAATAATAAAATAAAATTCTTCAACAAATCAACAGAAAAAAATTTTTAAAAAAATAATACCTCAAGATGTAAGAGAGGAGGTGAGGTGCAGATGACATCTGTGTTAAGACCAGAAAGATCCAAAGGGCAGGTTGGGGCCTCAACTCTGACAGGGATACCCTTGCTGCATCTTCGGTCCCGGGCCTGTGCGCCTGGCTACAGTCACAACCCTAATCCCATTCCTGTCTCCTCCTGGCCAACTCTTGCGTGCCTGTCAGAACTGGGATTTGGCTCCGCCTCCCGCCGATGCCGCCCTGGACACTCCCAGGCTGACTTGGTTGGCATCTTCTCTGCCTCACCACCTCTGTGCTCACCCCTACCTAGCACTTGTCTTACAGACAATGCATAAGTCTACACCACCAGACCATGAGCTCAGTGAGAACAGGGTCTTTGCATCCCCAGCACCCACCACAGAGCGTGGTCTGTGGCTGGCTCTGAATGTTTATAGAATAAACGAATGGGGAAGGGGGACAATCCGAGCAGGAGAAACTGCCCAATGCTCGGAGGGAATCAGGAAGGAAGAGTGTTGTAAGCCAGTGAGACGCGAGTTTGAAGTTAGAGATTAAAGAATACTCTCTGGGCACACTTCAGGTCACCTTGTCCTGACTGCCCAGGGAACAGGCCTGAGACCTGCGTGCGCTTCTCTCTCCTGTGCTCACCTCCTCAGGATACTTGGTCCAACTTAGAATATCAGACTTTTCTGGCCATTGGCACCCCCAATTTCTGTGAAGGAAAAGGGGGCTGGACAGCTCAGAGGTGAGTGAGAATCACTAAATGCTTGTCTCTACAAAGTGGAAACAGCCTTAAAGGTGGAGCTTAGACACGACAGAGCATTCCTCTCACCTGAGACCTGTGTGGAGAGGAGGGCGTCTCCCCTCCTGCCACCCCTGAAGGGAGAAGGAGTCCTCCAAGTCAGCCCGGTACTTCCTCTGGGCAGTCCATCTCAGGCGCTACCTTGGCTCCCCAGACTGAGCTGTAATGTGAGAGTTTGATCTGAGAGACTGCAAAGACCTGCCTGTCCAGAAAAACATCCCTCCACCCTCACTGCCCTCTGGAGCCTGCCAGGGAAGCCTGCATCCCCACCAATGACGTCCAGTCTTCTGAGATGACTCAGTTCAACCAAGAACAACCCAGTAAAGGGCTTTATATAATCATTCAGGGGCCACTCATTCAGAACAAGGTTCCACCTGGATTCGAGGCCTGACAGAATTAGGCTCCAACCAGCTACCCCTGCTGTCCCTCCGAAGAGCCCCCACAGGCCTCCTGTGCCTCCCAGACACGGTCGTGCTGTTCCTGCCCTGGGCCACGCACTGTTTGTTTCACTTTGGCCCAATCACTTAGCCTCTCTGGGACATTTCCTCATCTATGAGAATAGAGATCAACACTTATTTCGCAGAGAGCTCACCCAACCCTTGGGCTAGAAATCCCATCTGTGCTCAGGACTCCAAACGCGTGAGTCTAGCCTGGACTTTCTCCTGAGCTGCAGATGCTTCCCTCCAACTGCCGGCTTGAGCTCTCTTCTGGGATGTTTCAAACAAGCTCCAACCAAGCTCCCGACTATGTTCCTCCTCCAGCGTTTCTCATCATCATCCACCCAAGTTGGCTCAAGCTAAAAACCTGGGTTCCTTGATTCCTTTTCCCTCACCCTCACATCCAGTCCACCACCAAGTCCTGCAGACACTATTTCCAAAACAGACTTCAAACTTGTCCCCTTCTCTCCATCCTCACCACCCCCACACTAATCCATGCCCCCATCACCTCTGCCTCCCTCCAGTTTATTTTCCACAGAGCAGCCAAGTGATATTTTAAAAACATAAATCAGGGGCTGGCCAAGTGGCATAGTGATTAAGGTTGCATGTTCCGCATCAGTGGCCCCGGGTTTGCAGGTTCAGATCCTGGGCTCATCAAGTCATGCTCATCAAGCCATGCTGTGGCAGCGTCCCACATACAAAATGGAGCAATGTTGCCACAGATGTTAGCTCAGGGCCAATCTTCCTCAGGGAAAAACCAAAAAGAAAAACAACCATAAATCAAGTAAGGGAAGTTGTGCATGTATGGGGATAGGGGTTTATGAGAAATCTCCGTATCTTTTGCTCAATTGTGCTGTGAACTTAAAACTGCTTTTAAAAATAAAATTTATTTAAAAAAATAAATCAGGCCATATGACTCACTGCCCTTTTTAAAACTCTTCAAAGACCTCCCATCACTCTTGGAATAAATCTGGTCCTGCCTCCCTCACCCTCCTCCTCGTTCACTAAACTTTTTCCTCCAATAGGCTCAAGTCTTTTCTGCCTCAGAGCCTTTGCACTAGCTGTTTCACGTCCCTCCTCCCTTCATTCGGCTGTCTTCTTCTCATCCGTCAGGTCAGAGCATAAACAGTGACACACCTCCTGGCAGTGTTTTCCTGACAGCCCAATTCCAGAATAACCGCCTACATCCTCTTGTTCTGGATCACATCAATCTGAGCATTTCCTCAGGGGTCTGATTATAACTGTAATTATCATGTGTATCATATTTCACTGCCTCCTTTGCTAGACATGAGTTACATAAGGGCAGGGATCTTGCATGTCTTGTTCACAACTCTATCCCCAGCACCTTTTATGGTAGCTGGCACACACAGTACATGCTCAATAAATGCTTGTTGAAGAAATAAATATGCACATTTTCTTCTAAACTACCTGAAATATTTCTAGAAGACTCACAGAGTTGCTAACAAGCACTGCGATTATCATTACAGTTAGTGGTGCCTCTGTCTTCCTCACTACATGGTCAGAGGAAGGTTCTCAATAAATGCCTGGAATTCAAATAAGGAATCCCTGAGAACAAGATTTAGTATCACAGAAGTGGAGATATAAAGAGATGGTTGTGTAGCAGTGCCGTCTACTAGAACTTTCTGGGATGAAGAAATGTTCCATATCTGTGGTAATACAGTATCCACCAGCCGTATGTGGCTCCTGAGCTTTTGAAATGTGGCTGGTGAGACTGAGGAACTGGATTTGTTGTTTCATTTAATTTCAATTAAACTTAAATAGCCACATGTACCTAGTGGCTACTGAGTTGGACAATTCAGACCAGCGTCAAAAAGACTAGTGAGGGCGGAGGGTTGGGGCCTGGATGGGTAGGGACTCAGTGGCCATGGCGAGACAGAAGGCTGGATCTTGGGGCTTTAGAGCTAATCTAAGAGGTTTGAACTTTACCTATGAATCTTCAATGGGAAGCTGCTGAAGAGTTTTAAGCAGAATAGACTATTTCATTCATTCATTCACAAATTTGCCTAATTATTTTATTTTATTTTTAACCTCTTCTCCCATTTCTATCCCTTTCCTTCTACAGGCAATTATGCCAAAGTCTATCTTTTCATTTTTGTATATTCTGATGGGATGTGATTTGTTGTTTGTGGGAATGTGTCTTTTTAAATAAGTGAGATTGCTGTAAATCTCATTGTGTTCCTTCCCTTTTTCTCTAAGCACCGTGTTATTAAGATCCATCCACGTTGCCGTAAGTACACTGAACCTGTTGCTTCTAACTGCTGCATGATATGCCATGGTGCATACCTACCACATTTCCTCCGTCACGCTCCCAGTGATGGAGGCCCTGGCTGCCTCTAACTTCCCACCTTCACATTCTCATGCATTTCTCCTTATAGACCTGAAAAAGAATCTCTGTGGGTCACGTGCCCAGAAGATGAATTGCTGGGTCATAGGGAGTGTATATGTTTAACATGCCTAAGTATTGCCAGAAAAAAAGGCATTTGAGAGAGGTGTTTCTGGCTGCCTTCATTCACTCAGCCAAATATTTACTGGTCACTTACTAGATGCCAGGTACAGTTTTAGATGCTGAGAATACAGCAGCAAGCAAGACAGATGAGAGTCTAAGCTCACAAATGATAAACAAGAAAATAGGAACAAACTATTATAACAAATAAACAAAATAGGTACTAGTAAATACTGCAGTGAAAATAAAGCAGGATGGTAGAACAGAATGACCGGGAGGCTATTTTGCTTGTGAGGTACTTTGTGAAAAATAGATTGGGCGGGGGCAGTTCTGGAGACGAGGAAACCAAGTAGGCAGGAGGCCATTGCAGTGATGCAGGTGAGAGACGCTGACAGTGTGAACCAGGTAGGGGCAGTGGGGTGCATATCTCCACATCCGGATATGGTGGAGCCCTTTACCAAGAGAGCGGACCCTGGAAATTTCCAGTTGGCGGTTGGCTATCGCGGGTCTGGAGCTCACGTGGTCTGGGCTGGAGGCATAGACTGGGGATTCATCTGTGTTTGGGTTTATTGGTTTCCTAGGGCTGCCGTAGGAAAGTACCACAAACTTGGTGCTTAAAACAACAGAAATTTCTTCTCATGGCTCTGTAGGATAGAAGTCTGAAATCAAGATGTTGGCAGGGCTCTCCTCTCTCCAAAGCCTTGAAAAGAGGCTCATTCCCACCTCTTCCGGCTTCAGGCAGCCCCCGCTCTTCAGTCTCTGCCTCTCTCATCGCATGGCATTCTCCCCATGCATCTGTCTTTAAGGACACCAGTCCTATTGGACTCATCTGACCAATGGTGACCTCATCTAAACTCGATCACACCTGCAAAGACCCTATTTCCAAATAAAGTCACATTCACAGGTACCAGAGGTTAGGACTTGAATGTATATTTTTAGGGGACACAATTCTACCCATGATGGGTCTTATCTGAAGCAGGGGGACTGGATGAGCTCTCCACAGGAGAAGTGGTAGTGTCGAAAGAACACGAAGAGCCGGGGTCTCCGACCTCTAGGAAGGGGCAAGTAAAAGACTGAGGAGCCCCTGAAGAAGCTGCATCTGTCAGAGAGACAGAGGTGGAGGGCAAAAGACGGATCCATTGAACTAGGTAACATGGCAGATGCCAGAGTCTTTCCTGAATATCAGGCCAAGGGGAGAAGCCGAATCTGGGTAATGCAGACAGTCTTTCAAGAAGTTTAATTTGGGAGGAAAAGTCTGACATATGGAAAGAACTAGAGGGGAATTGGGGCTAAGGGATTGTTGAAGAAGATGGAAAAGTGTAGTCCCAGCGCAGCAGAAGGAGGCTGGCGACTTAGACGATGGGCTCTGCACTTAGGCTGATCAGCATTTGAATCCCAGTTTGGCTTGCTCCGCAGCTGCATGACTTTAGGCTGGTTGCTTAACTTCACTATACCTCAGTTTCCTCACCTGCAAAACGGGGGTAATTATAATAGTATCCACTTCCCAGGGCTGTTGGAAGGACTAAATGACTGAAGGCATCGAAAGTGTTCAGCACAGCGTGCGGCACATAGTAATTGCTCGATAAATACTAACCCTTACTGCTATTAGGTCAAAAAGAAACAAGATAAGGAAGAGGTTTCAAGAAGGAGGTGGCAAGTAATATCAGATATAGCAGGTAGGACAAGGAGGTAGAAGGTGGAGAGAAGGTCAAGGACTTGGCAGAGAGCCAGGAGAAGCTGGAAAGAGGGAAGGACAAAGTAACTGCAGCTGAAGAGTAAGTGAGAGAAGACAAGATGGAGGCTGTAGGTGGGGAACACTCTGTGGCACAGGCGTTAGAAGAGAGAAGAAGTGAACTCTGATTTAGGCTGCAACGAGACAGTTGGAGGGGAAAGTTCTGAGAGTAGTTGGTACTAGGGGACAGAGGTGACACCATCTGTTAAATCTTTCAAAGATTATCTCAATTTGATACCACAGCTCTTCCCTTTGCTGTGCTAAGCCTGAGCGTCCAGGGAAAACTGGTCTACAAACAAGGGACGGGCACTAAAGAATGATTGTTTGTAAGTGGTGACATAACTCAGCGAGGAGGGGGTGGAAGGGTCAAAAAAAGAGGAGCTCAGACATGGGCTTGTCAAGTTTCGGAAGCCTGAGGAGCAAGTGGCTAGAGAGGGCCTGGCTCGGAGTCTGCTGGATGGTGGGAAGGACTCAGGCCTGAGACACGCTTAAGAGCCAGCAATAGCAGGTGGTCACCCAAACCTGGAGCACGGGTAAAATGACTGCCAGAAGGCAGGTGGCAGGAGAAGACAGTCCAGGAAAGATTGAGGTTGGTGGAGGAGAACAAGCCACAAAAGGAGAGGTATGAGGGCATGGCAGAAGATCGGGCCGTGGAAGGTGTGGCAGGAACATTTCTCCAGATGGAGTCAAAAGAGAACCCAAAACCAACCACATTTAGGAAGGGATTGAAGAGCCAGCCTTGATGGCCTAGCCATTAAAGTTCGGCACACTCCACTTCAGCAGCCCGGGTTCGTTCTGGGAGCAGAACCACACCACTTGTCTGTCAGCAGCCATGCTGTGGTGGTGGCTCACAGAGAAGAACCAGAAGAACTTACAAGTATACACAACTATGTACTGAGACTTTGGGGTGGGGGGAGGAAGCAAAAAGGAGGAAGATTCACAACAGATGTTAGCTTAGGGCAAATCTTCCCCTGCAAAAGAAAAAAAAAGGAAGGGATTGTGGACCCCATCTCAGTGGAACGATGAGGCAGAAACCAGATTTGGATTGGTGGTGTGAAAAAGATGAAGTAGAGACAGTAAAGACTGCTCTCTGGAAGTCTGGTGTTCAATTACTGGAGATGTATAGGACAATAGCTATGGAGGCAAGGGCTCTGTTTTTACTTTTGTAAACAGTGAACAAGGTAAGCAAGACAACTTCAGGTGGGCAGGAGCAAATGGGAAGAGAGTGACAAAAAGGAGAAAGCCTTTTCACTAGACTGCCTGGAGCCCTTGTTAACTACGGCACTTAGAAATATTTAAATAACCAGAAAATTACCGGCACAAACCCTTCACCTGAATAGGGAAATTAATTGCATCTCTCTGTGGCATCTGCGAGTTCTTATCCATGGGGATAGAGAGCAAGTAACTGTTGCATGTGTGTTTCTCGGCTCCGTGTCGTTGGCCGGGAGTACCTTTCCCTGCAGCGCCCCCACCCCTGGTCTCCTGACACATTTTTAATCTTACTACAAACAGGGCTCCCCTTCCTAAGAGATTCCCCTCAGCTCACCATCAGACCTTATTGTTAACCAGTCCACACCTGAACTCCCTCTGTACCTTCCATGAGATTCTTCTGTGGCCGGGGTCACTGAGAGGATTCTTGCTTGCTTTCCTCCAGCCTTGGTCTTGTGCTGCTCGCATTCCTTGAGTTCAGGGCTGGGCACAGGTAAATTGGTCCTAAGGGAGGGTAGTACTGTCTGTGTCCTTCACGGCTTCGCCTTGTGATTTAGTTGTTTTTTCATCTTTTCTCTTTTTCAGTCCACTGTGTCGGATACCCAGGGAAACAGAATCCTCAACTCCGAAAGAGCAAGGAGGGGTGGGGCGGGCGGGGTAGCTGGTGGAAGGACCGCGAGCAAACCGGTGCCGGCGGCCTCCGAGAGTGGCCGGCAGAGGGCGCGCCGGGACCTGGATTGGCGGCGGCCGCAGTTGGGGAGCCGACGCAGGGCCTGGCCGGGACACCAGGACTCGGGAAGCGCACGTGGGGCAGAGCAGCGCGTGAAGGCACGAGTGCTGCCCCGGAGCGCGCTGTCCCGGCTAAAAATACGCGCTGCCTAGCGCCGGCCGCGTCCTCCCTGGGTCGGGGAGGCGCCTCTCGGAAGGAGCGACTTCTGGAGCCTCATTACTTTGGAAGGGAGATTGCTGCTCCAGGGCCGGACCTTCCGGGTTCCCGCGAAATCTGGCGCAAGCCTCGCACCGGACCACAGTCTTCTCATCTGTGGAATGGGGACCATTCATTTATTCAAGAAATATTGAGCGCCCATGTTGCGCCAGGCACTGCTCCAGGTGTCAGGCACAACTACCAGGCTCTTATTGCTGTGGAGTTCACGGTCTAGCGTTGTCCAGGGGACGGGGCGGGAGGAGGAATAGAATAAAGAAGCAAATGAACAGGATACGTCCATATTTTCAAAAATGCCATGAGAAAAATAAAAGATGATGTGATACTGAGGAGTGATATGTAAGCTGGTACTAGAAGAATTCACCCTGAGAGACACGGAGGACACGTTCGAGGCAGTGGAAACTGCCTGGGGGAAGGCCTTGAGTCCGCAGAGCCTAGCCAGTTGGAGAAATGAAAGGCGGCGGAGGGCAGTGGCCAGGGAGAGGGCAGAAAGCCGGAGAGGGAGGCCCCCGCCAGGCCGAGCCCACGGTGGACCCTGAAATTAATCCACCGTGGTAGACATCAGAACAGCGGTGGTCTCGGGGAGGCTGGGATTGCCTGGAAGGGGCTCCAGAGAAATTTCTCGGGCGAGGGAAAAATACCCTGATTAGGATGTTGACTACATGGATGGACACATTTATCAAAACTCAGCAAAGAGTGGTGCATATTGCTATATGTAGTTCAGCTCAAAAACAAAAGTGAGAGGCCCAGCTTGTGAGAGCAACCGTGAGCTGGGAAAGTCGTTCTGCCGCGCCTTCCAGCTTGCTCCGCAGACGCACACCGCAGCCCCGGGCGTGCGGTGCATCCTGCAGGGAGAGGGATGGCGGGGTACTGGGAAGGAGGCGTCCACACCCGGCAGTACGGGTAAGGGCGGTCCCGAGGGTGGAGGTGAGTGCTGCGCTCACAGCCAGAACCTAGGCTGCCGGCTCCAGCCCCCGCCTCTGTCGTCAGGGGCAACCTTGGCGATGCGCCCGCCGCCCCGCCCTTCGCGCAGACGCCAGGTGGCGGTTGGGGCGCAACTAGCCCGTTTGATTTCCCGCGGCCGGTGGAAAGGGGCGGAGGGGGGAGGGGAAAGGGCCCGCCGGCCAATGGGCTGGGTTGGGAATGGTCACGTGACAGCCTCGGGGCGGGGCCCAGGTGTACTTACGGGGCTCCGGGCGGGGGCCTCGGCCGCGGCGCGAAGTCCGGGAGGCGGGGCCGGCGTGCGGGTCGGGGGGCTGCTCCGCTAGGATTGGCCTGTGGCCCGGAGGCGGGGCCTGCGCGCGCCGCGGCTGCGGGCTGCGATTGGCCTCGGCTCAGGGCCCGCTGCCGGCGTGCGGGCGAGGCTCGGGGCGCGAGGACCGAGCGGGGCGGCGGGTTCGCGAGCCGGGGGGAGGGGCCGGGGCGGTGGCGGAGGCGGCGGCGGCGGCGGAGGAGGAGGTGGCGGCGGGGGCCGGTACTGGACCCGGCGGGATGAGCGAGGCGGAGGCGGCAGCGGTGGCTACAGCGGCCCCCGCGGCGACGGTGCCCGCGACGGCGGCAGGGGTGGTAGCGGTGGTGGTACCGGTGCCCGCCGGGGAGCCACAGAAAGCAGGCGGCGGGGCGGGCAGCGGCGGGGTCGGAGCAGCCTCGGGCCCTGCTGCTGGGACGCCCTCGGCGCCGGGCCCCCGCACCCCTGGCAACCCGGCGACGGCGGCCTTGGGGACCCCCGCACCCCCCGCCCGGAGTCAGGCGGACAAGCCGGTGCTGGGTGAGGGGGGGGCGCGTGCCAGGGCGGCTCTTAAGGGTCGGCGGGCTGGGGGAGGGGCAACGTGGAGCCCGATGGGGTCGGAAAGCTGAGCGGGCCTGGCCTGGAGGCTCAAAGGTCTGGCTGGGCTGGGGGCAGCCGACCAAAGTGAGTTCCCCTTGTGGGAAATCCTGCCTTGCCTTCCTGGGCTGGAGGGCGTGGTCGACAGGTTCAGCTAGGGCCTTGGGGTGGAGGATAAAACCTCAGGGTCTGGCCACGCCCCCGGGGCGGTTGACTTGGCCTAGCTGACTCAGGTTAGTACTGGGCAAATATCTCAGCCCAGGAAGCAGGTGCACTGGGGACCCTTACATTGGGAGGGCTGGAAAAGCCCTCAGTTGTGACCTGAGGGCGGGACTTCGTGGACCAGGTGAGTACCCGGTTGTAGGTGAGGGGCCTGGATTTGTAGCATATGAGGAACTTGCCTTAGAGTTGGAAGGATTTTGAAAGCCTGAGCGCCGCTGCGTGGGGGCTTCTGTTTGATGGATCTGGGATGAGAATGCCTTGAAACTGCTAGGTGAAACCTGGTTGGCTTGCAGTTAAGCTTAATAGATAATAGGGAGGTAGGTTAGATTTTGGAGTGTCTCAAAACTGAGTCCAACTCCATCTCTTCCCCCCATCTTACTGTCCCCACTGCATCTCTGCCTGGCAGCAATCCAAGTCCTGGGCACTGTCAAATGGTTCAACGTCCGGAATGGTTACGGATTCATCAACAGGTATCCGAGGAACTCAGGGAGGGGGTGGAACGGGTGTCTTCCAAACTGGCTTGTGGGACTGGACACCTTCCCAGCCTCATCTCTATCCTGCCAAGGCACATGGTTGCAATGTCCAGCTGACGCTGATTGAAAGTCTTTAACCACAGCACAAATGTGGGCAAGATGAAACCTCCTCTACATTCTTCAAGGGCAGCAGAGGGTTAATGATCTAGGAAGTTGGCAAAGCTGGCTCTGATCCTCCCAGCTTGTCTGTCTCATCTTTTGGTTTAGTTTGCCCCCCTTTGGGGCAGAATGTCCCTGCTCTCTGTGCCTCAGGGCTCCAGGCTGGACTCCTCATTTCCTGTTTCAGGCAGTACACATAGCACTCTCATAACTCATCTCCCTTAGAGAGCTGTTGGCTCATTTGAATACCCCACCTGATGGGACTGAGGCTGGTGGGGGTGGGGGAGGAAGGGGCCAGCCCAGCCAGAGCTCCTGCTTTCTTGGTTCAGCAGCCCCACGCCCTCTCAGCACTGAGCGGGGCCTCAGTGGTAGATCTGAGCAGAGCCAGGTCTCCCCCAGTGGGCCCTTCCCCAGCTTGGGCACCCTGCCCAGCCCAGCCCTCCTGGGAGGCCCCAATTGCCTCTAAGCAGGCTGACCTTTGTGCAGATCCAAGTGTTTCAAAGCTAGAACATTTGTTCTAGGGAAGGGTCCCTCTCTAATTCTGGAAACTGAAGATCCCTGGGAGGTTCTAAAGGAAAACCTCTTCACTGCCCTCCTTGGGGTGCGAGGATAAACTGGGGTGATAGGCAGACGACTTATAGAGAATGAACCAATATCTTTTCTCTCATCCTTGATCCCTTGGTGTGTTGAGAGGGAGGCTGACCCTGGGCTTCACCGCCAGGCTGAGCATGAGAATAAAGTTTTGTGGCTGTTTGGAGCAAGTTCTTGACACATTGTCCCCTTAAACTTGTTCTGCACCTCTACCCCTGTCCCCACTTTCTCCCTCCTTGACTGTAGAAGGAAGGAGACAGAGCGGAATTTTCCAGCCATGATGGGGGTTGGGGAAGTGGGGCGGTTGGCTAGGAACACCTACACCCAGCACTACCAGGTTCTAAGGTGCCCCTGGGGTAGAAGGTGGAGTGCTGAGCAGGTAAAGAGCTGACCCAGCTCCTTCAAGGTGCCTTTGCCTTCCCCCTCCGCCCTTCTCATGAAGCCCAAGTTTTTCACTGAGGTTTTAGGTACATTCTCTTTGTACCAGCTTCCAGGGGCCCTGCTGGCTCTTGTCTTGCTCCCTGGGCCCTGTCTGCCCCCAAGCAGCCATGGAAGGCTGGAGAGAGTGGGCCCACTATCTTAGGAATGGGCAGCTAGGGAGGCTTCAGTGGAGGTGAGCGCCTCACCACATACCCCCTAACGACCCATCCTGTTCTGCAGGAATGACACCAAAGAGGACGTCTTTGTTCACCAGGTAAGACTAGGTTGGCATTCTGAGGGCAGGAACCCGCCCTTTCTTTGATGGCCTTTGCCATAATCCTTCACAGCACAGATCATCTTTTTCCAGCTTTTCTCTCACAACAGCATGCCCACCGGGAAGTAGTTCTGCTCCCCATCTGCTTCAGGTGCCTGTATTAACTGCCATTGGCCCCACTTGTGTTGGGTTGTCTCTGTAAGAAATGTACTTGTTGCCCTCCAGGCACAGCACGCTCACTACCTACTGGGACCTGTTAACACTACAGGAATGAATCATAGGCAGTGTTCAGAGGGAAAGGACACAGGCTAGAAGTACTTGGGTGCAGTGGTTCTCCAAGTGTGGTCCCTGCACCAGCAGCATCACCTGACATCCAAATTCTCAGGCCCCACCTCAGACCTCCTGAATCAGTCAGACTTGGGGGAGGGGCCCAGCAGTCTGTTAACAAGCCCTCCAGGTGATGCTGATGCTCACCACAGTTTGAGAACCACCGCTTTGGTGGAAAGAGCGCTCAGTGGGACTGAGGTAAGCAGCACAGTCCATTTTGCCCGCTTTGCAACTTTAGACTTTCTCTGCTTTTGGTTTTGCGTTTGAGTTCATGTTTCTTGCCTCCCTTTTTGAAATCCCCAAGGGGTAAGGGGAGGAGGGAGTGTATCCTGGGGACAGTGGTAACTGCACAATCAGTCCTGAGGCCCCTAGCTTATGGCTTTTCCCCTACTAAACTCTGACTACCTTCTTGCTCCGCCCTCCAGCCCCAGCCCACAAGTGAAATGATGAAAAGGATGAAATTGGGTGGTGGACCCAGCAGGGGAGAGAGAGGCTCCCGGCTTGCTGTCCTCACCTTTCTCATGGCCTTTCCCCTAACCAGACAGCTATTAAAAGAAACAACCCCAGGAAGTTTCTGCGCAGCGTTGGAGATGGGGAGACTGTGGAGTTTGATGTCGTGGAAGGAGAGAAGGTTTGGGGGCTGCTCTGGGATATAGAGTCGACCAAGCTTGTGGGAGGATAGCCTGGAGGGCATCTCAGGCTTTGGGCTTCAGGCTTTGGAGGCCAGCTCTTCCTCTGGCTGGTTAGCCCAGGCTGTGGGAGCAGGAACGTGTTCCCACGAAGTTGTCATTAACACTCTAGCTGCTCTAAGGGATGTCCTAAAGAACATGTCCCTGTCATCAGTCAGTAATAGCTGGGTTTGGTTGTAGTTCACCAAGCACTCCCATGTTTGCCCTCCACACAGGGCCCTGTCCCCAGGTCTCAGAGGCAGCCCTCTGCAGCAAGATGGACGGTTGCTGCCAGACCTCTTCTCCATCCCCAACTCCAGTCTTAAACTCCAAAGGGTCCAGTAGCAGCTAGTCCAAAGGACAAGTTGTACTTGTCCAAACACATGTCATTGCCCCCCTGGGGAGGGTGGAAAGAAGCAGAAGTTAGAGACTAGAGAAAGCCGGAGAGGGGAGTTTAGCTGGAAGAAGGGGAGGACTAATTCAAGCAAGTGTTGGAATGCTGTGCATTTGTCGTTGGAGCAAGTTGTGTTTCCTCCCCACCTTCTTCCCAGGGTGCAGAAGCTGCTAATGTAACTGGGCCTGGGGGGGTGCCAGTGAAAGGCAGCCGCTATGCCCCCAATCGACGTCGGTTCCGCCGATTCATTCCCCGGCCTCGCCCAGCTGCCCCGCCACCCATGGTGGCAGAGGCTCCATCAGGCGGGACAGAACCAGGCAGCGAAGGGGAGCGAGCTGAAGACTCTGGGCAGCGGCCCAGACGACGGCGCCCACCACCCTTCTTCTACCGAAGGCGCTTTGTGCGAGGCCCTCGGCCCCCCAACCAGCAGCAGCCTATGGAGGTGAGGGGAACTGGGAACGAGGGAAGCAGCTACCCAAGTCCTGGGAAGGGAGTGGGAGTTGGTGAGGATAGAGACACAGAGTCCCCAGAGGAAGCGGAACTGAGGCCTGGGAAGAGCTGTGGAGACCTGCGTCCTGGGCACCTGGTGTCCCACCTGCTCACCGAGGCCTTTGTATGTCCCCAGGGCACTGATGGGGTAGAACCCAAAGAGACAGCCCCATTGGAGGGGGACCAGCAGCAGGGAGATGAGCGGGTCCCCCCACCTAGATTCCGGCCCAGGTACCGAAGGTAAGACTCCCTCTCCGGAGCTCTATCTTCCCCTTCACATCCAGTATTGGTCCCCAGGGGGAAGGGGACAGGAGGATGGGAGGGGGAAGAGCTAAGTTCTAAGAAGAGCCTGAAGCTAGTGGTGAGGAGGGCTGGGTAGCTGAGCAATTACTGTTGAGGTTCCCAGGGAGCAGCAGGCTCTAGGGGCTGCATGCCTGGCTCCTGGGGGTGGGGTCCGGGTGAGGATGGGGAAGCAGCTAGTCCTCCTCTGCTGGAGGAGTGCTGGGAGGGAGGGAGAGAGGTGGTCTGAACTGGGCTCCCTGCTCCCTTCAGGGTCCCCACTTCTCTCCCCAGGCCCTTCCGCCCCAGGCCACCCCAGCAGCCTACCACAGAAGGTGGGGATGGCGAGACCAAGCCCAGCCAAGGCCCCACTGATGGTTCCCGGCCTGAGCCTCAGCGCCCACGAAACCGCCCCTACTTCCAGCGGCGACGGCAGCAGCCCCCTGGACCCAGGCAGCCCACAGCCCCAGAGGTGAGACCTTGGATTGTCTACCCAGGGTGCAAGGGGATGAAAGAAAAAGCTGGGGCCGACTTCCCTTCTTCCCTTCCTTCCTTCTATACTCTTCTTTTCCCTTCTCACTCTATTCCTTTGCTCCCCTGCATCCTGGCCCTGCCCCCACCCCCATCCCACCTGCTTCTGTGCACCCTGACACCCAAGAGCCAGTACTGCTGGGCGCACTCCTGGCAGGCACCCCACCTACCAAGAAACCCTAGCAGAGGCAGTCGAGCCCGTGTCACCCCCTGCAGACTTCCCTCTCAGCTCCACTTGGAGCCACAGCACCAGCTTGTGGATGTGAGAACTGGGGAGGAGTGGGAAGGGGCAATGGGCATGGAAGAGACAAGGTGGGAGAAGGTTGAAGCTGGGGTTCTAAAGAACAGGAGAATCTCAGTAGAACAGTCCTGTTCTCTAGACCTCAGCCCCCATCAACAGTGGGGACCCCACCACCACCATACTGGAGTGATTCCAACTCAAAGGATACCCAGAGCTACCATCTGGTGAGTGGCTGCTCTTGGGGAGGCCCAGGGCAGGTAGCCATGAGGGCAGGGCACTGGGTCGTGATAAGCGGCTGTTGTGACTGTCCATTTCTTTTTCTCTCTCAGGTATCTGCCAGTTTTTCCAACTGACCCGTACCCTATCCAGGAACCCCTCGCCCCTTTCCCATAATTCATGACATCAAAACATCGGCTTTTCCCCCTTTTCCTTGAGACTCAGGAGGGCCAAAGCAACAGCCTTTTGCTTTTTTTTTTTCTCTCCCCTACCAAGGGTTGAAGGAAGGGATCCATCTTTATTGTTCAGAGGCACCACCTCCCTCCCCTAAATCAGGCTGAGAAGGAACCAGCCAGCTCTTACCTCCTCCTGGTTGTTTTTCTTTCCCACCCCAGTTTATTTTTTGTTTCCTCTCTACCCCTACCCCCGACCTCTGAAGCCATTTTATGAACTGTCATGTGCCACCTGAGCCTCCAGTAAAAACAAAAACAGGCTTTCCTGTCGTCTTGGTCTCTGCCTCTTTTCTGTTTGGATACTCGCTGATCGCTCCCTGTTGAAGGTGGGAGGAGGATGTGGGGCAGTGGGCAGGGCCTGCTCTGGAATCCGTGTGCCCCTGTTTCTAGCTGTGCAGCTCTGAGGGAGTGCCTTCACCCCGTGACGTTCACTTTCCCCATCTGTAAAATGGGGATTCCTCCCTTGTAGAATGAGTGTTTTGTAAAGTGCCAAGAGCAGTGTCTGGCACTTGCAGCTACAACTTATGGAGCATTTACTACTGTTAATAAAAGCAATGACCAGAAGTATAACTGGAAGCACGAGTGATAGCATCCAGAGGATTCTGCAGCCTCGGGCTAAGGCAGGATAGAGAGGAGGCAGAGTGGGGAAGGGAAGTCACAGTCCCTGTCTCAGCCATCCTTGAGTGCCTCCACACGACAGGACGCGCGTCTCATACAGTGACTTTATATACGTATCTATATATATACATTTAGTACAACAGACCTTCAGTTTCTTCTCCCTTCTTTTTCAGACATATACAAAAATATCTGAAGGCTCCTCCAAGCCCAGGGTTTACAGGCAGCCTTTCAAATTCTTGTTTCCTTTAGCTGGTCAAAAGCCTGTGGGTGCAACACCCTTCTAGGATGAGAGAGGAGGAAAGAGCTGGGACCCCCACCTGGCAGCCTTGGGGAGCAGTGGGGGTAGGACCCAGAGCCCTAAGTCTAGAGGTGGGAGCCTGCTGTCCCTTCCTCTCGCCACATAAGGGCATGTGTTCCCTCTCGCCGTGGAAAGTGGAGCGAGAGAACTGAGCCTGCAGTGACAGAGGTGAGGTTAGACCTTGGGAGGGTGCATCCTTTGCCCTGGAGGGGTCAAAACAGACCACCCCTTCACCCAGAGTCTATGTGGCAAGAATTCAGAGAAAGTGCCAGAGAGTGGGAGGAGTCCAGGGTGGCAGGACACTCAGTTTCTCTTCTCCAGTCCTGCTCTTGGCTTCACTTGCCCCTCCACTAAACAGTCAGTCCTAACGCCTCCCCCCTCCAATCCCCCTTCTCTAGCAGGGGGATGAAAATATTCTGGAGCTGAGGCTGGAAGGGGTGGGGGTGGGCTATGGAGGACGGAGGGGACGAGAGGGGAGAATGGCCCACCCTGATGACCACTGCCTAACCACAACACATAAATAATCCAAGAGTCACACGAGGGGATTGAGGGGGTGCTCAGACCACCCTTCCCTCCAGCTTCCCAATTCCACCAGGCTGCAGGGTTTCCTCCACCCTGGAAGTAATGGGGAAGAGAGGGTTAAAGTGCTGCAGAGAAGGAGGGGGCTCTGAGGCGGGTAGAGAGCACCGGCTCTCCCACCCCTGCCTGCCCTCAGTCATTCTCATCTGGCCCTAAATACTCAAGTTCCGTGCTGGGCTTCACCTCCTGCTCTAAAAGAGAGGGTGTCCGGTGGAAAGCGGCTGAGATCTGGTCAAACGTCCGGCCTCGGGTTTCAGGCACTCTTAAGAAGGTGAAGATGAAGAAGCCAAGCAGGAGGACCGCAAATAGAAGGAAGACGTAGGGACCCATAGCATCCTGGGACAGGTGGAAAAAGAAGTGTTGACTGGGGGGAGCGAGGGATGGTCTCAGGCAAGTCAGGAACTAAAGACCCTCATAGGGAGCTGGGATACTGCAGAAAGCAAGTGGCTCCTTTGCAGGACAATGGAAATTACCAGGAATGAGAATTTAGTGAAAAAAGGATTCTCTGGACCCCAACTCTCCTATAGTTTCTCTCTCTTTACTATCCTGAGTTACTGAACTCAGGGTGGATTCCCAGACATTTGCAGTATTAATATGAAGTTTATAATTTTATTCCTAGCGTACATATGTTATGCCACTAGTTTGTTTTGAAGACACCTCTGTTGCTCTCCAGCTCCCTTCTTTCCTTTGATTCTGGTGGAGCAGGTGGTCTTCAGGGCCCTTTGTGATCTACCAAAGTGATCCCCAGACCAGCAGTCTATGGGCCAGGGGAGTCCCTGACTGGAAAGCAAGCGGGCTAGCTGTGAGTTGCCCTCCTCTGGCTTACGGTGTGGGAGAATGGGACAGGGGCAGGAGACCTACCGCGACATACTGGAAGCCCATGCCAATGATGAAGTTGCACGTCCAGTTGGAGAAGCCAGCCACAGCCATGGCTGCCGGGCGGGGTCCCTGGCTGAAGAGCTCAGCCACGATGAACCAGGGGATGGGGCCAGGGCCAATCTCAAAGAATGCCACAAAGCCAAAGATGGCCACGATGGAGACATAGCTCATGGCTGGAACTCGCTCCTAGTGGGGGACCAGGCAGGAAGGGTGGGGAACTCAGGTCAGGTCTTTCTGGATCTTCCTTTGCCCTCCATCCAGAGAACTGAAATCTATTCCTCCTAGTAGCTCATGGTGGTGGGGGCGGGGGGGATTAGGGGGTCTGCCACCCTTGGTTAGAACAGGAGATTGAGCATTTCTGAACGCTGACATTCAGCTGACTGCCCTATGCCAATTCAGGGCAGAGGGGATGTCATGTCTCTCAGCTCTTATGATGGCTGATTCCCCCTTGGTTCTACAGCTGGGTCCTTAGGAATTGTTCCTGAGGTTTGAGAGTGGCTCTCCTTCTCGGCTGCCAGAATTGTGCTACAGCTTCCTCCCAGAGTGGGAGAAAATACAGCCTGGGTCCCTCAGGAGCATAGACCACAGTCCTGGCACACGGGCTGGCCCCAGGATGGAAGGCATGTATGTTGAGGAGGGGCTTTGGCTGTTCACAGAGCCTCTTGGGGCACTTCCCATGAGTTGGGCCTCCGGTCCCCTTCCATCTCCCTAGGCCTCACCAGCAGAAGCAGGGCCACAGTCATCAAGATGGCACAGCCACACATTCCCGCCAGGCCCAGGAGATGGAGTGTCCGGCGCCCAGCTCGTTCTACCAAAAACACCTGTGGGCAGAGAAATGGGCTTGGCAGGGGGCCTTCAGTGCACAGGAAGTAGAAGGGGTTGGGTGTGTGGGGGCCACCAAGAGTAGACCTCCAGGACACCCAGGGATGTGAAGCCAATGGTGGGGGCCCTTCCAGAGTCCAGCAGTTACCGAGACCAAGGTGAAGACTGTGTTGACCACACCAGCTCCTATGGTGGCATAGGCTGGCTGCCCTACTCCTGCCTTCTCGAAGATGCTGGTTGAATAATAGAAAACCTAGAGGTGGGGGAGAAGAAAAGGAGATGGCAGGGATGTCCCTTCCTCCCCTGCAGCCACACCAAGCTGGACTGACCCTGAGTTTTAATGGAGGGGGCTGGCTCCCTTCTCCCCTCCTCTTGGGCTGTTCCCTAACCCTTGCCCCTCCCAGAGGTGCCGCATACATACAGCGTTGATGCCCGATAGCTGCTGGCTGAGCTGCAGCACAACTGCAATGACTAGGGGCTGCCGGTGGACACGGCTGCCCAGGAGCTGGAGCAGGGACAGTGGCCGCTCACGCTCCAGCTTCCGCTTCTCTTCCTTTAGCTCAGCCAGCACTCCAGACACGTCAGCCCAGCCTGTCAGGCGCTTCAGACCTGAAGGTGAGGAGGGTCAGCCTGAGAGGGCAGGGAGGGGGCCTGGGAGGACAGGTGCTAGCAAGACAGGGTAGAAGCTCACTCTTTCTGGCGGGCCCCTCCAGGTTCCGGCTGATGTAGAGGTAGCGAGGGCTTTCTGGGCAGAAGGGCAGTAGGACCAACTGCAGAAGGGCAGGCAGCACTGTGATGCCCAGGAGCAGTGGCCATAGGGTGGCAGTGCCCAGCATAGACTCCAAGCCCAGCACCTGTGGGAGAAGGATGGGAAGGAGGGCAGGCCATTCAGCCCATTCCCCAGAGCCCCATCCCAAACCCCTGCCTAGCCCCACACGAGGCCAGGCCCAGTCACCTGGGCGATCAGAATGCCAATGACGATGGCCAGTTGGTTGAGTGTCCCCAAGGCACCCCGCAGGTGAGTGGGGGCGATCTCCCCCACATACATGGGCACCAGCCCTGACGTCAGCCCTGGACAAAGGGAAGAAGAGAAGGCTGAGGGCAGCTGCCCACTCCCACCCCCAAACCCAGGGATAGTGAAGGAGAGCAAGGCACTAGGCAGGCCATGGTGCCTGTGGGTACCTGAGTAGGCGCCAATGAGGAACCGTCCAAGAATGAGCATCTCATAGGAGGCAGCAGTGTCAGCCAGGCCCATGAGGCTGCCCCCCAGCACTGCCAGGGCATTGTTGACCAGCATTGCCCTTTTCCTGGCAGGCAAAGAGTGGAGACGTAAGAGTCAGGGCACCCGTGCTGTGACTACGTTCCTGTCTCCCACCCTTGTCCTTCAGCCCCATACCTTCCCAGCCACTGAGAGATGATGCCAATGAGGAAGGAGGAGATCATGCCGCCCACAGAAAAGATGGCCACGGAGAGAGCCCAGAGGGTGGTGAGGGTGCCTGGTGGGATGGAGCTGGGCCCCTCAGGCCCCTGCCTCCCCAGCCATGTCTCATTGTAGCTCTGTTCAATCACCTGGGGGCACAGCATAGGAGTGATTCGGTGGAGACCCTTCCCTCTCTGCTCACCCCTGACATCCCCTGCCTCCTTGTTTGGGCACCCCTACTCTGCCAGCTGCAGAGGCCTCACCTTCTGTGGGGCATTGATGACCCCAATGTTGTAGCCAAACTGCAGGGAGCCAAGCACAGCAGAAAATACTGCGAGGACCAGGGTCCCAGTTACTCGCTGCTGAGGCGGTTCCCCATCCTGGGCAGGCAGAAGCAGAGAGGAGGCACATCACACTGAATAGTGGTTCCTTGCCTTCTTCCAGGGGCCCAGGCCGAGCCGGAGCCTTAAGATGCTGGGTTCCATCCAACATGCTGGGTGAGGGAAACTGGGCCATATTAGGAATCGCCAGAAGAGCTCAGTGTAAACAGGAGCAGGAAGAACCAGACAGTAACCAGGGCATGGGGGAGAAACTGGATGTTTGAGATCAGCAGGCAGAGAAATGTTTGGGACCTAGGACTCACAATTCCTCTGTGACCTTGGGACAGGCTTGGCCTTAAGAGCCCTGAGTTCAGATTTGTGTGACTTTGGGCAAGTCCCGTCCCCACTCTGAACCTAGGCTTCCTCTAGCTTAGGGGACACAGGGCTAATGTCGCCTGCTTTGCCTACCTGTCAGAGAAAGTGTGAAAATCAAAATTAAGTGTTAACAGTATCCCCGACAGCGCTGGTTTCATAAACTGACCCAAGCCTTATCATCATCAGCCTCTGTCCTCTTCCCTCCCCTCCGGGGGTTCTCTCAGCGGCTCCTGGAAGCCCCCAACAAGCTCAAGAAGGGCAATTCCAAAAAGGACATCGCGGTCATTCCTTCCAGCCTATGGCCCTTGGGGTGGCCTTCTCTGTCTCCGCCCTGGGCCTCCCCTCCCCCTCTAAGCTCCAATGAAAGGCAGGGGGCCATGCCCGGCTTTTGCCTGGGAGAATCACGCTCAGGGGATGGGGGCGGGAAGGTGGTGTGAGGGGCGGTGGCGGTGGTGGCCTCTGGCGGCACAGATTGTCTCCAAGCGGAAACCTGAGCTCGGGGAAGGGGGGCTGACACTACCCCCGGTCCCTCCACCAACCATGGGGCCAAGGGAAAGTTCAGCGTCTGGGAGGACAGCCAGGAGTGGGGGTGGGGACCCACGGAGATCCTCCGGTCCTCGAAAAACTACCCGCGAGCCGGGACAGACGGACAGCTCCTGGAGGGCAAGACCTGTCTGGACCTGCTTTCTCAAGCTGGATCGAGGGCAGGGTGTTCCCAATCCCGGCGCAACGCGCCACACACTAGAGAATGGCCCGAACCCCAGACTCGCAGAATCCACTTGCGGCTTGTGGCCCTGGACGGTACCCCAAACCCACCCTGCCTCTTGGAGGGACTGGAATCCGACTGTCACGGGTTGGCCAGCCCGGGTCTAAACAGCCAGGTTTCCATCCTCACCCCCTGCGCCTGCGCAGGGACCGCCCCCTAGTTGACCCCAATCGCGACCCCAGCCCCAAAAAAGCCGGACCCATGTCCCCGTCCCGCCCTCGCATGCTGAACCCTACTTCTGAGCCGATCTGTTGAAAACCTGACGGCATCTCGTCTTAGGAGCTGGAGGCGCAGGAGCTGCAGTAGATGAGAGCGAGGCGACAGGGGGTCTGCGGTTCCGGCCTGACGGGCAGAGGACGCGGGGACGACTGGGGTCCTGGAGTGATGTGTGGAGGGCGGGCCTGGCGGGATCCACAGCCACAAGCCAAGGAGCCGGAGAGCAGCTCCGGGAGATCTGGCCCAGCCGGGCCGGGGGAAAAGACCCGAGGCGCCCCCGCAGCCCCCCGGCCACGCCCTTCACAACACTCATTGGCCAGGAGCCCGCACACCCCAGAAGGCCACGCCTCCTCCCCGAGCCCTGGGTTTGGAGTTTGGCAGAGTCTTCGCGTCTGCCAGTGAGGCCACGCCCCCTCAGCGTGCCGGCGGGACACACCCCTCAGGTTCCCGCCAGCAGCCGGCTGGGAAGGTTTGGGAAAAGGGTCCCGGGAGCTCAGACGGCCCCGCCCCTCCTCGTGTGAAGACTCCGCCCACCAGCCAAAGTTCTGGGCTGAAGAAGCGACTTAAAAGTGCTGCTCCTGGGCTCGGGACGGCGAGGTCTGAGAGGAGGGGATGGGCCAGGTATACTTGGAGGCCTGAGACCCGGCGCGCGCGGCGGCGCGCGGGGTGGGTGAGGAGCAATGGCCTGAAGTAACCCAGAGCGGTTATTTTTAGCTCACACGTCGGGAGACGTCAAATGTCAGGTCCCGGGTGTCCTGGCTTGTCCCGGGCAGGGGAGGGCAGGGAGATGGAGCCTTAAAGGGTCCGCGACACGCTTTCTACGCGGGGGTGGCCTTGGGGGACAGGAAATTCCGTTCCTAGTGGGTCGGGTGTCTGGGCTTGGTGGTCCTCTTTCCATGCATCCCAGCTCCCGGCCCTGTCCATTTGGCCCTTCCCCCACACCTGTTCCCCACTTTTTCTGGTGGAGGCCCGAGGGACAGTTGGTCACATCAACCACGCCACCAGCCCTGAGGTCTCTGAGTCGTCACTCATGTGCTGGCCGCGTGGACAACTTGGACACACTCTCTGGAGGCTGCTCGGGGTTTGAATTCCCGGCTAAATCCTGCACAGCCAGGAGGGCGCGACCTAGAGTCGGCGTGTCCTGAGAGAAGCGGAACACTCTGAATACCCAGGGCGCGCGGCTCCGAAGCGCGGAGCTGTAGTGCCACCAGGAGGGAGAGCGAGGCTCCGCAGCACATCGGCCAGGGTAGTCTCTGGCCCAGTGTCCCTCGCCATTCTGCCTCTCTAAGGCTTCAGTTACATCCTACCCACTCCTCATTCTGGAGCTCCAGAGCTAAGTGTTCAACTACCGCCTGGATGGGGCAGCTCACACGATCAGCAGGTCCAAACCTGCTCCTCCTTTCTCATCCCAGTGAATGGTCCCATTAGCCACCCTATCACTCCTATCAGAATCCTGGAAGTCATGCTTGATTCCTCCGCTCCTGCACAGCTCCCCCCCCCCCATTCATTTAGTTACCAACATTGGTGTTTTGACCTCCTAAAGTCACAATTCATCTCATTTTCTCCACCTGCGCTGCTGCCTCTTTGGTCCAGACCATCACCTGATTGACTGGTCTTCCTGCTCCTCCTCTTCCTTACAATGGAGGGCAGAGTACAATAGTACCAAAAGTTCAGCCTCATCACTCCTGCCCCCCAAATCATTGGCTCTTTGTTGCCCCCTCTGTCAAGTTCAAACCCCTTTTCAGAGTGAACAAAACCTCCTTCCTTTCCTATCTCTGCCTCACCTTCTATCCTCTCCAAGTTTTAGTCAATACCTAACTCCTTCTTGCACCCAGAACACACAGCGTCATTCCACTCCTTGGTGCCTTTGTCATACTAATTCCCCAGTCTGGAATACCAGGAAACTCCTATTCATCCCTCAAAAAACCCTCAACTCCTCTCTGAAACCTCCCTTGGCTTTCCTCCAGAAAGCCATGTGTCCCCAGTGTAGTATGTTGTCATCATTTCTTTTCTGTACTTCAACCCTGAGGACAGAAAGTCACCCTGTTTACCTCTGTATCTCCAGCACCCAGCCTAGGGACGGGCACTCAGTAAATGTTTGCCGGATGAATGAAATGAGGGTCTGCTCCTGATGGCCAAGAATGCAGACTGGGGAGCAATCGCAAAGGAGAATGGCTTTGTGATTTGGTGAATGGCTCTAACTGTCTGACCAAGGGGATATAGACGCAGAACTAAGGTCTGAATATTGAGGATCATTTACGAGTAGAAAGGAGCAGAAGCGATTGATGGGAGCAAAGAGGGACGGATCAGGAAGGTAAAAGGAGAACCAGGGATTCTGAAATACCACAAAGGGAGAGGGGAAAAGCCTAGAAAGGTGCCCAGAGGAAAAAGGGACTAGGAGGGAGGCAGAAGTTGGGGGCAGATGATCAGTCAGTGTAGTAGGTGGAGTGCAGGGCTGGGGTCCAGCACCCTGGGGTCTGTCTTGCCCCTTGGGGCCAGGCACATCCCTGCTTTCATTTAGATGTCTCTCAGGGTCCCTTTTAGGTGTTTAAACTCCAGGGAACGTGGACTCAAGGAAAGCCAGTCAGAGCTGGGTATAGGAGTTGGAGTAGTTTAAAGAGTGTGGGGAAAGTGATGGGGAAGTAGAAGAGGAGACAAGAGAGGAATAAGGAGAGAGTTGGCAGGGAGGAAGAAAAGTCATGGAAGGTGGGGGAAAGAGGTTGATTGATAGAGGATTGGAAAGGAAGGAGAGACACATGACACAAGTGGGAACTTTGCATTGGAGTGAGTGTGTGTGTGTGTGTGTGTGTGTGTGTTCTCGCATAGCAATCCTTGGCCCATTTGATCTCGGAACCAATTGTCGCCCTTCCTAAATTCTGCCCTATTTCATAGGGAGCTAATTCGTGCAGGCTTTTGTTTTCTAAGCTCGTGTGTTCAGTGCCTTCTGACTGGGTTCAGCCCACGGTAGGTGAGTGATCAGAGGGCAAGAGAAAGCCAGGATATTTCTCCGTCCCTCTCTCTGCTTCCAGCTCCAACTCTACAGACCCACTTTACTTCCAGCTTCTGGAGGGAAACCTTGACTCCTGAGCTCCAGCAATGCTGTCTCCTCCCTTCCGTCCCTTCGCTGCATTTTGTCTGTGTGTTAGGGTCTCAGGTGCAGAGCATTGAATTAATGACACAGTTCTTGGTACATTGTCTTCATTGATCTATGTCTTATTCTGTTTTTATTTTTAAAACTATTCTTTTATTTCCATACCCATTTCTCATTTGTCTTCACTCAAAAGGCAACCATTCCAAGTATTCAATATGCTCATTTTTTTCTTTCTGCGCTTGCAAAATATGAATTGTTTTATGTGCAAATATTTTTTTAGTTAAGATTTTTATTTTTCCTTTTTCTCCCCAAAGCTCCCCCGGTACATAGTTGTGTATTTTTAGTTGTGGGTCCTTCTAGTTGTTGCACATGGGACACCGACTGAGTGTGGCCTGATGAGCGTTGCCATGTCTGCGCCCAGGAGCCAAACCTGCGAAACTCTGGGCCACCGAAGCAGAGCCCGCGGACTCAACCACTCGGCCATGGGGGTGGCCCCTGTGCAAACATTTTTAATTTATATAAATAGTATCTTGTTATGAATTTCATCCTGATCTTACTTATTTTCAGCAAGCGCTACGTTTTAAAAATCCATTCAGGGGCCAGCCCAGTGGCCCAGAGGTTACCTTTGCATGTTCTGGGTCCCGGGTGCAGACGGTGGCAGCGCTTATCGAGCCATGCTGTGGCAGGCGTCCCACATAGAAAGCAGAGGACAATGGGCACGGATGTTAACTCAGGGTTAGCTCAGGGCCAATCTTCCTCAGCAAAAAGAGGAGAATTGTCAGCAGACGTTAGCTCAGGGCTAATCTTCCTCAAAAAAAAAAATCCGTTCATGTTCTGTGGTTATCAAATTTATTGTTGCATAATACCCCATAGTATCAGTCACACCACATTTTACTTGCTCACAAAGTCACTGATGAGCACCCATGTGACCTCCAGTTCCCAACCGCAACAAATAATGTGGCAAAGAACATTTTCATACAAGGTTCCCTATGGAGTCCTATGAGAACTTCTTTGGGAGATATATCTCTGCCTATGCCCATGTCCATGTCTTTGTTTATATCCATCTCCATGAGCAGAATTGCTGAGTCACAGGGTATACTTATACCTAATTTGACTAAGAACTGCCAGCTCGCTGGTCACATGGCTGTCCCAGTCTCCACTCCCATCAGCAGTGTGGGAGGGGTCTGCCACCACCTCACCCTCTCAGTCAGTGTCCGCCCAGAGGCAGCAGAGTTAAGGATGCTGGGTCCAAATTGCCTGAGTTTGAGCCCCAGCTCTGCTACTTACTAACTTTGTGCCCTTGAGAAAGTTACCTAAGCTCTTTGTGCCTAATTTACCTCATCTGTAAGATGAGAAGGGAGATAATAATAGTATCTGCATTTTAGGGTTTTAATAAAGGTGAATAATGTAATACCCATATAGTGCTTAGAGTAGATTGAATTGAATAAGGTTTTTTATTTTTTTAAACAGCTTTATGGAAGTATAATTGACAACCAATAAAGTGCACATATTTAAAATGTACAATTTGATAAGTCTTGATATGTAAACACCCGTGAAACCGCCCCACAGTCAAGACAATGAACATATGCATTATCCCCCAAAGTTTCCTTGTACTTCTTTGTAATCCCTCCCTTCAGCCTTTTACCCCACCCCCAGGCAACCACTGATCTGCTTTCTGTCATTATAGACTAGTTTGCATTTTCCAGAATTTCATATAAACAAAATCATACAGAACGTACTCTTTGTCTGGCTTCTTTCACTTAACATAATTACTGACCTTCATCTATGCTGTTTGGTGGATCAAGAGTTCATTCCTTTTTGTTGCTGAAATTATTGATTTGATTATCAGTAATAATCAGTTTGATTATCCATTCATCTGTTGATGACCATGTGGGTTATTTCAGTTTTAGGCTTTTGTAAATAAAGCTGCTAGGAACGTTCATGTACAAGTTTTTGTATGGACACATGCTTTCATTTCTCTGGCAAAATATCTAAGAGTAGAATGGCTGGATTATATGATAGGTGTATATGTAACTTTTCATGAAACTGCCAAACTGTTTTCCACAGTGGTTGTACCATTTTACATTCTCACCAGCGACGTATGAGGGTTCCAGTTGCTCTGTTCCCTCACCAGTGTTGACGAGGGTCTTTTTAAATCCAGAATGGACTATACAAGATTTTAATCAAATACATGAGAAATTGTTTGGATTTCTATTTGTCAGTTCGGTAGATGAACAGTGATATCTTACCAGTTTTCTTTGATTACTTACGGTTTGGAGCATCCCTTTAAACACTTGTTAGCACCTTGGCTTTCTTTTGTAAATTCCCTTCTTATAGTCTGCCTGCTTTCTCTGGTAGCATTTTTCTTGTTGATTGGCAAGACATTAAAAAGAAAATCAGTTCTTTGTCAGATTTGGACAGTGCAAATATTTTCTCTCATTCTATGTCTGCCTATTAATTTTTCCCTGGTGAACTTCATTGAATAGAAATCTTTAATTTTGATATAATCAAAATGATCTTTTGTTCCCCTTGTGGTTTGTGATTTTGAAAATGTACATATGTTCTTTTCCATCTCTGCACCATTCAAAGGTATTCTTTTCCATTTTTTTCCCCAATAACTTTAGAGTTTTACTGTTGAATTTATATCTTTTATTTCTTTTTCTTTTTCTTTTTTTAGTAAGGAAGATTAGCCCTGAACTAATATCTGTGCCCATCTTCTTCTATTTTATATGGATGCCTGCCACAGTACGGCTTGACAAGCAGTGCTAGGTCCGAGCCTGGGATCCGGCCAGCGAACCCCTGGCCTCTGAAGTTGAGTGCGAAAACTTAACCGCTTTGTGCCACCAGGCAGCCCCACGTTTATGTCTTTTTAATCCATCTAGAGCACACTTATTTTGGGTGTTAGGGATGCAATTTATTTTTCTCTTATTGAGTCACATATCAAATTCTGATATATACAGTGTCTGTCTCTGAGTTTGTATTCTGTTCCATTGGTGTATCTGTCTGTTCTTGCACTAATATCATACTGTTATTGTTGCTGTCTTTCAGGATGCTTTGTAGCAAGTTTAAATTTCTGGAAGGGCAAGACCCTTCTTGTTGCTCTTTCCTTTCAAAGTTGACGTAACTATCTGTGGTCTTTCATTGCTCCATACAATTCTGGGGGTAAACTTATCAAGACCTTTAATAAAAAGAAAGGTGGATTTTTATTGGTAATATATCAAATTATAAGTTATTTTGGAGACAACTGATATCTTTATACTGTTGAATGATCCCATTTTAAGAGCATGGATTATTTCTCTATTTATTCAGGTCATCTTTTATGTGCCTTACTTGAATTAAAAGTTTTTTTCCACTGAGGTCTTGGTTAATTCCTAGATGCTTTATAATTTTTGTCACTGATGCAAATTGAAATGTTATTTTTTATTACATTTTCTGATGATTATTGCTGGTGTGGTAAAATACTAGTGGTTTTTTCCTGTAGGTTGATCTTATTTACAGCAACCTTGCTGAACACCCTTGCTGGTTCTAATAGTCTCCCTATTGACGTTATTTGCTTTTCTAAGTAAATGACTATATCACCTGAAAATCAGTTTTATTTTGTCCCTTTCAGTCTTTGCACTACTTATTTCTTCTCTTTCCTTGCAGTATTGATCAAGACCACCAGGACTTTGTCAAACAAAAGTGCTAACAGTGGGCATCTTTGTGCCTTTCTCAATCATAAAAGAGATGAGTCTAAAATTTCTTCATTAAGTATGAGAATTTTTTTTCTAATCTTTGTTTGCTATGGGTTTTTATCTTAAGCAGGTGTTGAAACTTAAAAATGCTTTTTAAAATTATTGATTGAGGTAACTGTAATTTTTTTTTTCCTTTAGTCTATTAATGTCATGAATTACATTGATGGATTTTCTAATATTGAAACACTTGCATTCCTGGGATAAACTGTCCTTGTTTGTGATGTATTACTCTTTAAATGTACTTCTATATTTGGTTAAGTTTTTCAGAACTCAGAACACATTTTCCCATAGAGGCAAAGAAGTTGGTTTGGTTCCCAGACCGGGTTGCTTACCTCATAATATGACCTGTCATGCCCTGCTGTGGTGTATATCCCCTAATCTAACCCAATTTTCCAACCAGACTTGATCTTTCAAACTCTTCCAGTGTGACCTCTGGACTCAGCGTCTGTCATCATCCTTATATGCCCGGGGTCTTCTCTGAATGTTCCTTTCCTAGACCTTACTGAAGCCTGGTTTTCTTGGAGGACACACTTCCCCAGCAGCCCTCTTAATAGAGGCTTGTGTTTTGGTTTCACTTCACGTACCTGAGGGTCGAGAGCCAGGAGTGTTGCTCCCGAATGCTACTTCTAGACCATTCTTCTTCCTTCAAAATCCTCTGTGCCTTTGAAGTTCACGTCTGGAAGTATATCAACTACCACATCTAATTGTTGCTGGGGTCTTCCAGCCTGGTCATTCACCCGCATTCAGTGATAACTTTAACACCCGGCTCATAGTCATCCTTTTTAACCTATGTTCCTATCATCATTGTTGTTGACTTCAAAATCCATCAGGGTACTCCATCTAATCACAGCCTCTCGGTCCTCAGTTTCATCTCCAATGATCTTTCTCTTTAGCCCACCCTCACACTCACACCCTGGGCTTTGTCATCTCCAAAAACAACCTCTTTCAATTTATTGAATTCAAGCCCCCTACCCTTGATGATTGCCTCCTAACCTTCCAGTTCACATGTATCCCCATTCCTCTCACTTCATGGAGATCTCTAAACCATTGACTCTCTCAGTTTTTCACTATCCACCAACACCTTTTTATGCTTACTCTCCTTCTTACCCAATTTATATCCATGATCTAACACATAATCACTCTCATGCAAATACTTTAAAATCTTTTTTCTCTCTTTTTAGCAAAACCCCACCCCTGGCTAATTCCAACCATCCATCTGCTTGCTCTTTTGCACCCAACTATTTACTTGAATGCTTCTAGAGAAAGAAAAATCCACAACGATGCTGACTGGTCACACTTTAAATCGATAGATCTTAACTGGGACTGATTTTGCACCCCCCCCAATGGGACATTTAGCAGTCTGGAAACATTTTTGATTGTCACTCTGGGGTTCGGGGGAGGGTTCCACTGACATCTAATCAGTAGAAGTCAAGGATGCTGCTAGATATCCTACAATGCACAGGATAGTCACCCACAACAAAGAACTATCTGGCCCCAAATGTCAATAGTGCCGACGTTGAGAGATCCTGCTATTAATTAATATTACAAGTCTCAAAGAGGCAATCAACACAGGGTATAGCACTTGTCGTCTCCTCTGCCTTTAGCATGTTTCTCTCATGACTGGCTCATTATTTAACAGTCACTTCCTCAGAAAGTGCTCCCTGACCTCACTCTAGAGAAGACCTCTTCACATTGCTCTGTTTTATTGCTTTCAAAACATGCGCCATTTTTCTTCATGTCTTTATTGCCTGCGTCCTCCCTCTAGAATCCAAGTGACATGAGTGCAGTCTCTGTATCTGTCTTGTTTACAGCTCTATCCCCAGTGTCAAGCATGGTGCCTGGGACATTATATAGGCACTCAGAATATATTTGTTGAACTAGTGGATGGAAATATTGTTAACTTGAAATTTATTCATTCGTTTATCAAATATTTATTAGTGATAAAATGCAGACACATCTCTCTGCTCTTGGAACTTATAGTGCAGTGGGGAGACTGGCACTGAATAAAGAACCACACGAAGTAAACAGTTTCAGTCTATGATAAGGACTTTGAAAGATAAGTACAGGTAGCGGTGAGAGCATTCAGCAGGTGATCTGACTCAGTCTGGGGTGGGGAGTCAGGCTAGGCTTCCTGGGAGAAGTGATAGTGGAGCTAATAGCTGAAGGAAGAGTTGGTTAGCTGGGTGGAGGAAGGTGGGTGGGGAAGATGGAGAAGAGCATCCAGCCATAGAGTAGAGAGTGTGCAAGGCGCTTTGGTGGGAAGGAGGCTAGTTACCGTTCAGGAACAGAGAAGGCCAGGGTGGCTGAAGCACAGAGTCTGGTATGCCACGGTATGACATTTATTTGCCAAATTCAGTGAGGCAATAGGAACAAAGGAGTGTCATTGGAAGATGAAAAAAAATTTTAAACAGGAAGTGACAAGATCAAAGTTTGTAAAAAAAAAGGTCCCTCCGGAGAATAGTGGGGAAGCAGGGAGATTGGTGTGGGGGCAGTCCCAGTGTCTGGACAAGGGGTGATGGTGGCTGGGCCTGAGGTGGTGGCAGTGAGCTTGGAGAGAAGTTGGATCTACTCAAGTAATGAAAAACATGGAATTTGAGAGCTGGAAAGCACTTTAAAAAAACCTCACCATTAATCAAAAAGTAGAACAATAAAAATTAATAATAAAGAGTTCATTAAAGACTGCATTTTACAGAAAAGCAGGCTAATTAGCTTAGCATGAGGGGCCCTTTAATAAGTTTATTGAATAAAAGAAGGAAAGACTTACAGAGAATGAGAAGGAGGAACAAAGAAGGTAAATGTGAGAGAGTTGAGGTAAAAAAAGGAGAGAGGAAAATGAAATGAGAGAGACAGTAAGAAAGGTGTGTGAGTCCAAGAGGTGTGAGGAGGTTGGAGAAGAATAGATTGGGAGGAAACTGGGCAAGAGGTGGGCCAGCGATGTGCACGTAGGAAGATGCAGAGAAAGACTACTTGGCGATACTCGTCCTCCCAAGGAGCTGGAGATAGGGAGCCAAGGTAGACTAAAAGAGGGGAGTGAAATTGGAAGCGGGAAAGCCAGGAAAGGGGAGGTGATTAAAGATGAGGGAGGAATGAGTAAATGGGAGATGCTTGGAAGAGCTGTCTGGAGGAAAGATAGGCAATAGCTCGGGGAGAGGGAGAGAAGAAACCTTAGGGTGAGGTGGGTGTCTCAGGTCACATTAGAGCCAGACGTTAGAGTAGACAGAACCGGGAGAGGAAGGGAGAGCTCACACAAGTAGGCAGGTCCAGGCTCAGAATGAAGGAACAAGAAATGTGTGTACGGCTAGGGGGAGGGGGGAAGACGGAAAGGTGGACGGCAGGTTTGGAAAGGCTCCAAGGGAGGGGAATGATGGGTGTGGCCAAGACTCTGACCTAGCCCTTACCCTGCTCCCCACCCTCTGCTGGCTTCTGGCCTCAGCGTTTTTTTCCTTCTGCTACAAGGACCCTTGATGCGGGAGGGGATAGTGACCGCCGGGAGATGGGGTGTGAAGGGCCCAGGCGTTAAATCATGTCAGGGATCGGAATGGGGGGTCAAGAAGATTTGGGGTGTTGGGGCCCCATGTCTGGAAGCCGGTGTCTGTTGGAGGGCGAGGCAGGAAGGCGACGGAGAGGGGCCCGGGGCGGGTGGGTGCTGGGACAGTGGCTCTGGGAGTGGAGACTCCAAAAGGGCTACTGAAGTGGGGAGTTGTGAGGGATTGGAGCCAGGGCTCCTGAAGGTGGGATCGGCTAGGACAGGAGACTGAAGCAGCAGGAGAGCAGAGGGTGGGGGCGAAAGTAGGGCGGGGCAAAGAGCGCCTAGAGTAGAAACCAAGAGTCCTAGCGGGGTGAAAGGCGGAGCCAAGGCTGGCCGGAGGCGTCCCCTCCGCCCCTCCCGCCCCCCGCCCCCCCTCCCGTTCTGGCTCTGCTGCGTCCCGGGCGCACCTGTTGGGGAAAGGGGAAGGGGCATCTTGGTGCCCGAGGGAAGTCGAGTCCAGAGCGGCTGACTCCGAGCTGGGGACTCCTGAGAAGCCTCCGCCACCTCCCCACCTGCGGTCAAAGCCCGGCAAGTGAAGGGGCGTGACCCTGGTGCTCAGGTTTCTTCCTCTTCACCTGGGCAAGGAGGGGTGGGGGCCAGGACTTCCGGCTCAGGTGAGTGTCCCTTCGGTGACGTCAGGTCACCCTCGGCCGCCCCTCCAGTACCGCCCCCCCTCTCGCGCTCCCGGTGCCCGCGGGGACGCGCCCCCGACGCCCTACATATACTCAGGCGCGCCGCACCTGTCCGCCCGCACCTGCCTGCTGACCGCTGACCAGCCTCTCCCTCGCACCGCAGCCTCGGGCGCAGCCAGGGTACTTTGGGGGACTTCCAGCACCCGGGACCGCGCCCATACAGCCCCTCCACCTTTTGTTTAGGTAGGGTCGCCGAGAGCGCGGGAGGGAACCGCCTGGCCTTCGCGGATCGCTTCTGTCGGCCACCAGTCCTCCGGGCGTAGCCTGTTCCCTCTGCTGTGAGACCCTCGCCCCGCCGGCGGGGTCGGTTTGTGTTTACTTCGGGTGTCAAGAAGACTTGCAGTCACTCGACCAGAAACTTTTTTGACTCTTTGGGTGACTTAAAACTCCACCTCAAGTTGTCTTTTGTGGGGTTGCTCCTCAAGGTTTGTTTGTTTTACTGCAGGGTCGCCCGCCCGGCGCCCCGAGTCTTTTCCGAGGGCGGAAATGGCCAATTCGGGCCTGCAGCTGCTGGGCTTTGCCATGGCTGTGCTGGGCTGGGTGGGCCTGGTGGCCGCCACCGCCATCCCGCAGTGGCAGATGAGCTCGTACGCGGGCGACAACATCATTACGGCCCAGGCCATGTACAAGGGGCTGTGGATGGACTGCGTCACGCAGAGCACGGGCCTGATGAGCTGCAAAATGTACGACTCGGTGCTCTCCCTGCCGGGTAAGGCCGCGGACCGACGGGGCGGACGCGCCCAGGGCCGAGGTCGCGGGGTGGGGTGCGGGGCAGGGCCCAAGGCCCCACGGCCCGACGCCCTGGGTTGCCGGGGAGCAGGCGGGGGAGGAGGAAGCGGAAGCGGTCGGGCCGGGGCCGTGGGGCTGGGCCGGAGCGGGCCGGGGTTCCGGCGGCTGCATGTGGGCCTGCAGGCCGGCAGGCTGCGTCCCTCTTCCGCCCCCAGCCGGGCCTCCTCCTCGGCTTGGTGTCCGGCGGCCCAAGCCCCTCCGCGGGTAGCCCAGTCCTAGGCCGGGGTCTCCCCTCCCCCACCGCCCTGGGCAGGCAGGGGCCTCGCCATCTCCCGCCCTTTTCTCTCCGACAAAAGGCCTCGCGGGGCGGAGGCCGCCGGGTCGGGCCGAGGGCCGAGGAGCCGTGCGCTCTGTAAGACTTGGGCCGCCGCCTGCGGCCTCTAATCTTATCGGCCGATTAGCCGAAGCCACAAACCCGCTGGCTCCGATAGTGGGGTCAGAGGTGGGACGCGGGCCGGAACCTGCGGCCCGCGCGGGGGCTTCGGCGGGCGCCTCCGCTTCTTGTTGCTGTTCCCTTTCACCCTTCCCCCTGCCTGGGGCAGTTTCATCGAAACCCTGGCGCCCCGGGCGGGTCCTAGAGCAGAGAGGGCGTGCCGGAGCAGGAAGGCTGCAGAGTCGAGAGGGGGCAGGATCCACCCAGCTCTGGCACAGGATTTGGTTGCAGATCTGTGTGCGGGGTGGTGGGGGCGCGCGGGGCGGGAGGGGGCAGGCCGGCGGCGGGATCCAGCGCCGGGCTACTTAGTGGGCCTAGTTATTGTGTTTGGTGGGCGGCTCGAAGGCTGGAGCCGTTGGAGTGCCGCCTGCATTTCCAGCAACGACGGCATCCTTCATCCCTCATGCTTCCCCGCAGCGTCCATGCAAGCCACCCGAGCCCTAATGGTGGTATCCTTGGTGCTGGGCTTCCTGGCCATGTTCGTGGCCACGATGGGCATGAAGTGTACAAACTGCGGGGGAGACGACAAAGTGAAGAAGGCCCGTATAGCCATGGCCGGAGGCATCATTTTCATCGTGGCAGGTGAGCCACAGGTCCAAGGCGAGTCTAAGAGCTCTCCTCTCTTGCATCTTGTAGGAGCCAGGGTGGGCAAGGTGCTGGTTTGAGGGCCAGAATATGTGAATCCTCATTTTCTCTCCAGGTCTTGCTGCCTTGATAGCTTGCTCCTGGTATGGCCACCAGATCGTCACAGACTTTTATAACCCCTTGGTCCCCATGAATACTAAGTAAGTATGAGAGCCCTGACGAAGAGGACAGGTCTGGAGTTCTGGGGTCAGGAGAGGCAGGCCAGGGTTTCTGACCCCACTCTCCTCTCTCTACAGGTATGAGTTTGGTCCTGCCATCTTCATTGGCTGGGCAGGGTCCGCTCTGGTCCTCCTGGGAGGTGCCCTGCTCTCTTGCTCCTGTCCTGGAAGTGAGAGCAAAGCTGGGTACCGTGCACCCCGCTCCTACCCTAAGCCCAACTCTGCCAAGGAGTACGTGTGATCTAGGACCCCCTCGCCCCAGCCTGGCAGCCTATGGGTGTGCCCAGACACCTGAAAGGACCTGGGGTAGACAACTCAGCCCTTGGACAGGGTGCGGAGCAGAAGCCTCTGGTCACTCCAGCCCTGCACACCATGTACAGTTCCCTGGGGGGTTGGATGGGGGAGCCAAAAAGAGGGGAGGGTGTGCTTTTTGTACAGTAATAAACAGTATGTTTTGGAAAGTAGGCTTCTTTTATTTCCCCCTTCAGGGCCTTTGCTTTCTTCCAGTCCAGATCCTTGCAGGGAGCCTGGAAACTAAAGTACACTTAATTCAGTTAAAGACACTTATTGAGCACCAATAGTGTGCAAGGTCATCTCTGCCCCCAAATTTCATTGATATTCAAGCCCTAATATAATACTTTGACTTTTGACTATAGAAGACTCAGGTGCTTGGCTCCCCTCATCCCTTCCCATCCTCCAGTCCCTTCCATTCCCAATTCTTGCTTAAATAGCTACCAAAGTTTCTTTTTTAATAAAAAAATATTTTATTAGGCTTTGGGGGGGAGTTCCTATTCTCTCACCTTCCCCTACACCCCCATCTCACTTTTGGTCTACTTGGATGCTGCTCCCTGGCTCACGGGGCAAGGCTTTCATAGACACGCTGACAAAGGTGGGGCAGGGACAGGGTAAGACCAATGGAAGGATGGTTATGAGCCGGAGGTCTTCCTCCTCCCCTTCCAATTAGAGTCCAGTCAAACATCTAGGTCATCATCTGGGTCTTCTTGGTCCAGGTCATCATAAGCATCTGGCTCATAGAAGATGCGGCTGGTAGCCTGGCTTGGCCCAGGGCGCAGTAGAGCCTGCTGTCTGAGGAGAGAGAAGGGGAGAGTTGGTGAGGGTAAGGGTAGGTAATAGAGGTCATATCTGGATATCCTCTTCCTGGTGACTATAACTCCCTCTTTTTATTTTTATTTATTTATTTGTTTTGTTGAGTAAGATTAGCCCTGAACTAACATCTGTTGCCAGGCCTTTTTTTTTTTTTTTTGCTGAGGAAGACTGGCCCTGAGCTAACATCTGTGCCCATCTTCCTCTACTTTATATGTGGGACGCCTGCCACACCATGGCTTGCCAAGTGGTGCCATGTCTGCACTCGGGATCTGAACTGGCAAACCCTGGGCCACCGAAGCAGAATGTGCGAACTTAACCACTGTGCCACTGGGCCGGCACCTATGACTCCCTCTTTGGCCTCTATGTTTTCTTGGTCCAAGCCCCTTTCTCTGACCTCCTTGTTTAGTTAGGACTGAAGCACCATTCAGTACTGTGATAGATACTCTTATACCGCTCTCCTAATAATACCCTAAGTTTTTAGCAGCTTGAGGGCAAGGATCCTGCTGTAGTCTTGCTTCACCCACCCACACACTGGGCACAGAACAACAGGCATCTGCTAAGCCCTATTAACCTGCTTTTGCCATACCCATCCAGTTTCCTGTCCTAGCACCACTGCCTGGAGACAGGGCCACTTCCCCAGGGTCTGGTTTGGCTCAGCCGAGGCCCAGATTACTCTGGACAACTGTGGAGCTGGGACCCAAGGCTCTAATGGAGAGAAGAGACATAAAAGCCCTTTGCCACTGATGGGATATGGGTGGGTAGAGAACCACTCCCCAGACTTGTCTCTGGAGTGGACTTCAGCCCCTATAAAGTCAGAGAGATTAATCAATAACCTGATGTCGCCCCACCTCTCAGGCCTGGATGCTCAGCTCTACTCAGGGATCTGAGCACCTAGGCCCCAACCTTACTTTTCAGAGCTGAACTGGAAGGGCAGGGTCAGGCTGTCTTTGGCTTCTTTCTCTTCCTTGGATAGGTGAAGATTAAATGTCAGTTGAGTCGTGGGGTCCACCTGTGGGTACAAAGGATGCTGCCACTCTGCCCCATCACTGGCATCCCTGATCCCACCCATAACCTCTCCAGTTTTTATTCTCCTCTCTCCTTTTGCCAGACCCCAAACTCCATTCCCTTGTTCTGGCCCTGGCACTTTTAGATACCGGGGGGGTGTGAGGATCTGGGTGGCGCTGCAACTCTAGGGGGGGCCCCCTTCGGAGATCCAGGCTGAAGTCAGGCAGGATGGAGAACCATTGAGTCTGGGGAGAAGAAAGAAGAGTATCAAAAAGATTTTTTCCATCTTACTGAACAAACCAGAGAGAACAACTCGGGACTGACCCTCAGCCCCCAGTCACCTATGCAACTGGCTGCTTTCAGCTCCTGTTCTCCACATCTCACCCCTCCTTCAAACCTCTCCATATAGACTTGTTCCTTCTCCCTGCAGTAACTACTCTCAGTCTTTCCTCTTTTTCCATTTCCCGGAAGGCAGTATCTTTCATTGGTTAAACTCACAAGATCTGAGTCAGGTAATCCTGAGTTCAAATCCCAGCTCTACCACTTACTCTCTGTAACCTTGGGTAAGTGACTTAAATTTAAACCTTCCTGGACTTCATTTCCCAGATGTAAAATGAGGATAATAAAACAATCTATCTCACAGGGTAGCTGTGAAGATTAAATGAGGGAAAAGATGAAACAATGAAAGCACAGGGAAGTGCTCAATCACACCTTTTTTTATTGCTTTTCCCATTAAGACTACCCTCTGTCTGACCCCAACCTCCAGTCATCTCATGCTTCTCCTGACCTGATGGGTCGGGCGCTGTCGGGGCCTCCGATAGAGGATGTGGGCAGAGGCCTGACCCATTGCACCACTCAGGGTCACCTCAGCCTGAGCAAGGCTGCTCAATGCTCCCACGGGGCCTGGGCCATGAAGCTCTTCATGTAGCAAGCCCAGCACATGCACCGGCTCCACTGGGGTGCTGTTACCTAGAGAAGGACAGGAAATGTAGGGCACAAAAGACAGCAGGAGGACTGGGATCAAAGTGAAGAGGGAAAAAATAAGGAGAGGCCCACATTCCATCACAGCTCTGCCACAATCGTGACTTACCTCACTAGTTTCATTGCCCTGCTTTGAGCCTCTGTCAGCTCTCACCTTTAACACACTTTCTGGTTCCAATGTAAATCTGATCAAGGCACCACTCTGATTTCAGTCCTCAGGACCCCCTCATGGCCTTCAGGATGGAATAAATGCTTTCATCACCTGGTCTCTGCTTACTTTCCAGCCTCAATTCTTACACACTGAACTACTTGCAGTTATGGGAACTTGCCAAGATCCCAGTCAGTGCCTTTGATTCCCTCCCTTTTCGGGAGCATTTACAGAGCGTCAGGCACTGCACTAAACACTTTAATGTTTCAATCCTTACAAAAGTCAGAATTTTTAGGTTGAATCATATGAAATTGCTGACATTTGACATGTGACCTACAAAAAAGACCATATCTGACCTACAAAAACAGCAATTCCAAGTGGTTAATCCTAATACTACAAACTCCCCCCCTTTTACAGAGGAAACTAAAACACTGAGAGATCACGCACCTTAATATAAAGCTGAGTGTCTGACTCCAAAGCCCGTTCTAGAACCTACAGTGTACTTCAGGGCTAGTCCCAGTGCCCCTGGCCTGGCCAAATCTGCCTGACTAACCCCTTGCTCTTCAAGACAGTTCCTTCCTTAAGGTACTCTATGCATGTTCCTTTATCATGACAGCCCTTATCAGACTATCTTGTAACTGCTTCTTTACTTTCTGTATCCTTAATGGGACTTTGAGCTCGTGGAAGGCAAGGACCTGACTATGGTTAGTCTTTATTTTTCCGTTATCTAGAATTGTACCCGACATATTGTATATATTTAATGTTTGTTGAATGAATGAATAAAATGGATGAGTAAGGAAGAACTTGGAAAAGAAAAAAAAGTGGTGGATGGCATTATGGAGAAGTCAAGAACTAGAATAAAGGTTGAAGAGATGAAAGAAGGTCCAATTGGAGATCCCTGATATGTCTTTTCTTAGGGTGGAAAGGGGCACTTGCCTCAGCAGGGGAAGCTGTATGAGGGGAGTAACAAAGGAGGGGTCTCACCAGGGCAGGAGTCCTGATGGCTCAGAGCATGCAGGGTCTGGCAGAGTGTGGTGCAGGGAAGGTGAAGCAGCAGCCAGCTGAGTGAATCCAGAGCAATGGTGACAGGACCAGGATTTGTCCTCCTGCACATGGCTCTCAAGGCTCCCAGGGGCCCCTCAGGAAGGGCTTCCCCAGTCTTTGACCAGTTGAGAGGGTCTCTGAAGAGGTCATGGTAAACCAGCCTGCATAAGGAAAAACAGGAGACAACATAATACTGCCCCCTCCCCCTAATCTTGAACTTCATCCTCTGATCTATGTGGCTCCGTTTTCTTGATTTAATATTCTAAATTTTAGTGAAAGGTAATAACTGAGAAGTAGAATATAGTGATTGAGAGCACGGAGTTTGGTGTCAGACAACTGAGCTCCAAGCTTGGCTTTGCTACTTGCCCAAGGTCACCTAACTCATAAAGCACTTAATCTAAGACTCAGTTTCTTCATTTGTAAAATAGGGATATCAACTTCTTGACATTTAGCACAGTACTTGATACTAAATACTTGACAAATGTTAGCTATCATCACTATCAAATATTTCCTGAGTGGTGCCGAAAGTGTATCATTCTTTGGATGGATAAAGAGAAAGGAGAGGACATGAGACATGGTTCCTGCCTGTAGAATAGCTTAGAGAAAGTCAAGAACTAAGTCATGCGGTAGTAACTACAAGTAAAATACCACTTCAGGACAAGGAGTCTGGCATGGGCTAGGAGTCCTGGAAAAGCTTCATGGTGGCAGAACTTGTTCCCACACAACTATGTTCTGCTTCTCTTGTGAATGCCATCTGAACACACACCACCACCTCTATCACAATGGCTGACACAAAATGAGGGCTCAACAGACAGATGTAAACTATTATTATTATCCACTGAGCTACCCAGACTGGGAAGTAATCTCTCTTAACCAGGCAACTTAGATGGGTTCAGGGACCTCCTGATCTGGATGTTTTCCTCTACACCACATCAGTCTGTAAGTCCTGGAAATTCTACCTGATAAAGTCCTTTTACGTTTGTCCTAAACTTTTCATCTCTACTGCCACTGCCTTAAGGCAGCCCTCTGTCATCTCCTTTCATTATTCTCTAAAATTCATTAGGGCAGGGGCCATGTCTGCCTCATTCACCGCTGTATCTCCAGTACCCAGCACAGCACCTGGTTCGTACATATACTAGTGCTCAGTACATATACATCTGAGTGAACCTGGATTACTGCAATAGCCTTCCCACTTAGTCTTCCTATCTCCAGGCTGCCCCTTCCAACACATTCTCCACACGTGGTCCACCCTGGACTAATCTAACAGGTATGATGTTATCACTCTCCTCCCCAAATTGAAGATGTGTCTCCCCTGCCTTTAGGATAACATCTAAACTCTTTTTCATGTTCTGTAAGACCTTTTACTATCAGGTACCTCTTTATCTGTTTGACCTCAGAGAGCTTTTCCACCTCCCATGAACAAGTATGCCTTCCACACCTCCCTAATTTTGCATAAGCTGTTCCCTCTGCCCATAGGACAAGTCTCTCAGTAGCTTACAGCTGGTGTTGATGCAAGTTTGGAATTCACGTCTGGATTAAGCATCGCTAGATTTTGAATAACTCAAAAGGCAGAAGATGTTTATTCTTACCCTTCAGTTCAGCCTCTCGTGCTAACCTGTACTGTCGGCCTTTTATTACTCTCTCTTTTTCTCTCAACTTCTAAGGTCTCCGCTTCGGATTCTCCAGATACCACTCATCATTCCTCTTACTAATTCTCGCCTCCTGAAAGATCCATATCCATTCATTCTACGAATATTTAAGTAGTTGCTAATACATACGAGGTTCTGTGCCTATTGCTGTAAGGGAAGTTGTTTAGCAACAGAGGTCCCCCATCTAATTAAATCTCTTCCAGTTCGTACTTACCGGCTGTTGACATGTGAGTCAAAACCTTCACGAAACTCTTCCTCGCTCACTTCACAGCCCAGGATGTGGACTTGCTCTCCACTGAGGCAGAGATGAGGGGGAGTGTCAGAGCGGAGCCCAGGCTCCCTTCCCGGGGAGGACAAGGAGACGCTGCAGGATACTCACCAGGCTGCAGACTTCTTGATAAGCGCCTTCAAGAGACTGCGCCCCTCCCACTCCACGGAGTCTGGGGAGAGCGAGCGAGGGATGAACAGCGTGAGAACACTGATGTTTCCGCCTTCACGAACCTGTCGCGACCTCCACCCCTGGCCTGTGACCCATGGCCCTTCCTCTCCACTTGCGCTCCCTCAGCCCGGCTCCGAAGCCCCTGTGCCCGTGGCTCTCACCCCGCAGCAAAACCAGGCCGCCAAGAGCCAACAGCGACTCCAACATCTCCAACTCGCGCTCGGCCCCTCTTCGGACGCTCTCTGATGGCGTCACGGACAGCTGCTCCGCCCCCTCCAGGTGAAAGGGGCGGGGCATCCATGATTCCTCCCACCGCTAAGACCTGCCGGAGTCTGGAATGAGAGGTGATTATGTGCAATATCCCAGGGGTGTTCAAGCGGAGGGGCCCCTCCTGAGCCCTGGCGCACACACGTAGGGACGACGCCCCTCTCTGCATTTTTACCCCGACTAGGCGGGAAGAGCCGTTGGGGCAGTTGTCGGCGGGAGGGGGAGGAAGCCGCTCGAGCCCGTCCGACGGGTCCGAGCCTTGGGCGGGGTGGCAAGTGATGTCACCCCGCCTCGCCCATGCCGTTCAAGGCGGGGTCTGCGTCGCCCCTGGCCCCGCCCCACTGCCACCTTCCGCGCGTGCGCGGTACTGCGGCCTTGTTGGGGGTACAGTCCACTTTCCTTGTCCCCGCCCCCATAGGCCGAGCAAGGGGAACATTAGTCTGGGTGAAGCGAATACACGTCACCACCGGAAGTAGTGTCAGAGGGGAAGAGGAGGGGGGAAGAAAGGAGGAGGGAGCTCTTTGGGCGGTAAAATGGCGTCTGTCAGAGTGGGAAATCCAGCTGTAGAGGCTGCAGCCCCGCTCCCCAGCGGCTAAGGCACCCCCGACCTCGGGGAGGGGGAGGCCGCTCCTGTCCAGCCGTCCGCGTCCTTCGGCTCCCCCTCCCCCTCCTTCCCCGCTGTTTCGCTCAGCCGGCCTGTTCATCGCCTCCGAGGCCCTTCGCGCGCCGCTGCCCCCGCCCGCCCCTTTCCCGCGGGCAGCCCCCCAGCGCGCCTGCGCAGCGGGCCACCCTCCGCTTCCCCCTTCCCCTCCCCCTTCCTTCTCCCTCCCTCCCTTCTCCCTAGCCCCCTCCCCCACTACCCCCTCCCCCAATTCTCCATCCCCTTCTCGCTTGGTCTCGGAGGACCCCATCCTAGCCCGACCTGTCTCGGCCCGCAGCCTCCGCGAAGCCGTCGGTGCCACTCCCCGCCCATGTGGGCTCCCGCGGGCTGCCCACGCCTGTCCCCCAGCTCCCGGTTCTGCTGGGCTTTCCCCTCGCCCGGGGTGGCTTTCTGAGCTGCCCGCTCCGTGCCCCTCTCTGCAGCCTCTCTTGCCACTCGGGGCCCCCATTCCCCCTCCCGGCGGCGGGGGGCTGCCCCCGGGGGGCTGGCGGAGCTGGGCCGCGGGGGCCCCGGGGCCGGCGGTGCCGGGGTCATCGGGATGATGCGGACGCAGTGTCTGCTGGGGCTGCGCACGTTCGTGGCCTTCGCCGCCAAGCTCTGGAGCTTCTTCATTTACCTTTTGCGGAGGCAGATCCGCACGGTGAGCCTGAGTGGGCGCTTGTGGTGGTGGGGACCTCTGCGAGCGGTGCTCACGGGTTTTCGGAAAGTGTCGGGCCTCTGTTTGGGCCTAGGAACGGAGTCCTGCCGGCAGCTTCTCCTATTAGAGAATTAGGACACGGTTAGCTGGACATGGGGTGGAAAAAGACCCTTGTAGTAGAACCGAGATGGGGGTGGCTAGCCGGGGACAGGATTTGGCAACTCTTGGGGGCTAAGGTGGTGGGTGGGGCGCTCTGTAAGAAAGCTAGAGTTGTTGCTAAAGAAACCGAGAGGCGGGGAACACCTGTTTGATGGCAGCAAATCTGTTGATGTGGGTTTATGAAAGACCCTCCTGGTATTCGGAACCTCCGTGTGTGTTTGGTCTTATAACAAGGGAGAGACCGGCTTATGTGTCAAGGGTGGGGGCGGGTGGGAGGGCATATGTGGCAAACAAGGATGGGAACTTGGGAAAAGCTCTGTGAAGAAGAAACCCCTGCGGTTGGCATTAAGGGAACTACTCCAAAAAATCCCTGAAAACTTATTTCATAGTGTTAGTATCTGGATTTATTGAGACCCCGGACTAAAAAAGATGCATTTATGATATGGGCTGCTTTAGTTGTGGAAGGGAGCACATTAAAGTTTGGATGTCCCCATGAGAAGACGGTGCTTGTCATTGTAGGGCTTGGATCTGAGGGCACGCTTGTTTCTCCAGGAGACCCTAGCATTGTGAAGGATACTATGGGGAGTGGAGACTGTGTGGTTGTACCCAAATATCTGCGGGTTCCCTCCCTCATAGCTTTTCTCCAAGGTCAAAGCTCCTTAGGCTAACATCATTTAACAAATGTGCTTTTATGTTCTCATCCCCACTGGGGAGAATACTCCAAAGGAGTTTGGGGAGAATTCAGTGAGTTGGGGTGCAGAGGTTCTGTGGTCTGTAGTCTTTGACATACCTCAGTAAAACTTGAAAGAATAAAACCAGGTCGGGGCTGCCTAGGTCATGGAATTTCCAGAAAGCCCTGGGTGGTAGTGGTGGTTGACTTGTTGATTTGGAGGAATGGGCTTGGACTTGGATTCAGTCTCTCCTTTACCAGTCTGCTCCTTCCACTTCCTGATTTAGGGTGAGGATTATTCTGGGTGGTCATTATTGTGGGCAGGGCTATTTCCCTAAGACAGGAGTTAGGAGCCAAGAAGAATTGGGGGTCAGAGGTGCTGAGATGTGTGTGCGGTTAGCTCCTGGGGTTTTCTTTACATGTTAGCTGCCACCCTCTCTGCCTGGTCTTGCTCCGAGCATCCCCTCTTCTCCCCCTAACATGTTTTCTATTCTGGGTGCAGGGACTAGTGCTCCAGTCCATCCAGAGGCTAGTTACTTGCAAAATTGCTCTCCTCTGGGCAGCACTAGACCCCACAGCCTTTTGTCTTCCCTTCCCTTCCAATCTGGTTTCTCCTCCCACCCCCTTTCTGGCAGTTGCTTGGAGCATTCCCTACATGCCCAGCATGTGCAACCCGAGATAGCAGGGCAGGACACCCGAGCTGTTGCAGCTCTCATCATGGCCCAGGGAGAAAAGAAGGGCAGATGCCTTGGGATTCGGGGGAGAGGGCCGTTTGGTTTGCAAGGAGTCTGGTTTAGGTGAGGCTTGGGGTCTAGGGATGGACTGAAGAGCCTTTGTCTGTGCCTTAGATGAGCAGAGGAATGAATTGTCATCTTTTGCATGGGGGAGGTCCGAGTGTTAGAAATAGGAGCCTCTAGAGAAGGCTTGGAGAAACTGGAAGGCTGAGGTGGTGACATCCTTGTCCCTTTCTTACCTCTCACTCAGCCCTTCAATCTGGCCTTCTTGATACCCTATCAATCTGCCTGGTGGGCGGGGCTTTCCAGTGTTCTCTGCCTTGCCCTGGGTTCCAGGATAAGGAGGCTGTTCAGAGGGCTGAGGTTCTCTGCAACTTGTGACTTGGCTAGTAGAGACAGAAATGGACAGGTGGCTGGTTAAAATAGGCCTGGTGGCCCCCAGCCAAAGGAACTTAGCTGACTTGACAACCTCTGGATTCCCTCATCCTCTATTCCTCTTAGGGAGCCAAGGACCTCCCCTCCTGACTCCTACTCCTTGTCCACTAAGGAATCTCAGGCTCTCAGTTCCCAAGGGGAAGTGATGGGAGTTGGCACAAAGGATCCTTGGGGTGGAAGTGGGGAGGGCCATACACTTCTTTGTTCAGGGTAGCAGGATAATTAATACTATGGTTAAGAGGGAAGTTCTTGGGTCGTACTGCATGGGTCCAATCCTGGCTCCACCATCCTCCATCAATTCTAATGTTAACTGACCATCTCTGCTACAGTGTTCTAAGAATACAGCCATGATGGAGACAAAATCCATGTTCTCATGGAATTTTTATTCTAAGGGGGGGGGGGGAACAAACAACTAAATAAGGTAATTCCTAGCTCTGAGGCCTTAGGCAAGGTATTTAATCTCTCCAAGTCTTGGTTTCTTCATTCTTTTTTTGTTTTTAAAGATTTTATTTTTCCTTTTTCTCCCCAAAGCCCCCCAGTACACAGTGGTATATTTTTAGTTGTGGGTTCTTCTAGCTGTGGCATGTGGGATGCCGCCTCAGCATGGCTGGATGAGTGGTGCCATGTCTGCACCCAGGATCTGAACCGGCAAAACCCTGGGCCCCCGAAGCAGAGCGCACGAACTTAACCACTCGGCCACGGGGCCGGCCCCTCTTTATTCTTAAAACAAGTATTATTATTATTATTAGTGTTGGGGTTATTTTGAGGATTAAATGAAATAATCTTAAATCACTTACATGGTGCCGGGCATATGGTAAACGTTCAATACGTGCTACCTATTATTGTTACTGGGGAAGATTTCCTTGTCAAGAGTTCTAATCCTCTCTTGTTACTCTTAGGTAATTCAGTACCAAACTGTTCGATATGATATCCTTCCCTTATCTCCTGTGTCCCGGAATCGGCTAGGTGAGTATGCTGGCTGGGAAGACTGCTTTAAGGTAGGGTAATAGAGTTCAAAGTGTGGGCTAGAGGTTGGTTGGTATTATCCTTTCCCGTTGTGGTTCAGGCCAGGTGAAGAGGAAGATCCTTGTGCTGGATCTGGATGAGACACTTATTCACTCCCATCATGATGGGGTCCTGAGGCCCACAGTCCGGCCTGGAACGCCTCCTGACTTCATCCTCAAGGTGTGTGGGTATGGGAAGTGATGGAATGATTATTCTGCTCAGACCTGGACTCCCTTTTCCAGTCCCAGAGAGTCTTGTCCCTGTCCCCATCCCCCGGCACTAGCATGAGCCTAAAGGGGGGGGGGGGGAGTGTCTTTTGGGGGAGGTGCCTGTGTTGTGGTGCTCAGGACTTGTTCCAGCCCGTCCCTGTTCCTCTACAGGTGGTAATAGACAAACATCCAGTCCGGTTTTTTGTACATAAGAGGCCCCATGTGGATTTCTTCTTAGAAGTGGTGAGTTTGCGGAAGCTAAAGGGAGCTCTGTGATGAAGGAATGGTTTTAGGACTCTGGGAATTTAGAGGATTTGGAGGAAGAAAGGGGTGAGGAGAAATGAGTAAAGGCAGTTTTGGAGAGGGGAGGTTGTGGGATGATTAGAGAACGGCTTTTAATAGTTTGGGTTCATTTGTTGTGTTGATGTAATTCTTTTCTTCCACAAGCTTCCTGCCTTTTTGTTCTCGCATCTCTGAATCTTAAGGGTGTATGGTACCTAAGATTCTGAGTTTGGGGGCGTTCAGAATTTTATGTCCCCAGAGACATTTGATGTTGCTGAGAGGCCTAAAGGACTAGACTGGAGTCCTAGTGAAAGGAAACTGTATGTCTAAATGAATGATCACCTCTTCTGACACCTCTCCTGTGATCCATTTCAGGTGAGCCAGTGGTATGAGCTGGTGGTGTTCACAGCAAGCATGGAGATTTATGGCTCTGCTGTGGCAGATAAACTGGACAATAGCAGAAGCATTCTCAAGAGGAGATACTACAGACAGGTAAGGGGCTCGAATCCTGGTCTAAGAGTAAGGCTTGGGAGGCAGGCCACCAGGGTGGGATCCAAGTTTGAGGCAATTGCCCTGGAATGAGACCTTCTGGGGGTGAGGGGGAGGTGTACTGTATGATCCCTTTTGTGGGAGTTGGCTGCCCACGGGCGTTGTTGGGATTGGGGGAGCAATCAGAAAGGGCAAGTCTCTTTCTGATGCCCAGCTCACCCTGCCTTCCAGCACTGCACTTTGGAATTGGGCAGCTACATCAAGGACCTCTCTGTGGTCCACAGTGACCTCTCCAGCATTGTGATCCTAGATAACTCTCCAGGGGCTTACAGGAGCCATCCAGGTATGGGGGAAGGTGGTGAGTCTGGCAGGACCAGAAAATGATTCTGAGGAGGTATTTGAATGCATAGAGCTGGGATTCCCTGGTTTACTGTAGGTCAGGATGTAAGTTATTTCTCTGTTAAATAAGACTCTTCCCACCCCCCTGATGTCCATTTCCTACATCAGTTTTCTTACAACAAACTTGCTTCCAGTGAGACACAATGGCAATAAGTTTTGCTAGAAGCCTCACACTAGTATAAGATATGGTGATTTTGGAGGTTAAATCAGGAAAGTTTACTTAGGTTATTGAGTTTGGGTGGGGGGTGGGGGTGTGATGAGGTATGTATTTTAAAGTAATGATCCCTATCCCCAAATAAAATAAAAAATACCCTGTCTGTCTTGAATCCTTTGTTTCTTCTCATGTGTATTTTCACCCAACCTAGACAATGCCATCCCCATCAAATCCTGGTTCAGTGACCCCAGTGACACCGCCCTTCTCAACCTGCTTCCGATGCTGGATGCCCTCAGGTAAGGGAAGCTAGACATTTAGATTTCGGAAGAAAGGAGGAGGTGGGAGATCCCAAGAGGGAATAAAAGTTTGTCCTGTTTTACTTACTTATCTCTCTTCCCTTAAAAACTTAGCATTTGAACCCAGGTCTTCTTACACTAAAGCTTATCACTTTTAGCCACTGAATTTTGGGCAAACTGAACCTCAGTCTCATGTGAAAATGATGCTTTCTGCCCCACGTCTCCAATGAGGCTGCCTTACACTAGTGTTGTGAGGATGTCAACTATAAGGACTCTACCAATGCAAGTTATTGTCATCCCAGGTTCACCGCTGATGTTCGTTCTGTGCTGAGCCGAAACCTTCACCAACATAGGCTCTGGTGACAGCTGCTCCCCCTCCACCTGAGTTGGGGTGGGGGGGAAAGGGAGGGTGAGCCCTCGGGATGCCGTCTCATGCCCTGTCCAATGGTGAGGACTGCCTGGGCAAGGTCTGCCCCTCCCACCCCTCTCTGCCCTGGGAGCCCTGCACTCCCTATGGAGTTTGGATGGACACATGGGCCAGACTCTGAAGCAGCCTCACTCTAACTTCGTGTTCGCACTCCCTGGAAACCCCAGACTGGGAACATAAGCGGAGGCCTAGGAGAGCCGAAACAGTGTCTGTGGTGGAGAGACAGGACTGGCCAGAATGAGAGACAGACATTCGGTAATCCAGGAGGCTCAAAGAGAAGCCAAGCCAGCTTTGTTGTGATTTGATTTTTTAAAAACTCTTGTACAAAAGTGATCTAATTCTTCACTCCAAGGGCTGGGTTGTGGGTGGGAAACTGGGATTTTGGGCCACTGAATTTTCCCCAAACTTGTTCCCCCCTTACTTTCCCTCTATTTTCCCTTCTTCCTAGATTCCCTCAGATCTGTAACCAGCTTTCTCTTTTTTTCTTTCCTCTCTTTTAAACCATGCATTATAACTTTGAAACCAAAGCTGCCCTAGGTCCTTCTCTGGGGTTTTGGGAAACGAGGGGAGGAGTCTTTGTTCACATCCACCCTGTCCCGTAGGCAGAGGGGAAAGAGATTGCTGTTGGGCCCAAGAGGGGTAGGAGGAAAGGTGGTGCTGGCTTTGCGGGGATGGAAGAGTTAACATCAATATCGGTGCTTTGGCGGGAAAGGTCTTAGTGACAGACAGGATGGGTGGCCTGGCGGGGAGTGAAGGGACAGCTGTGTGTCCTGAGGGAACTTGAGCTTTAGAGCAGTAGGACACAGAGGCGTGAAAAGAGGAGAAACCTGGTCGCCAGAAATGGCATGTAGCTGGAGCGAGGCCGGGCTTCGCCTGGGGGACTGACGTGGGCCAGCCAAGTGGGCACTGCCCCCAGGCGGCGAGCGCCCAGTCCCTCCGCTCTCCCTGCTCCTGTCCCGCCGGCTCCACCCACCAGCGCCCTCCTGCCGAAGCCGGCTCTTCTTCCTCGCACCCGCCACGTGACGCTCCGCCCTTCTCTGAGATCACATGATTTGTTACAAATACTGAAGTGTTCTTCCGCGCTGACGTAGTCCCTACATTTTGGACCTCCTCTCCGGTCCCTATTGGTCCGCTCGTTCTTGGGCCCTAAGCGTTCTGTGCGTCTCTCCTAACATATATTCCGTTTCTGTCCTCCTTAATTTCCGGAGACCATCTCCTCTACTTGGGTACTACTTTGTTTTGGTGTCAACGGCCGCCTTCAGCGTACCAACACGTTTCGTGAATAGCTATCCTTGTAATTATCTCTGCTCTTTTTTTCCGAAAAGAACTTTTGGAGAACCTGGCCTCAGATTATGATTACCACCTCTTAGCCTGTTTCCTCCCCGACTTCGTGGGGGGAAGGTCGGGAGATGGGTTTTCAGTTACTTTCGACGACAGCAAAAACCGACCACCTTTGCTACGTCGCCTGCGTAGCCCGCAAGTTGATTCCAAAGCGATTACGCTGATGGCGTGAGGGGGGCGGTCAATAGGTGGTGCTACGCTATCGCCGTTAGGGCCGCTGCGCTGGTGGCGTAACATAGCAGGCAGGGCGGCACCTGATGGTCGGGGGCGGGGTTGGTGAATAGGGAAGTGGCGCAAGTCCCGGGATCGCTCCGCGGAATCCGCCCGCGCGTCGCTGCCGCTGTCGCCGCCGCCCCCTGTCCCGGCCCCCCCGGGTTCCCTCAGCCCAGCCCGGTTCAGCCCGGTTCCCGGGAGGATGAAGTTCGTGTATAAAGAGGAGCATCCGTTCGAGAAGCGCCGCTCTGAGGGCGAGAAGATCCGAAAGAAATATCCAGACCGGGTCCCGGTGAGGACAGTAGCCAGGGCCGAGGGCGCGGGGCGCTGGCGCTGACGCCACAGCCACAGCCTGGGCTTGGGTCCGCGACGAGCAGCGCGGGCATCAGGCTGACGGCTGTTTCTGGGTTGGGAACGAGCCCGAAACTGCTGTCTCTGGGACTACAGGTGAAAGGAGTAGGGTAGCAGTAGAGCTGGGGGCGAGGGGATGTAGGTGGAGAGACCAACCTTGTGGGAGGCTTTAGGGAGTTTGACAGGCTGAGCTTCACATGGTCATTGCCCCTAGTTAGCTGGGTCTTTGAGATTGAAGCTCTAGTGGGCCCAGACTCGTCATCCTCATCTGATTAAGATAGTTGTTTATTATGACGCCCTCTTCAGGGATCCTGGATGTTTAGGTGAGTTCCAGTCAGTGAGGTGAGGCTCTCTACTCAGGGCTGCACCGCGTGTTCACAGACAAAGAGAAATGAGTCTAGGGTAGGTTAGGGTGTTGGGAATGTTGTTGCTTGAGTTCTTGACGGGTGGAGCTGTGGGGCTGTATACCTCGTGTTTCCTAATTTGTCTCTTCTCTTTATCAGGTGATAGTAGAAAAGGCTCCCAAAGCTCGGATAGGGGACCTGGACAAAAAGAAATACCTGGTGCCTTCTGATCTCACAGGTGGGAACCTGACCCAATACTCAGGTTTGCTTCCTGTGGGTGGGAGCGCAGTCTCTGTGGGAGGAAGCTCCATATATAGCAGCTGTTCTTTGAGGGCATTTGTGATCTCTGTAACTTTGTATCTTTGTCAGTTGGTCAGTTCTACTTCTTGATCCGGAAGCGAATTCATCTCCGAGCTGAGGATGCCTTGTTCTTCTTTGTTAACAATGTCATTCCACCCACCAGTGCCACGATGGGTCAGCTATACCAGGTATGGTGGTTGGGAAGTAGTGGAGGCTTTGGAGAGGAGTTGGAAGATCTTGAGGGGAAGAAAGTTTTAGGTCAGCAATTTTTGGATTAGCTGTTTTGCTTATTAGCTCTCAATTTTATCTTTGGCCTTAAAACTTCCAGATAGTCCTGGGTGTGGGTTCGGACAGGGCAGTGGGAGAGAAGGGAGAGAATAGTGAGCTGGAGCACCTGTTCTGATCTGGACTCTTCCCAGTCCCTTTCTCATTCCAAGGCGGCAGAGAACAGGTTGAGATCTTTTTGCCCAGGACTCCTGCTAGAGATAATACTGGTCGCCCCTAGGGTCTGGAGTGAGGGAAAGAGTCAAGGCACTGGTTTTTGGAGTCTTCAAAAAGAGTGGTTTTGAAGAATGTGTCTGGGCGGTGGGTGGTTCAAGTAAAGCTGAGCTGCCTGAGCACCATAATTTTCTGCTTTTACCCCAGGAACACCATGAAGAAGACTTCTTTCTATACATTGCCTACAGTGATGAAAGTGTCTACGGTCTGTGAAGCTGCTGCCCCTGAGCTGGGGGGTCCCATTCTACAAAGAGAGAGGTGGCCTCCCTTCCTTGAACTACTTTTCCTCCTCCAGGCTCAAACACCACCTCCCTTCCTCAGGACCTGCACTTCCTAATGTTTGAGGCTCTCCTCCAGCCCGTCTTAGCAGGAGGGTTGATGGGGGAGATGGCCTCTAGTACCTCTCCTTTCTCCTTTCTTCCCCTTTCTCTACCACCTTTTCCACTCTGCTTTAAACTTCTTGATTGTCAATCTCTATCACATCCAGTGATTGTTTTGGTTTCTGTTCCCTTTCTAACTGCCCAAGGGGCTCAGAACCCCAACAATCCCTTCCTTTCACTACCTTCTTTTTTGTGGGTAGATGGAAGGGACTGAATTGTGGGGGGAAGGTAGGAGGCACATCAATAAAGAGGAAACCACCAAGCTGAACTGGATTTTGCTTTGTGTTGCTCCCCTCCCCTTTTGTTTTTTAGTTCTCAGTGGTGGGGAAAGAGATTGGAGGGATGGTCATAATTTTGGTTTATTCTGTTGATGATGGTCTTTTTTTTGTGTATAAATACGGTGCTTTTGTTGTGATGGATGGAATACTCTTGAGTATTCTTTCATGAAACTTCAGTTTTACATACGTGTGTATTGGGTCTTGGTAAAAAAAAAAAGTTTTTTACTGTGGGTTTGTGTGGTAAAAGTACCTGCTTTAGATAAACACATCCAAGTTTTTAATAACCTTTTGGATTAAGGCAGAGATTTTCGTGTGTGGGAGATGGTAAAAGGACTCTGTCCTCAGTCGCATGTCACTTGGCCAGACTTTGTGCCGGCCTGTGGGATCGAGTGGAGTGGAATCTAAGGGAGGGAGAGAGGACTGGGAGGAGGTAAGCCATCACCACCAGGAGAACTTCATTTCCCAGCAACCGCTTCTCCTTCTGGCCGGAAGTGGGGCGGTCCCCCGAGGAAGAAAGAAACTGCAGAACGAGGCAGTATGGTGGCCGAGAGTTTTAATCCCTTCTTCCCCTTCTTTCTTAGTTCCGCCCAGCCTACATTTCCCAGGAGTCTCCGCGCGTTCTTCCGCTCTACCCTCTGCTCCCAATCTCCCCGCCACTCCCCGGGGGAGGGGAGCGGTTTAGTGCGCCTGCGCGAATCCCTGGCTTGCTGGGAACTGAAGTTCCAGGGACTTATGCAGTCCCCTTTCCGCTGCCCCTGGACGGACTACAAGCCCCTTGATGCACTGCGCGTCGGCGCCCGCGAAGGGAGGGGGGAAGAGAAGAGGAGGGAGGGAGGAGGGAGGAGGAGGAGGAGGGAGCAGGCGGCCGGCGGCGCGGGGGGAGGGGGCCCGGTCCGGGAGTGCGGGAGGCAGTGGTAGAGGGAGGTGGCGGCAGCGGCTAGCGGACTCGAGTCACAACCGGGCCGAGGGAGACACCTCTGTGGAGCGAGGCAGTAGGAGCACCGAGCACCGGAGGCGGCACCGGGATTCCCGGCTCAGGGGAGGGGGGTGCCGGACCGGGAGGAGGGGAGGGGGCGATGCTGGAAGCCATGGCGGAGCCCAGTCCCGAAGGTGAGCTCTCGACCAACACGGAGCGCTGAGCCAGCGGGAGGCAGGCGAGGAATCAATTGGCAAACTTGGAGGTCGAGCCCCGGGGCCCGGCGAGGGAACACGGGGAGGGGGTCGAGGCCTGCCCCTGGAGGTGGCAGAGCGATGAGTTGAGAGACCTTGGAGAAAGAGGAGTGGGAGACCGGGCTGGGGTAGTTGGAGATCAGACAGTGTGTGTTGGGGCGGGGGGGACTGGGAACTGGAAATCTGGAGCTTCGGGGGTTAGGGGCCGAAAGGGCCTCCGGCAGGTTGGGGCCCTGAACCTGTGAGGTTGGAAGAATCGGGGGCTGGGGAGTTGTTGAGGAGGGAGGATGTAGAAGAGGAGTGAGTGAGGAGCCCGGTAGTTCGCCGAGGTGGGGGAGTTTGTGGCGGCGGTGCCGGAGCTCCCGGTAGTTGCCGCCGGAGATAGCCCGGTGATTGTTGGAGGGGTGGGCAGATAGTTGTGGGGAGACGAGGGGGTCTGGGTATTGTCTGCGGTAGAGGGACTTGTACCGGGGGTAGTTGTTGGGAGAGAGAGCGGAGAAGCGAGGAGAGCTGGGTAGTTGTAGGGGCGGTGGGGCGGGGTGGGGTGGGGGGGTTAAGACCGGCGAGTTGCGGCGGGGGGGGGGGAGGTTTGGTCGGCGAGGGTTAGAGCCTAGGAGTTGCGGAGGGTGAGGGAGGCAGCGGCGGCAGCAGCGGCGGTTGCTGTGGAGGGAGAGAGTAGCTGGTTGGGGGGGGGGTTAGAGTTTAGGGGTCCGTAGCCTGGTGACTTGGTGGTGGGTACGGGGGCGGAGGGGGGGCGGCGTCCGGAGAGAGCTCGGAACAGGGCCCGGGGGCCCGGCGGGGAGCCCGAGGAGCTCGAGACGGGGAGGGGCCAAAGCCCCGGATGGGGGCGGAGGGACGGCGAAATTGTGGGGAGCGCGGTATGGGGGGGCAGGTGGGGCTGCGTCCGGGTTAGAGCTCTCTGGTCTGTCCCGGACGCGAAGTGGCGTTGGCTGTGTGTGCCTGTGTGTGTTTAGGTGGGGGTGAGGGGCGCGCCGGGCCTCGTGCTCCAGTAGAAGGGGCCGGAGGGCGGGGAGCGGTTCAGCGTGGTCATCCTGAACCCTGAGGGCTGGCGGGCGGCGTGCGCGGTCTCGGAGGACCCGGGGCTGTAGAGCGCGGCCGCGTAGGAACTCGGGGCTCTGGGCGCGTGTGAAGGACAGGGGCGGGAGGCAGCCCGGGCTCGGTCCGGGGAGCGGTATGGCGGGGTGGGGCGCAAGATCCGAGTAGTCTGGAGTCTAGAGAAACCGTGAGTTGTGGGGGGGGCGGGGCGCCAGGCTCCGGTGGGGGGAAGGGGAGCGCTATAGCGAGGCCTGAGAGGGCGCCGCGCCCAGGCTCCGCCCCTCGCGGGGCGGAAGGGGGAGCAGGGGCGGGTCCAGCACAGCTGGGGGCCTGCTGGCCTGGCTGAGGTACCTGGGAGAGGAGGGGGTTCACTTGGGACCGCCAAGGTTTAGAGGTGGGGTTTTACAGACTCTTTCCTAGTGCCTTGACTCAGCTTTTATTGCTTTCACAGATCCACCTCCGACCCTTAAGCCAGAGACTCAGGTGAGGTTTCCCTTACCCTTGTATCCTAGTGTTGCTGCCAGACCCCCTCCCCCTCTTCTCCCTCTCTTTGCTTCCTACCTTTTCCCGGTTCCTCACTCCAGGGACTATGCCTTTGGGAATGCCCCCTTACACTCCATGTGATACATGTTTCCTTCCTTTCAGCCACCAGAGAAACGGCGGAGAACAATTGAGGATTTCAATAAATTCTGCAGTTTTGTCTTGGCCTATGCCGGTTACATCCCCCCTAGCAAAGAGGTAGGGCCAGAAGGACAAGTGACTTAAAGGTGGTGTCCTAAGACTATAGAGTGGCTGTCGAGCAAAGGGGACTGTATTCCTTTAGAGGAGAAGCCTACCAGACGTTATATTTAAGACTAAGAAAATTGGAAATTCTGGTGGGAAAACTAGTATCTGGGGTGGGGATGGGATTAGTGAAGATAGTGGCTTGAGCAGCAGTTAATTGCTTTGGGGTACTGTATTAACAGGAAGATGCTTTTGGATAAATTTTAGGAAGCTGAAAATGGTAACAAATGAGGCTGTATAGAAACAGAACTGAAGAAACATGGCTCTGGTCTGGGGGATGAAATGCTGCGAAGGCAGTGGGCATTGGGGAGATGGCTAGAATTTGAAGGCACACGTAACATGGAAATGTTCAAGAGGAGATGCTGATGGGAATTGGGATGAGAATAAGTTTTCTGAGTACTGTGAGATTTTGTGGTTTTGACAGAATATTTTGGGGTAGATGCAGTTTGTTTTTTAAGCTGTGTTTCTAGGGGGGCTGAGATGACACTGGGCTGTCTGCTGACCCTGGTCTGTTCCCCCTTTTAAGGAAAGTGACTGGCCAGCTTCTGGCTCCAGCTCTCCATTACGAGGTGAGAGTGCAGCAGACAGTGATGGCTGGGACTCGGCCCCCTCAGATCTCCGAACCATCCAAACCTTTGTTAAGAAAGCAAAGTCATCCAAGAGAAGGGCGGCTCAAGCAGGTCCCACCCAGCCAGGACCCCCAAGGTCCACTTTCTCTCGTCTGCAGGCCCCTGACAGTGCCACCCTGCTTGAGAAGATGAAGCTCAAGGACTCTCTCTTTGATCTAGATGGGCCCAAAATGGCATCTCCACTGTCCCCCACATCCCTGACACATGCCTCCCGGCCCCCTGCTCCTCTCACCCCAGTGCCCCTTTCCCAGGGGGACCTCTCCCAGCCTCCTCGAAAGAAGGACCGAAAGAACCGAAAATTGGGGCCAGGAGGGGGGGCTGGCTTTGGGGTGCTTCGGAGGCCTCGCCCAGCTCCTGGGGATGGGGAAAAGAGGTCTCGAATCAAGAAGAGCAAGAAGCGGAAGTTGAAAAAAGCAGAGCGGGGGGATAGACTCCCACCTCCTGGTCCTCCCCGGGCACCTCCCAGTGATACAGACTCTGAAGAGGAGGAGGAGGAAGAGGAGGAGGAGGAGGAGGAAGAGATGGCAGCAATGGTAGGGGGTGAAGCCCCAGCCCCTGTGCTGCCAACACCCCCTGAGGCTCCTAGGCCCCCTGCCACAGTGCACCCTGAAGGAGCCCCTCCCACTGACAGTGAAAGCAAGGAGGTGGGCAGCACTGAAACAAGCCAAGATGGAGATGCCAGCTCCAGTGAAGGCGAGATGCGGGTCATGGATGAGGACATCATGGTAGAATCAGGTGAGAAGTTTGGGGCCGCCCAGGGGCCGCTGGGAGGATGGGTTTAGGGGTGTTGTGGATCCAAGAGCTCAGGTAGAACGCCAAACCTTCTTTTCCCCAGGTGATGACTCATGGGATCTGATCACGTGTTACTGCCGAAAGCCCTTTGCAGGGCGGCCCATGATTGAGTGCAGCTTGTGTGGGACGTGGATCCACCTCTCCTGTGCTAAGATTAAGAAGACCAATGTCCCTGACTTCTTTTACTGCCAGAAATGCAAAGAACTGCGGCCAGAGGCCAGGCGGTTAGGGGGGCCTCCCAAATCTGGAGAGCCCTGACACCGCCATCTCTAGGCTGGAACTTCCAAATGACATGACTTGGGAACTGAGCCTCAGGGTCCTCAAGCCTATCCCCTGGAGCTTGGATATTGTCCCACTTCAAGGCAGGAATTCCTAAGGGAGACTGGTTTGGAAATGAGTGTCTCACGTTCCTACCCTACCCTTCCTTGCCGCCTTGTGGACTTGAACTCGGACCCATTACATTTGGGGGTGGGAAGCTGTCTGGGTCCCTAGACACTTAATTTCTGTCCCTTGGACCTGCCACCTCTCACTTTCTGGGCCAGGGTTGGAATTGGGATGGAATGGGACAGTTGTCTATAAAACTCTAGTGTAAATATAGCACTCCCGTCCCTCATCTTTTCTTCTCACTCCCCATTTATTCTATACCGGTTGTATTTTTAATTTTGGACTTCCCCTTTTGGGCATGGCAGCTCAGAGGCGGAGTACCAACCAGAGCCTGGCCGAGGCAGGAAGGAAAACAGGTGACGATTCTCTCACTCACCTCTTTTGTTTTTAATAATATTGGCCAGCTGTTTGTACAGACAGCCTGCGTGTTGTAAATAAAGCAGAGTGGGCTCTTTTGTCTTTATAGCCCTCACTGACTGTCCTGCTTGGGAGGGAGGCTTTGGAAGAGCTGGCCGAAGACTGGCTGGAGGTGAAGCTAACCCTCTTTAAAGTCGGGTCTGAAAACAACCGGCTCTGCACCTTTCCCACTGACTGGCCTCCGTTGGTTTGGCCCCACCTCAGCTCCAGTCTAGGACCCCCACAGTCCCTACCCCTCCCCCCACACGCTCGCGGCAGCGGATCACACTTGCTGGGAGCTCCCCGCCTGAGTCGGGTAAAGCGGGGTGGAAGTCGGTTGCCTGCCCCCTGAAGACAGAGACCAGCTTAGCCACGGGACTGGGAGGACGCGGGTGGGGACATATTTGGGGGCGGGGCCGGTGCGGGCTGGGAGACCGTTGCTGAAAGCAGTGGTCACGTGGCGGGGGCGCTAGGCGGAGCCGACCTGTCACGTGACCAGGAGGAGGTCACGTGGCGGAGGGGCGTTAGGAAAGGCGCGAGGTGGGCCGGCTTAGGTCACGTGACATGGGGAGAGATGGGCGGGGCACGGGAGAGCGCTCGCGACGTCGGCGGCGGTGGCGCGCGGCGACGGCTTAGCCCGAGGCTTTGGGTCGCAGCCCCTGGCTGCCCCCTTCACCCCCCTTGCCCCCTGCCGTCTCCTCCCTCGCGCCTCTCTTGCACCGGGTCGGTCCTGTCCGCGCTCGCGTGTCGGTTTGCGGGTGTGCGCAGGCGCGGCGGGGGCGATTAGCCCGGTTGGGTGGGCGGTGGAGCCCGGGAGCGCGCGGGCGAGACCATGGCGGGCAGTGGCGCGGGGGGCGGTGGTGTCGGGGAGACGAAGGTGATTTACCACCTGGATGAAGAAGAGACTCCCTACCTGGTGAAGATCCCTGTACCTGCCGAGCGCATCACCCTCGGCGATTTCAAGAGCGTCCTGCAGCGGCCCGCGGGCGCTAAGTACTTTTTCAAGTCTATGGATCAGGATTTCGGGTGAGCGCGAGGCCTAGACTGGGACCGATGGGGGCTGTGCTGGAGAGGATTGGTCAATATCGAGGGGCACAAGTCTGCTCTGGGCCATGCTTGGATTTTGTGGGCTGTAGTGGAGTAGATTGTGCTATGCTGGTGTAGATTGGATGTCCCAGGGCGAACAAGGTTATGCTTGGACAGATTGAGGCGCACGGAGCTGTAGGAGGACAGACTGGGCTATACTAAACCAGATTAGAGAAGATTAGGCTATACTGGACTAGAGTAGGGCTCACTGGTTTGTTTTGGGATATTCTGGACTGTGCTGAGGTGGATTCATCTATCCTTTGGCAATTTAGTACATTCTGAGCAGTCCTGTGGCGCCCAGGCTGTGTAGGATATTGTGGAATCTCCAGATGTGGATTGGGCTATACTGGGGCCACTTGGGACATTTTGGCCCGTACTACAGCATACGGGATTGGTTAGAGTGCTGTATTGGGATGTTTTAGGCTGCCCTGGAGTAGATTAGGCTATCGTGGAGAAACTTGGACCATTCTGATCTCTGCTGGGTTGTGTTGGTTGACCTTAGTTTTTGTTGGGACCTAGTTTTTATTGGACACAGTACAGGGGCAGACAGGCTGTTGGGGTCTCTCCTGGTACAGACAGCTGTATTGGGATATTCTAGTCTATATTGGTACAGACAGCTGCATGTGGAGACATTCTAGGCGGTGCTAGAATAGATTAGGCTATCCTGGGGTAGTTTGGGACATTCTGGGCTAGACTGGGACTTTAAATAATGCAGAGTAAGCCCTTTTGTGTTTATAGCATTTGTGATTGAGTCCTCTAGGTCCACAACCTCTGCTCAGGCTGGTTTAGGCTGGGATCACCTTGGTTCTAGGAGAGCTGAACAGACTGGGCTCTATGTAGAACGATTGTTGGACTTTGGGAAAGTGGTCTGTCTTGGGAGTTACCTTGGATTTACTTTATTTTATTGGGGAAGATTAGCCCTGAGCTAACATCTGCTGCCAATCCTCTTTTTTTTTTTTGCTGAGGAAGACTGGTTCTCAGCAAACATCCATGCCCATCTTCATCTACTTTATATGTGGGACACCTGCCACAGCATGACTTGATAAGTGGTATGTAGGTCCCCCAGGACGTGAACCGGCAAACCCTTTGCCGCCAAAGCATAACATGCAAACTTAACCGCTATGCCACCGTGCTGGCCCCTACCTTGGATTTAAATCAAGGTTCTTCTGTTTGTCAGCAGTGTAATCTTGCATAGTTAAACTTTTGTGCCTCGATCTCATCTGTGAAATAAAGATCAGAGTAAAATGTCTAGCACAGGTGCATGGCAAATGGTAATTGTCATTATCAGTATTGAGTCTGACTAGTCCATCAACCAGGTTATGGTGATATAGTATAGAACAACTTGGCAGGCTGGACTGTGCTGAGACTGGATTATGTTGTGAAGAGTACTACTTTGTGCTGAGACAGATTGGTAGTGACTGGGCTATGTTGTCACATTGATAGCAAATGGGATTAAGTTGGCATGTATTCAGGCTCCTAGAACCATTTTAGGTTAAAGGGTTGTTCAGTCTTAATTTGGGAGTGAGGATGTGTACGTATGAGAGAGTCTGTTCAGGGCAGAGAGTCTCATAGTTCATATGTTGATTCCTTTAGCCGACAAGTATTTGCTAATGCTTACCATGTGTCAGGTACTTTGCTGTGAGGCCAGCACGTGGTGTTGAACAGAATAGGCCTTAGTGATTTCAGGTGGTGGTTGGGAAGAAGGGGCAAGTCCAGTCCATCACAAGGAACCCATGGGAGTGATGGTCCCCAGCGTTGGGCTTTGGGGTCTGTCAGGTGGAGCTGATTGCTTAGTGCAGAGTTTTGTGCCAGGCGAAGCACAGGGGAGTGGGAAGCAGCTTCCCCTCTCCTCGGGAGCTTTCAGCCTGGTGAGGAAGTACTATTCTTTGGTCTATTGGATGTTTTTACCTAGGCAGAGACAGCACATTTGGATTGTTCTCTGGAAGTGAGGTAGAGTAAGGAAAGCATAAGAGTGGAGACTTAGATGAGGACCAAAGCCTATTTTAGGAAGGTGTGTGAGGAACAGGGTAGAGGCTATGGGGGAGGCTGCCAGCAAGGCTCCTGAGGTTAGACAGATATACTGGGCAGCTGGGGTAACATCAGGAGATGACTTTTGAAACTGGACTGAGAGATTTGAGTCAGACTCAAGGAAATCTTTGGAGCAGCATTGATCCTCTGAGGATGAGCTGGGGAGAGAAGGAGAAATAAGGAAAAGGAATCGCTTAGTGATTTCCTAGGTGTAAAAGCAAGGTGTTTCAATGTAACAGAAGAGGACTTGGACAGGGTGAGAGAAAGTCCACGTCCTTGAGCTGGATGAAGATTGGGAGAAACTTTGAATGGGGACGGGAGTCGGGTGAGCTAGTCTAGTCTCACTGACTTTTTTTTTCCTTGGTAAGGAAGATTGACCCTGAACTAACATCTGTTGCCAGTCTTCTTCTCTTGCTTGAGGAGGATTGTTGCTGAGCTGACATCTGTGCCAGTCTTCCTCTATTTTGTATGTGGGACACCGCCACAGCATGCCTTGACGAGTGGTGTGTAGGTCCACGCCTACAAACCCTGGGCCGCTGAAGCAGAGTGCACGAACTTAACCAGTATGTCACTGGGCTGGCCCCAAGTCTCATTGACTTTTATCCCATCTCTTGGCAGGGTGGTGAAGGAAGAAATTTCTGATGACAATGCCCGCCTTCCCTGCTTCAACGGAAGGGTGGTGTCCTGGGTAAGGGGCTCTGGCTCTGAGGGCCCAGTCCCTGCTTTTGTTGCCAGGCTCCTCCAAGCCTCAGTCTGTTCTGTAGCTCTCCCCCTGCTCAGTTGTTGGAGGTCCTGGCTCTTTGCTTCCGTGCTTCTCTGGAGGGCCAGCTGGAGTCCCTCAGCCTTCTTCTGAAGCCTCTACTGCTTGCCCTACAGCTTTTTTGTATTTTTCCTCAGGCTCTCTCAGACCCTGTCCCCTTTTCTAGTCCTTTCCCTTGCTTCCATCTCATACAGCCCCTTCCCCACTGAGCCATTTTTTATCACTTGCACTCTTCTAGCTAGTGTCATCAGATAACCCCCAACCCGAGATGACTCCCCCCCCGACCCATGAGCCTCGGATGGAACTGGCACCTCCACCCCCACCATTACCCCCTTTGCCACCGGAGAGGACCAGTGGCATTGGGGATTCTAGGCCTCCGTCCTTCCAGTGAGTTCTTGGATTCTTGAGCCCCGGGGGGGAGGTGAGGAGGGAATCCAAGCCCCTGGGAGGGGAAGCTGACTATTTGGAGCCTTGTCCCACTGATGTGGGTTGGAAACCATCTCTGCCCATCTAGCCCTAATGTGTCCAGCAGCCGGGAAAATCTGGAGCCCGAGACGGAAACAGAGTCAGTAGTGTCTCTGAGGCGGGAGCGACCTCGCAGGAGAGACAGCAGTGAGCATGGCGGTGAGGGGGGCCGGCCCTGAGGCTGGGGAGAAGGGGTTGGGTCAGACCCCAACCTTGATGAAGGTAAGGAACATGAGGTCTGGTTCCTGAGGTTCCTGTTCATGCTTAGCTGGGGGCCACAGGCCCAGCGGCCCCTCGAGGCTGGAGCGCCACCTGGCTGGGTACGAGAGCTCCTCAACCCTCATGACCAGTGAGCTGGAAAGCACTAGCCTGGGGGACTCGGACGAGGACGACACCATGAGCAGGTATGGCTCCACACATGTCTCCCCAGGGCACGAGCCCTCTCTCTTCCCTCCTTCTAGCCAATCTGCCTGTCCTTTCTCTTGGCCCCATGACCACCACTGCCTGCGACTGCTCCCCTTCCCAACCTCCTGACAGGTTCAGCAGCTCCACAGAGCAGAGCAGTGCCTCCCGCCTCCTCAAGCGCCACCGGCGGCGGAGGAAACAGCGGCCACCCCGCCTGGAGAGGGTGAGAGGCTTCTCATGGGACAGTGGGCCTTGGAGAAGGTAGGGGCGTGGGCCTTGGTTTAGGGCGTACAGGGCACAGACTGTGAGAATCCTAGGGCTTATCCCTGGGTTGTTGAAGGCGGTCCAGCTCCTTCCCCTTTTCCCACCACAGACCTCATCCTTCAGCAGTGTCACCGATTCCACTATGTCTCTCAACATCATCACAGTCACACTCAACATGGGTATGGAGGGAACCTGGGGCTGAGGGGCTGGGGAGGACCCGATCTCCAGGGCTCCTGGAGGTTTTGTGGCTGGAGCTTCCCTTGTCACATGGACTCCCTCCACAGAGAAGTACAATTTCCTGGGCATCTCCATTGTGGGCCAAAGCAATGAGCGGGGAGACGGTGGCATCTACATTGGCTCCATCATGAAGGGTGGGGCCGTGGCGGCTGACGGGCGCATCGAGCCTGGGGACATGCTTTTGCAGGTGTGCTGGGGTAGGGCCACCGGCGCTGACTCGGGCAGGGGCTCTCAGCCTCTCCCACCCTCCCTCTGATCCACTTCGCCTCATTTCCAGGTCAATGACATGAACTTTGAGAACATGAGCAATGATGATGCGGTGCGGGTGCTGAGGGACATCGTGCATAAGCCGGGGTAAGCCTCTGAGCTGGTCTCAGGTCCTCTGTCCTCTTGTCTTTCCTTTCCACCTTTTGTTTTATGATTTTAAAAAGTGGTGAAACATAACACGTATCTAAAAAGCACACAAAACAAAAATGCGTAACTTGTACAGTGAATGAGTGCCCATGTCACCACCACCTAGGTCATGAAATAGAAGGTTACTGATATCCCAGAAGTCCCCCCCCAGTGTCCCTTCCTGCTCCCACCCTCCTCGCTCCCCCCAGAGGTGATAACCACTCTCCTGACTTGTTTGGTCATCACCTTGAGGCAGAAAATCTGCTCTTCACTTGGTTGTTTTACTGCCCATGCATGTGTCCTTAACGACATGGTTTAGTTTTACCTGTTTTGGGATTTTCTCTCAATGGAACTGTACGGCCTGTCTTCTCTTGTCTCACTCAGTAATATGTTTTTAAGAGTTATCCATGTTGGTGACTCACCCACATTGTGGAGCCTTCCACCCTCACTTTCTCTGGCCCAGCCTTGTCTGTGCTCTTTTCTTCTCTCCCTCTCTCTGTCCCTCACCCCATTCTCGCTCCAGGCCTCCGCCCTCCTGAGGCCTCTCCCCCTACCCCTGCTTGAGCAGCCTCCTCTTCCCCACAGCCCCATCGTGCTGACTGTGGCCAAGTGCTGGGATCCCTCTCCCCAGGCCTATTTCACTCTTCCCCGAAGTGAGTGATGCCCGGGAAGGCCTACAGCTGAGGACGGGAGAGCTGGGAGCTGGGGCTGTGTCCTGGGGAATGGGTGGAGGAGGGTCAAGGTGGAGGTGAGATGGGGTCTGAGTCAAGGAGGGACAGGGCTGGCCCTTTGGGACTGGGAAATGATCATTTTGGTGGCCTTCTCTGTTCCAGATGAGCCCATCCAGCCAATTGACCCTGCTGCTTGGGTTTCACACTCTGCTGCGCTGACAGGCACCTTCCCAGCCTATCCAGGATCCTCGTCCATGAGCACCATTACATCTGGGTCCTCTCTGCCTGATGGTGAGCCCCGGGCCTGTCTTATCCCACCCTCCCTGGAGAACTCCTCCCTACAATGGTGTGACTCTGCTACTCCTTGGAGGTGGGCCCTACCTCTGATTTCTCATTGTCTCCTCTGTCAGGCTGTGAGGGCCGGGGTCTCTCCATCCACACAGACATGGCATCTGTGACCAAAGCCATGGCAGCTCCAGAGTCTGGGCTGGAAGTTCGGGACCGCATGTGGCTCAAGATCACCATCCCTAATGCCTTTCTGGGTATGGTTGGGCCCTCGGCATATGGCCTGGGAAGGAGGGTAGGTGGAGGAGACCAAAGCTGGGACTCGCCCAGGCAGGGGTGAAGCAAGAGCTGGGGAGGAGAACCTGAGGCCTTTTTCTGCTCTGGGCGATCCCAGGCTCGGATGTGGTTGACTGGCTCTACCATCACGTGGAGGGCTTTCCTGAGCGGCGGGAGGCCCGCAAGTATGCCAGTGGGCTCCTCAAGGCAGGCCTCATCCGACACACCGTAAACAAGATCACCTTCTCTGAGCAGTGCTATTATGTCTTTGGAGACCTCAGCGGCGGCTGTGAGAGTTGTGAGTCCCCCTGTCCTGGCCCTGGGAGAGCATTTCTGGCTGCCTCTCCAACCCCAGACCTTGCCCAGAAACCAGCCAGGGCCACCATAGATGGTTGAGCAGTATGGCCGATGGGGCACGTGGGGGCTGACATCCACCCACAATCGATAGGTTGGACAAGCCATGCCTTGTGGGCTAGGCTGTGTCTGTTGGGGGGAGGGGTACTTCTTCCTGAGTCTCGTAAGCATATGGGACTTGTGGTGGCCCTGGCTGTGTTCCTGCCCTGATGGCAGTGGCAGGTGGGGAATTTCCTGTCAGAGGCCCCTGTCATCCCCCATTTTAATTCCCATCATGGATGGTTCTGGAGAAACGATTCCCAGTTCCTCTTCGTTCAGTGTCTTGGGGTCCTGACCTCTCGAAGCAGTGAGTCTTTGTCTGTTCTTTTACTTTCCAGACCTAGTTAACTTGTCTCTAAATGACAACGATGGCTCCAGTGGGGCTTCGGACCAGGACACCTTGGCTCCTCTCCCTGGGGCTACCCCCTGGCCCCTGCTGCCCACCTTCTCCTACCAGTACCCAGCCCCACACCCATACAGCCCCCAGCCCCCACCCTACCATGAGCTCTCATCCTATACCTATGGTGGAGGCAGTGCCAGCAGCCAGCACAGTGAGGGTAAGTCGCCACCAGATACCCATGCAGCCAGGGTCTGGGGAGGGGCGAGGGGAAACCAAGGAAGAGAGGCTGGAGCAAGGGCTGGGGAGGCTGAGGGACTCTGGGCTAGGGCTCAGTTGCCCCCATCCCCTCTCCCCCAACAGGGAGCCGGAGCAGTGGGTCAACACGAAGCGATGGGGGGGCAGGGCGCACAGGGAGGCCTGAGGAGCGGGCCCCCGAGTCCAAGTCCGGCAGTGGCAGTGAGTCTGAGCCTTCCAGCCGCGGGGGAAGCCTTCGGCGGGGCGGGGAATCTGGCGGGACTGGCGATGGGGGCCCTCCCCCATCTAGGGGCTCGCCAGGGGGTGCTCCCAATCTTCGAGCCCACGCAGGTCTCCATCCCTATGGACCACCCCCTGGCATGACCCTTCCCTATAACCCCATGATGGTGGTCATGATGCCCCCACCCCCACCCCCTGTCCCTCCAGCAGTGCAGCCCCCAGGGGCCCCTCCAGTCAGAGACCTGGGTTCGGTACCCCCAGAGCTAACAGCCAGCCGCCAAAGTTTCCACATGGCCATGGGCAACCCCAGTGAGTTCTTTGTGGATGTCATGTAGAGCCCACAGTGGGGCCATGTTGGATTTCCACTCTTGGCCTGCCCAGTCATTGTTTGGTGCTCCTGTCCTGTGATTGGGTGTCTTGTCATGCGCTCATTACTCCTCTCTGGTGCCTGGGCTCAGCCTGTCCTGTGGGCTGCTGCCTGCTAGGAGGTTGTTGCCACTGTGACTTTTACCAGCAGTGCCTGGTTGCCCCCCTTTCCTCAGGGGTGTACAAGGGACCTTTGGTGATTTTTAGCTTTATTGTTTTTTGTAAGCCTTTTTGGGGTTAAAATAGACTTACGTTTTTTGAACTATTTTTTTAGTGGACCTTTCCTCTTTTATATGAAGAATTCCCCGTCTCCTGGGCCCCTTCTTCTCACCCCAAAATGTGACCACCTCCTCCATTTGTCCAGTCGACTCTGTCCTGCACAGGGCGGAGGATGGTCAGTGGTACCTGGGAGGAGGAAGGGGTTGGCTACCCTAGACAGCAGTCAAAGGAGCTCCGGTATTTGGTATCTGGGGGCCGTGTAGCTGCTTCTGTTATTCTATTTATTTTAGTTACTTGTATAAAACACCAAATAAAGCAATAGGGGCAAACTCCCCACGCCTCTGGCTCCTTTCTTTGGGAGGGAGGCAGGCAGAGAGGGAGAGGACTGAGACACTGTAGCAAAGCATGACTCCTTACGAACTTTATTTGTGAGGCAGTAACTGCTCCCTGTGAGAGCAGGCACGGTCTGGGGGCAAGGGCCCCTTCAAGGCAGAACCAAGGCCTGCAAGAAAGGGGCCTGGGCTTTGGCTTGAGAGAAGGCACATTCCGGGCCAGGCCCTGGCTGCGAGTGTTCAGAAGCCAAGGGGGTTGCTGGTGACCACGCCACCCCGCTCCACCAAGGCCTTGGAGATACTTTTGAAGTTACGGAAGAGCTCCTGCTGCTGGGGGTCAGACTGCAGAGCAGCCATGGTCTCCCGGATCCGGGCTGCAGCCTGGGGAGAGGGAAGGAGGGGTTCGGGCCTGTGCCTTGAGCCCCCCACCTGTACTTGGTAACCCTGAATCTCACCTCAATACACCAGCTGTCACACAGCATTTTCTCATGCTGGGCTGTGGGGTGGCCCTCACTCAGGGATCTTGAGGCCCTGGTGGGAAGCAGGAGAAAACAAATCTAGGCTGTGACCCTGGCCCAGGACCCCCCTGTGGCTCAGGCCTCCTACACTGCCGCCTCACCTGGACAGAACCACCACCATGGCATAGAGGTCAATGGCACTGTCTGCCAGACGCTGCAGCAGAAACTGTTCATCTGTCAGGTAGATGGGACGGGGTGGGGAGGGCATCAGTTGGAGGGAGAGGAAAAGGAGGGGAGGGGATGGGGTAGAGCTCACTCACTGACAATCTCCTTCTTGTGTTTTATCAGTTTAGCCTCCACCACGGTGGCAAACTGCTCCAGAGCCTGCACTGCCTGTAGAGATGGGGAACGCATTTAGGGCTCAGAAGGGGGAAGCGCCATCAGCCCTATGATGCAGGCTGTCCCTCCTCCCTTGACTACTTACCAGCTCACCGCTCCGACTCAAATCCGGATGGACGATTCCACTGAGACTCAGACCACTGCCCATCCCTGCCCGCCTTAAAGGAAGAGGAAGAGTGACTGGTTAGTTGCCATACACTGCTCGGCCCAGCCCTGCCCTGGCCTGGCCCCTAAGCTTACCGCTTCAGCTGTTTGCCTGCCTCTCCTAGCAGGAGGCCGGCATTCCCAAAAGGATTCTTTAGAGCACTGCCAAGCTTAGAGAGTTCCTTTCCTTTATTCTGTGGGGAAGGATGGTCCAACAGTCAGGACTTGCTGTCCTCCCTACATCTCCCCCCTCATTCTTCTCCCTCTTACCATACAGCCCTGCAGAGCCACAAACAGCCGGAGAATGTCGTTCGTCCCCTCAAAGATCCGGAAGATGCGAAGATCTCGGAGCACGCGCTCTACCCCAGCCTCCTACCATAGGGGAAGACACATCACCTGCCCCTGCTGAGATGTGCCTGTCTACTCCTCCAGGCCCAACTGTGGCTACCCCAAACAGAGAACCATCTTGTACCTTCATGAAGCCCATGCCTCCCATGATTTGGATGCATTCATCCGTCACCTGCCAGGCTGCCTCCTAGGGACAAAGAACCACATAAGATTGGTTTTGGAGCCAGCTCCTGAACTGGCCTCTGCCTCCCTGTGGGCCTGGGACCTCACCGAGCCAAAGATTTTGCTGATGGCAGCCTCTATCTGGAAGTCCGTGGATCCTTGGTCCATGTTGGCACTCACCATGTAAGCCATGGACTGAGGTTGCATGGTTGATATGGGAAGGAAAATGGAAAAGGGCTGCATCAGACTGGACTGATGCCCCAACTCTCCTAGACCAGGTCTGCCCTAGCTCCCTGTGGCCCTTGCCTTCACCTTCTAACTCCACGTGTCAGGCACATCAAATTATTTGGTCCTGAGTCACTTCATAAGGGCCTTCTAGGATTTGATTTCTTGAAAGGGGTGAAGAGGTAAGGGTGGGGGAGGGGGCAGAATAAACCTCAGGTACCTCTGGAAGCACCTCAGCAGAACAGCATGGCTCTCCCTATTCTGCAGAAGCTGAGCTGACTATGCCTCCCCGCATCCCCTAGGGCATTGGTGTAAAGCTGGAGACCCACTGCCCCAGGTGCTGCTGGGGGTTGTAGTCTAAACCGACCTGGAAGAAGGCACAGGGCTCTGGGGAGAGAGTGGTGGGGCAGCCCTCACCTCAGTCACATACTGTAGCATAGCCATCCGGGCCAGCTTCTCCTGGATTATCCCAAAGTTGTGAATTTTCTCCCCAAACTGGGTACGATTAGCAGCATGATCCACCTGGAAGAGGACACGTGTATCCCACTGTGGTTCTCTAGTCTCCTCTCCCCAGGAAGGGGTGGGGCTGGGCTTGGAGGGAGGGACTATGGCCACAGCCAAGAGTTCAGTCCACGCTGGAGGGAAACGTAAGCTATCTGGTCTGGAGCTGCTGGTGGACGAGGGGTCTCTCATGGAGGGAGTGCCTGCAAGGGAAGAGGGATACCTGGAAAGGGGGACAGTGGGATTTAGATTCAGGCTAGCTAGGGACTCAGGCAGAGTACTCACCGCTTTAGCAATGATGCCCTTCATGGTGCCTGCAAGGGCCGCAGCCATGCCAAACCTTCCATTATTAAGAATGTGCATGGCGACCTTGAAGCCGCCCCCCACTTCACCCAGCACGTTGTCTGACGGCATCCGTACTCCATCAAAGTACACCTCTGCAGTGTTCGAGGCCTTGATGCCCATCTTCTCCTCAGGGGGTCCGCTGTGACAGGGCAGGGTGGAGAAACAGAGCTGTGTTCAACAAGTTGCTGCTGGGGGGGGACTGCCACTTCATTCCTTATGAACCAGGGAGGAACTACAACTCCCAGCCTGTAAGAGGGTGCAGGCAACAGTTCCTGTGCCCACAGGGCTCAGGAAGCCTGGCTCTATCCTGCTGTCATGTGTTGGGCTCACTGGTTGCTGGAGCCAAAGCTTTAGATCAGTTCCATACATGTTAGTCCCAAAGGGAACACACTGTTCAGCTGGTCTGGCTTTTGCACACATCCCCAGGGTGACCTTTAACAGCTGTCTGCCCTGGAGCTCAGTGCTGCCCCCTCCCTGGCTCGACCTTCCTTCCCAAGCCCACTCACTGGGTAACACCTCCAAAGCTCTTCTCCACCACAAAAGCTGTGATCTTCTCCTTCACGGCTCCTGTGGCTGCATCTGTAACTGGTGTCTTGGCAAAGACTGTGAAGATATCTGCCAGGCCCCCATTACTGTGGAAAAATGAGGAGCAGTCAAGGACTGCCGGTGGCGGACTGAGAGCAGTGGGGCCTGGAATTGGGCAGAGGTGGAGAGGAGGCGGAAGATGGGAAGAAGATTGCCTGATCCAAATCTTGCTTCCATTGAGGGTATAATATTTTCCACAGGGGCTGGGCACAGCTGAGCTTCGGATGGAGGCTGCATCAGACCCACTCGAGGGCTCGGTTAGACAGAAAGCAGCTATAGTCTCCCCTGTTTGAGAGAGAGCTCCTTTACACCGGGTCCTGATGGCCATTAAAGGCCCTTCAGTGTCCCCCCTGCCCACAGGCAACATTCAGTCTCTTCACATTTCCCCACCAGCACACTGATGCCTTCCCAGAATCTCCCCCAGCCGACACTGCCAGCTATACGGTGATAAGTACCACCGGCCTAATTTCTGTCAAGCCCAGGACACCCCCAACCCCTGGGTCTCCTAGGGCTGCCTCACCAGATGCCAGTTTGGGGAGGTATTTTTCTTTCTGAGCCTTCGTGCCAAAGAGCAGGATGCCTTTGAAACCGATGCTCTGATGGGCCCCCAGAGTGATGCCCACGCCAAGGTCGTGCATACCCACGATCTCCACCAAGCGGGCGTACTGGAGGGGAAGCGGGCATCTGAGGTCGTAACTGGCTGCATGGGGACCTGCCCTTAGCAGAAAAGTGTGAGCAACACAGCAAGGCTTGACCTGGGCATCCCCAGAAAGTGAGTGGAGAGAGGAAGTGGGACCATGGCAGAAAAAGACACTCGAGTCAGTCCAGGTCTTAGTGGGAAGGAGGCTTCCACCCTGTTGTCAGGCATTCCCCACCTCAGAGATTCATTAAGACGTGGGAACCTGGGTAGGGTCCACGTTCCTAGGAGACTGCATGTAATTTGGTGTTATATATGGAGGGGGTGTGTACACATCAGGGAGAGTCAACATCTCACAGGCCCCCAGGGCAGTTGCTTGGTAGACACCTTAAGCCCAGGGATAAGGAAGCAGCTGAATCTGCCAAGCTCCAGTAGACCTGGACACTGGGAAGTGACTGATGTGGCTTCCTCACCTGGGTGTTGCAGAGGCCCACGCCGCCCAGCTCACTGGGCACTTGCAGACCAAAGGCCCCCAGGTCCTTGAGGCCCTGCATAGTGGTCTCCTCCACCTGCTTCAGCATGTCATTCTTGGCAGGATCGTTCACCTCCTAGGGAGGCATGGGATTCCACAAGCTCCTTAACATCTCCTACCCTGTCAGGGACCAACCCTGTAGTCCCCAGTCAGTCATTCCTCACCTCAAAGAAACGGGACACAGGTCCCACCAGCTCTTTGAGAAACTGGGTCTGCTCTTCATTGAGCACTGTGGGTGGGTGGAGAAGACAGATGAGCAGGTCAGACCAGAGTGTCGGGAGAAACTGCTCTGTTTCATCCACCTCTGGCTATCCCTTCCCTTACCGGATGGGTATGGAAACACCTGGTCTGTGGTGAGCTGGCCCTTGAACATCCCCGCAGCAAACGACTTAGATTCCTGCGAAGGGAGAATGGGGGTTTCAGGGAGCTGTCGGGTGGGCTCCCCTGCTTAGCTCCTCCGGGCCTGGAGGTCACATACCGCCTTGGCCTGTTTTCCACTGGTCGAAGTCTCAGAGGAGACGGAATCTGACTTGTCCAGAACAGCCTGGGCAAAGGGGTAGTTAGGCCAGAGAAGAGGGTTCCGAAGTGCCAAGGAGAGCCCAGGGGAAGAGCTGGGTCCCGGGGAGGATGGATCCGGCCACTTTTCCCCTAGTTTCATCCCGGGTCACCCTGATCTGCCCTTTCCCCTACATTCGGCGCCAGGCCAGTCAGCAGACGACCGGGACGACCGGGACGAAGAGGGAGACCCCTGCCGGCGGCGGCTAGGTGGGAGCTGGGGCAGACTCCTCCTACTACGCCCCGCTCCCAAGGCTGCCGTCACTTACCTGAGTGGCCCCACTGGCATAGGATCGCTGGGCAGGGCCGGGCCGGGGCTGCCCCAGGAGCGCGCTGGGCCGCGAGCTATGGGGAGGAGGGGGCTCGGTTCTGGCACGGTCCCCACGCCCCCTGCCCCCCGTTCCTCCTGTCATATACGCACCTTCCGCCACCCAACCTCAGCAGCTGCCGCCCCACGCTAGGGGCCATCCTTGCCGCCTGCATCTCCGGCAGCCGCTGCCTCGAAGGCTGACCTGGAGCTCTCGCCCGGTCCCCAAGTCTAGGTTCCCCATCCGTGACTCACTCTCCACAATGCACCGGGAGGCGGGCGGGCGGGGCTTCCGGTCGCCGGGGCATGCTGGGAGCTGTAGTTCCGTAGCGCGTCCCCCCCCCCCCCCCCCCCCCAGTCCCTTCATTCTGGTTTACCTAGGATGATCTCCAAACGTCCCTTGTCTCCCCCAAACTTCTTCATTCCGCCTGTCGGAACTAGAGTGCAGCCTTTGGAAGGGGTGTTAAGATAGGCTGGGATGGAAGAGGGAGGAGCTTAGGCAGCTGCAGCCAGAGGGATGGAGGGTAGACTGAAGGGAGGACTTCCAAGGTGGAGTTAGAAGGGACAAGTGGGAAGAGAGAAGTGTAAGATAGATGCCGGAGGCACAGGCATGGAAAGACGATTCTTCGGGGTCTTTCGTGAAATCTGTCTCCATCAACACAAAAGGAAAGGAACTGGTGAGGTGGCGTATTCTGAGACTTAGGAGGTGTCACTAACTCTGGAAACGCCTACATTTTCACAGTAGGAAGAACCCTCGGGGTTCACTGCCTCCCTGTTAGGGCCTCTGAGGTCTTCCTGAACATCTGTCTTTCTCTGCCCTCTGTTCTTTCCTGAGACCATGTACTCAGGCTAGACCTCTGAACAGACATTCTTCCCAGGCCTGAGGGGAAGTGTAGGAATTCTCATGTTCTCTCCTCCCCTACACTTCTGTAGCCCTGGCTCAAGAAGTCCTAGGTCATTTCTACCCCTCTTTCTGTCATTCCTACTGGGGACAGGCCCAGGAGGAGAGAGCCGGGCTCAGCTTCCTTTCTTTTTGCAGCAGGAGCCTCCTTGGTACTGACCCTCTTCCCCATTCCCTCGGGAAAGTGTAGCTAAGTCATACCCGGCTGTGGGGAGAGGGGTCAGGGTGTGTGGAGCAAGGTCGGGGTGGGGGTGCCTGGGGAAGAATGGGACAGCGGATGGGTTCAGAGACTGCCTACTTTACTGAACAGCTGGAATTGGGTGAGGAGAAGTCAGCTCAGCTCCAATCCTGGCGGATTAGGGAGATTAAAGTGAGAGAAGAGAGAGATGTCCGAGAGACCAAGAGGTGAAAAACAGGAGTCCTTGCAGAGGAGAGGCCTGGGGGCAGAGTGGGCAGCTGGGACTCCTTCTCCCCAAACCTTTCCATAGAGTCTGAGGTGAAAGGGCAAAGGCTGGGGAAAGATGAGGTGAGTGTGCTGGTTTATTTGACTCTTCCTTGTCCCAATCCTCCCTCATTTCCATTTCACCAGCTCCCAGGTCAGCCCTCTGGCTCCTGGCCCCCCCGCTATTGCGATGGGCACCCCCTCTCCTCACAGTGCTGCACAGTGACCTCTTCCAGGCCTTGCTGGGTGAGTAGCCCCAATTTTCTGAGGGGCAGTGGTGGAAAGGACTGACCTGGACCTGTGAGGGCAATTATCCAACTTGGGGGCTGGTTGAGAGCCTGGAGATCATTTGGTCCAAGCAGGCACCCCATGCAGGGGTCATCCCAACAGTGTTCATCATCTAGAGGAGCCCTTAGCAGACAGACGGAGGCAAATGATGGCAGGGGTGGCCAGGGCGGCAGGGGTTGGGGGAGGGCAACTCAGTTTTGTTCCTGTGACAGATATCCTGGACTATTATGAGGCTTCCATCTCAGAGAGTCAGGTAAGCGGGTGAGTGGGGGGGCGGGGGGGAGTGCTAACTTCCTGAGGGAGCAGGCAGGGCTGGAGCAAAGTACTGAGAGAAGTACTGCTAATATTTAACTGAGACGTGGGGGCCCTGGGGATGAAATCCTGAGTCAGGGGCATGCAGAATGCACTCTCTCCAGTCCTGTAGCCCTTTCTCCCTCTTGCTTCCCCCTTTTCTTTGCCTGCCCCAATTTCAGGCAATAAGAGTCCAGGACATAATTACTTTTCAGGCTCCCTCCTGTGAATCCCAAGGGAGAACTAGGTCCCCAGGGATTCCCTCCTGCCAGCCCCTCCCTCATCCCCTGCCCCCTACCATTGGCTCTCTCCAGTGTTTAAACAACCATGGGTGTTCCCAGCCCAACTCTGGGTGCTTCCTCTAAGAAATGAAACCATCCTCATCTCTCTGCTGTGTTGCTGGTGGCTGGCCAGGGTTCCATGTTTGCCTCAGGGCCTCTCGGCTCCTGCTTCTAGCTCCTCTCCCATTATCCGGGTTCCAGCCAGCACTGAAGGAGTTAACTCTGCCAAGGCACCCCCCCATTCTCGCTCCTCGCTCCCTCCCTCCCTCCCCCTGCTTCCTCTCTCCTCCTCTCTCCCCTTCCCTCCTCGGCTCCACGGCTCCCTCGGCCGCTGCCGCCTCCGACCCCCCCACCCCACTCCCCCCGCCACGGCCCCTAGCCCCTGGCCCTTAGGCAAGACCCCCCCCTACCCCGGGGCTCCCCGAAATCCAGTTCCCCTCCCCCACCTCAGCTCATGCCCCAGCCCCCGAACTCCGGGGCTGCCAGCCCCCGGTGCCCCCGCCCCTCCTGAGAATCGGGGTGTGCTCCCCGAGCCCCCTCCCCTCCTCTGGGGACCCCCTTTAGGGCCCCCTTCCTCTCCCTCCCACGCTCTCCTACCCTTCCCTTCTCCAACCCCCTCTTTCCCCTCTCACCCCTCCCCCCATCCTGGCTCCCCCTGCAAAAGTGGGGTGCGGAGGGGGGAGGGGTGAGAACCCACGGAGGGGAGGAAGGAAACTCCGATGAAGTCAGAGCCCCTTACCCGCCGCCGCGGCCAGGCCCCCCAACATGGACTGTCTCTGTATAGTGACAACCAAGGTAAGCATGATGGGGGGCTGTAAACTGCGGGGAGGGTATGAGTTTGTGGGGAGGGGTTAGGCAGGCCTAACCTGGGCCCAGGCGCCCTGGAGTGAGAGCATCAGAAGATGTATCTGGGGGGGTCATAATTTAGTTTTGGGGTTCACATTCTGAGAAAACGCTGGGTTTGGCCACAGGTGCCCCTGGAGTGATCCCTTTGTACCTGTAGAGAAATGGAAAATTTGGTGTATTCTGTGGCTTAGGGAGGTCTGGTGGTTTTGGGGGTTCACCAATGATGTTTGAGGGAGACTTATTTAAGAAGAAGCCTGGCTCACATGGGAGTCCTGCTCCTGTATGTTAGGTGGACTACATGGGGTGGGGGTCCTCTTTCCCCCTGGGAGACAAGGTGGCTTCCAGGTGGCTTGTCTAATGTCAGGGGGCTCCTGGCTTTCGGGTAAAGGTTATTGGTTGGGAGTGCCTGACTGGCCTGGGGGTGTCAGCTGGCAGGGAAGGGGTGGGCCTTGAGGCTATGGAACAAGCGTCTCATGGTAGATACATTTGGGGATCCTCTCTCAATTTGTGGGAACTGTTAATTTAGGCTTTGATCATGTGGAATGGGGCTAGTTGGGAGTTGTCAGAGGGCTGGAACCTGACATAGGATCACCTGAGGGAATGGACCAGGTGAGGTTAGGATTTGGGGTACTCCCATGGGAGGTAGAAGGTTGCAGCAGCTGAGGTTGCCAGCTTCTGAGGAGGAAGATGAGACGTTTTGAGAGAGGGGATTCAAGGAGGGGAACCAGGTGGGTGGTGCAAAATTTGGGGGTGGCCCAGGCAGGTACCTTGTATCCCCATCCCCTCCTACACTGCATCTACCCCTGGTGAGAAAGAGGGAGAAAAGCAGATGCAGGGGAATGTTCCTGTTACTACCCCTGACACTTGGGATCAAGGTAGGGGGGACACCTGGAATTAAGGTTACTGGGGTGAAAAGGAGTAGGAGGAAGGCAGGGCTGGCAGCAGTGGGGATCTGTACAAGGGTGGCCTTGTGGTTGCAGCCTGGAAAGGGCAGAAGAGCTTGGATGGAGAGCGAAAGCAAGCTCCTGGTGGGATGCAGAATACCTAGATCTTGGCTGTGAGACTCTGGGACTGGAAAGCTGGATGCCTGGTGTGTGGAGGGAGGCTTGGGCGGGTGGCAGGCAGCTGGGGGCTGGGGGGTGGGACAGGAAGTGGGGGCCGGGGAGGCGGGGTCCGGGTGAGTCACAGGCTGGGGAGGGGGTTATATTTAGTGGGAGCTGCAGCTTCTCAGGGGAGGGAGCTGAGGACACACATGTTTCCTGCCACAACCTCACACATGTGTGTACACATGCGTTGTGCACATGTGAGCATGGATGGAAGAGATTGGGGGCTGAGGACCTTTTGGTTTGGAGCCCCCACCCTGTCTCCAGGGCTGCTTGCTTGTCCCTGTTCTGTGGGCTTTGGGTTTTCTCCCATGCTGCTTCTTGCCCTCAGCCCCTGTAGTTTCAGTGGATTTTTGTGCCTCGGTTTCTCTGGCCTGGTCTCCTTTAATGTCTGTCTGATCCTCTGCTCCACCTTTCTCCTGCCCTTAACCTACCCCTTGACCTTAGGCTTCCTGGCTGTGGTCCCCTGTGTACAGCTGTACACAGAGAGCCAGTTGGAATGTGTGGGCTCTGCTTCCAACACATGAGAGTGAGGGTGAGGGGCTTGCCTGCACTGGCAGCTATTCTGGGAGGGGGGCTTATGCATCTCCTTTCCAGACTCCTACTTCTTTGATGGAGCCCAGTGTTGAGCATCCCTGAAGGAAGAAGCCTTGTGCAGAGAGGATCATGCATTTAGGGTTTTACAGAGGCATGGAGACCCAGGCTTACCACATTCCTTGGCCAGAAAACTTGTCGGTCTCGGATGAGGGGGGACTCCAACTCCCACAAGGCCTTGAGGCACAAGATGCCTCAGTGTTAGAGGGCTGCTGGCCGTGGGGCTGTTGGGAGTTGTGGTTCATCTCTATTCAGGGCAGCAAAGGGTAGCCCAGGAGGATCCAGCAGGGGGCACATGGCACTTGTTCCCCCAAAAATGCTGGGTGGCGAAGGGGGTGCACAGGCTTTGCGGTCGTTGAGCTTCCCAGCTCCGTCTGCGAGTCCTCCATCTTTCATTGCCTATATTTAGACTCCTGCCGCAGTGATTTAAGGAACATTTATTGAATGCCTACCATGTGCCAGGCCCTGTGCTTGGCGCTAACTCTGCCTTTATAGCTATCACTTAGTCTTACTCTGTGCCTGTCTCTACCTGTGTCTCTCTCTCTGAGCATCTTGCTCCCACTCCGCCCCCGTCCCTCCCCCTTCTCCCCGCGCTGCTGCCGCCGTTGCCATGGTAACCGGCGACGACTGAAGTTGCGTGGCGAACTTGAGGGCCGGGCGCGGGTGGCGGAGGGCGGAGCAGAACAAGTGGGGGAGGGGGGAAAAGTGGGGAAAGACCAGGGGTGTTTGGCCAGAGCCCCGGAGGCGAAGCGGTTAAACCCTCCGGGTGGTCCTCATTGGGCAAAGCTAAGATGCTGGGGGCGGGGCAGTGTGGCCAGCAGCCTCATTCATTGGCCGACAGGGGCGTGGCGAAGGGACAGTGTGGGCGAGGCCGGGGGAGCGAATGGGCGGGAAGTGGACGGAGGCGTGGTCTCCTGAAGGCAAGTGGGCGGGGTCTGGCTTACTCTATCGAGGGAGGCGGGCGACAATCTTCGAAAAGGGGCGGGGCCTTAGGGCTTGGTAACCTGACTGAAATGAGGGTGGGGCTGACTCGGCAGGGGCGTGGCGTGGTCCCATGTGCCCAAAGGAGACAGGGTTCGCGGGGCTGTTGTCTAAGTCACTGCGGGGCGCGAGGGTCTTTGGAAAGGAGAATCCGGGGGTTGGGCGATCTGACGTCTCAATTTTCCTAAGATGGAGGACTGTTCAGATTTCATCAGAGCACAACCTCCTACCTCAGCTCTATGTTCCAGGGAGACGGTTGCTAGGCGACAGCAAAGTCCTTGATTGCTGCGTTGCCAGGCAACGGGGAAACGGAAAATGGAGGGAAAAGGAAATGGGGGATGGAGGAGGGTCTTAGTGGGCTATAGCGCCTGCTGGTGGAGAACTAGGGCCTGTGCATTTTCTATTCTAGAAGGAATTTCGAGTCCAGCCTCTTCCACACTGGCTCCCTCTGAGGATCCAAGCATTCTCTGTAGATATGAAACTAGGTCACTGAGGGTCATTTTGGGGGCGTATCTAACAGATTCCGATCAACGGGAAGAGAGGGGGCATAGGCGAGATTCTGGGGAAGTCTGTTCCTCTGCCTTGTGTGGACATTTTAGAGAAGCCAGAGAAGCAGATTTGAGGAGACTGCTCACTGGGCTTTAAGAGTTGGAAGGGTGGGCGTTCAATGGGAGAATATTTGGAAGAGATGCTTTCAGGTTCAGTTGTTTGAGAGAAAATGGAAGCCCATGAAGAGCGCTGAGACAGTCATTTTGGGATGTTCTGGAAGATTTGTGGGTTACTGCAAATTGCAGGCCAGATCTGACTTTGAGAATATTTTTTGAGACTTGGGTGTGGGGGAGATGGATATATTTGGGAGCGATCTTCCAACAAAGTTGGAAGTCAGAAAAGGGAGTAATGTGTGAACTTGAGGGATAAAGAAAAGGAATAGGGAAATATGCTTTAATTTAAGGGTTTGGGAATAAATTGTAGAGGTTGCTATCGAATTGGGTCAGCTTTAAGGTACATTATATACTCCCTGAAATTGGGGTCTGGTGGTATTGAGGACTGGTATGTTAGAAAGTCATGGGTAGATTCAGGGCTTTGGACAGGGGACCCCAAACGAATTTGAGGACTGCTTATTTGGATGTTTACATTAGAACAAGGGTAATATTTGCACTAATTTCAAGGTCTCTGTTAGGGTATTGAGGGATAGATATGATTTTAAAAGGGAGGATTTAAAGGGTAGATTAATTTGAGGGCACAACAAGGATCTGTGGTCCTTAAATTCTTGAAAAGCATTTTCTGGCTATCAGGTGGGACCGGACTACTGGTTAGAATACGAGATGTCTTGGCATCTGAGGGTATGCTATCCACATTAACAATCTTGGGGGAGGGGCTTGTGGGAGGTAATTTAGATCCCTCGGGCGTCCTGCAGAAGTGAGAGAGAAGTGCTGCTTCCTTCCCTGCACCCTGGGGGTCCAGTTGTGATGACCGGTCCAGTGAGGTTTTGGAATAGGGGCCTGTTGATTTTAGGAGAGGGATAGTGGGTGGAATAAGGGATCCTTGAGAACCAGAGAGATAAATTGGTAAATATTAGGAGTGTCCTTATTTGTAGAGGAGTCGGAATAGGAGTATCCTGTGGACGGTGAAGTCCACAGAGAAACAGCTGGAACCTGGGAAGTTGGTGGCTAAGAGGGTCTCCCCTCACCCCTTCTGTCCTATCGTGACGCTCTCCCGCACTGCGCAGGCGCCGTCCCCCCCCCCCCTCCGGCCGCAGCCTCCCTCCACTCGCCGCGGCCGCCGCAGCCCCCGCCCCTCTGCCCCTCCCCCTCCCCCAACCCCGGGACCCTTGCTCTCCCACCCCCCCCCCTCAGTCCCCCTCCCCTTCTCCATGTCGGCTCGGAACAGATTCGCCTCCATGTGTCTCTGCGTGGTACGTGCCGCGGTACGGGCTCCGGCCCCGCTCCCCTCTTCCCACACCCCCCAAATCTCGGGGTGCAAGCTTCAAGTGCTGTCGCTCTTCTGCTTGGCGCGGGGTCTCTGGGTTGCAGTGTCTCGCGGACAGGTGCAGTGGGTCGCCCCTCTTATCATCCACTTTCACTCACACCCCTCTATTTTCGGGGTGCAACTCCCGGTTCCAGGTCATTCTGTGTAACTGGGGCTCCGGTGATGAGGGGACCAAGGGAAAAGGAACTACAGCGACCCCCCAGGCCTTTTACTTGTCTTATGCCCTAATGCATTGGGGGTCAGAGTTGGTCCCAATAGCATGCGAGCTGTCGCGTGTCCGGGCCCAGAGTCCCAGTAGGTTACAAGAGGGGATCCTCCTTTCCTGCCTGCCCTGCTTTAGTTGTCATGTAATCAGGGACTGCCAGGTGCTGACCCCGACCCACACCTTCCGGTTTGCAGTTTCAGAAATACTCTGCCACCCCCACCCCTCCAGACATTTTTCCTTTTTTTCCCTTACTACATGTACTTTAAAAATTGCCAAGGACTGAACATAGGCCCTAATCTCCTTCAGCTCTCTGGGAGGTTTGGTACCCTTTCCTTGTTACCCATTTCCCTCACCTGGTCTCCCATCCCGTGAGAGCCTTTTCCTCAGTCCTAGATGCCCCCCCTCATGGGGGTGGGGCAGGGAGAGGTCTCTGCAGTCTCACTGTGATAAAAATTTACCTTTATTTCCTCTCTAGAATAAACAATGCAATATCCCTTTCCATGCTTTCATTTTCTTTATATGCACCCTGACATTTCTTCATTGGATTCAGGAATTTTCTCTGTGAAGTGAGGTGAAGTTGGAGAGCTATTGGGCTCAAACCCTCCCCCAGACTTCCACATTTGCAGCTGCCACCCTTGGCCCTGCCTCATTTATCACACAGGGGATTGGGGTCCTTGTGAAGTGAGAGACCTCGCCTTCTCCCTGGACCCCCCAGTTCTGGGGCCCTGTCCCTCCCTCAGCACTTGCACTGTCCAGGCTGAAGACCACCTTTTCAGGACGTGGAATGAACAGTCTCCTTATCCAAGACAGCTCAGCGTCTGAGGAGGGCTGTTTAGCTCGTACCCCCTACTCTTTCTTCTTTTCGACTTTTGTGCCCGTGGTATTGAAACTTGGAGCTCAGGTTTCTCTCACAAAGACTGTGGGGCAGGAAACAGAGTGTGTCTTGATGAGCCCCTATGTTTCCTTCTTTTAAGGCTCTTCAAATGTGTCAAGGTGCCTCTTGATCCTGGTTGTCTCTGTGTCCTGGCTTTGAGAGTCTTCATGTTGCCGCTACCATTTCCCTCCTCCCAGTCTCCTTCTGGACCCTTAGCCACAGCCAAAGTTGGGTTATATCCTCAGCCTTGGTTCACCATTCTCAGAATTTTCAGAATCATACTGTAGTATCAGGCCTTGACCTTGATAAGCTTTCTTCAGTTGGGTTTTGCAACTGTTGCCCTCCAGATGTTGGGGTAGTCTCAGCTTCTCAGACACTTTCTTGAGAGGGAAATCCTGCTTTCTCTTTTTACACATGTGTACTGGGGAGTGTATTCTGTCTTCTCCAGTCCCTGAGGGAGCCCTGCGTATGGTACCCACTTCCTCCTCTGCTGAGCCTGGAGCTGGGGAAGGTGTGCTTTTGTGGGGGACGGCTCCTGAGGAGGGAAATGGCGTGAGGGCAGAGGCAGATGTGGGGGGACCCAGGCAGGGTTTCTGCCCTTCACTGCTGTCTCAAGCTGCCCTTTTCCTCTCTCTTTGGCCCCCAGTTAATCTCATTTACTGATGTCCCTATTAAGCTAGCACGGGAGGCCCTTGAGATGGTAGGGGATCAGTTTGGAAGAGAGTCAGGGGTCATGTTGGGTCTTTCGCTCCAAAAGGCCAGAGGGAGACCAGGAATTCACTCTAAGTCTCAGCCATGTATCCCTTCCCCAGTCAGGGGACCTGGAACCTGGCACCCATTCCTGCCCCTCTCCCGAGCCCCACTGCCTCTGTTCCTCCCCCTTCCTCCCCCATCCCCTTCTAGTATATCCGATTAGCTGTGGGCATTTGTAGAGGTGGGGCTAAACTCCTGTGGCCCCTTTGCTGACCACTTGGGAACTGTTAGGGACAGTGGAGGAAGAGCCGGCTGGGTTTAGCTTTGTCCTGCCTAGGGGGATGATCCTAAGCTCCTGCTAGTGGAAGGGCCTGACTGCGCTCCCTGCCTTGGCATACAAGGTGCTGGAGAGCGAGCCACTTAAGTAGTGGGGAGACTGAGGCAGTGAAGTGGGGTGTGGGTGGGATGGAATGCAGAGTGGAAGCACCAACCGCAGTATGGAGAGGGAGGTTACAACATGGGGAGTGGGATTAAGGGAATGAGGGAAGTGGGACGGAGATGATGAGGGAAGCAAAGAAGTTGGGGATGGATGTAGCGAATGGAGGGACATGTGTCAGAGGGGCTGGAGCTCTGAAAGGATAGAGGGACTTGGAGATGAAGGCTTGGAAAAGGGGTGAAGAAATGGACGCTGCAAAAAGGAGTGTGCTGGGAGGGGCGCAGGGGTCCTAGGATGTGAGGAGGAGGAGGACTTGGGGGATGGGGCTGGGATTTGGTAAGAGAGGAGAGGTGCTGAGCCCTTGGCGGGAGAGGGGGCTGTGGGGAGGCTGGAGAGAGGGGAACCAATGGGCTGGAGGAGAGGGAGGGGGAGGAGCTGGTCAGGCCCCAGGGCCTTCCGCACTGCACTGGCTTGGGGAAAGAGGAGGCGCCAGGCGGGCAGCCTGGAGCCTGAGGCACTGGGCCAGCCCCAGTGACGCCTGCGTCCCCATCCCCAGAAATACCGCTACCAAGATGAAGACACGCCCCCTCTGGAGCACAGCCCGGCCCACCTCCCCAACCAGGTAAACGCCCCCGAACTGGTGCACGTGGCGGAGAGGAACTTGTCCCACCTCGAGGCCGTCCATGGGGTCGTGGGCCACACCCACTTCTCCCCCATCAAGGTAGGAGACTCAGGCGGCCCCCTTCCCAGTGCGGCCTCGGAGCCTCGCCTCGGAGCTACAACCCTCAAAGGGCCGGTAGGGCGAGAGCTGTAGGTGGAGGGCGGCTGGGACTGGGGGACTGGGGCTTGGGCTCTTGAGGCCAGGGGGGAGGGGACGTCTGGGAATGTGGAAACACCTTGTTCCCACAGAGGAGAAACGGAGGCCAGGCAAGTGGGAGTGGGTGTAGGACTTAAAGCTAGGATGTGTGTCTGTGTGTGTCTGCGTCTGCATCTGCCTGTCTGTGAGCAGGTGTGTTGGGATATGTACCTCCCCACCCCCAGCCCTCTTCATTCCTTCACACCCCCCACCTCCGTTTTTCTGTTTTCTGTGTCCAGAGCTCTGTTCAGAGCTCCCGCTGCCCTCATTTGCTCTTGTTCCTTCCCCGCCTCCTCCCCCACTTCCGGCCTCTGGGCCTGGCTCTCTCTATTCCCCGAGTCTCCAGCCCTTTCCATCTGTCTGGCCTGAGACTTCCAGTCATGGGCCTTTCTGCCTCCATCCCCTGCCTAGCCTTTGCTCCCCTTCTGTGTTTCCTCCCCTCCTCGCTGCCTTACCCTTCCTGCTGGCTGGCTGTTCTTGATGCTGTCTCTGTCTTCCTCCCACGCACTCTCCTTCTCCTCTCCCTGATCCCTGGCTCAGGCCCTCCTGGACCTGATCAGTCCTTTTCCTTGGTCAGCCAGCTCCCCCTCTCCTAGTGACCCCATTCCCTACTCATCACTTCTCTCTTTTCTTCTCATGCCTCCCGTCTCTCACACTCTTGGGCTCTCACTTCCACCCAGATCTTTCTGCACCCTATCTGCCACCCCCCATTATTATTCACCACCACCTGTTTCCCCTTCTCCTTCTTCTCTGTGCTCACAGTGTGTTTTCCCTTCTCCAGTCCTGGGGAGACCTTGTTTCTAAGACCTTCCATTCTCCAGGCCACTTTCCGTCTTCTTCCCTTTCAGTTTCCTCTCTATTCCGCTTCCCCACAGGATGGGGAGGAATAGAGAGCACTAGGCAAGCTGTGAGATTGAGGGGAACACTGTGGGGTTAGGGGTGGGATCCCAGGATCTTGTAGGATGCCCTGGGAAGGGGGAAGGAGGTTGCTGACATTTCACCAAGAAGATGGGGATGAGGTTTCTGAGCCTAGGGGTGAGGACGCAGGGAGGGGCAGCTGCAGGTTCTGGGGTGAGAAGGAGGTGGCAGGAAAGGAGTTGGAGAGGGAGAGAAAGACCATTCTCTGGCATGTAGCAAAATGAAGAGACAGCAGAAGGGTAAAAGGTCCCGGGGCAGGGACTGACAGGGATGAGACTGTGAAAGCAGGGCAGCAGGTTGAACTGATTGAGAGAAGGAAAGTAAGGCCCTGGAGCTGGGGAGATGGTGCAGAGTATTCCTGTGAAACTCAAGGCTGCAAGGAGTGAAGGAAAGAAGACTCGAGATGCTTTTTGGGAGATGGGGCAATTAAGTCACTGGGGAGGGCGAAGATGAGAGAAGGGAGGCTGGAGAGGTCATAGTTAGTACAGTGCTAGGGAGTTTTGGAACCAGAGCTCAAGAGCAGAAGGAAGTGGAAGGAGAGAGTGCTGGAGGCTGTACTTGAGGGAGGAAAGTCTCAGGACAAGGCCTGAGTTGAGGGGGCAGGAGAAGCCCCAAGTTTCAGAGAAGATGGGGAGTGGGTTGAGAATGAAGGAGTGTGATTTGGCAATAGAATCTTGAGGGCCTGAGGATGAGAAGAGGGAGAGTGGTGCTGATCTCTCTGGGGAATCAGAAATTAGGATGGAGGATAAGAGCAGGAGACTGATAGGGATGGGGCTGGAGGGTGGGATAGGGACAGGGCAGTGGATGGAAAATGGAGGCTGGGGGTGGAAGATGGAAATTGAACAGTGGGACAGGGATGTAGAGGATGTGGGATGGGATCGAGAGAGAGATGGGAATGTTATGAAGGTAGTGGATGAAGGATGGGGCCTGGAGAAGGAGGGTCTAAGACAATGATGGAGATGGGGATTGAGGATAGACTTTGGGATGGGGGATGGACATGTAGATCAGATTTTGGCAGTCAGTGGCGATTGGTTGGACAACAGCATTTGCTGAGATTTGAAGGATCGGAGGATGGTGTTAATAGATTTATGGGTATGAAATCTATTATAGAGCTTGAAAATGGAAATGTGCAGTATTGAGAAATGGCAGTAGGAGAGAGGAGGGACCCCTTTGAGGGGAAGAATGAGGAGCCTGGGGATTCTGTGATGAGTGCCTCGTGCTTGGTAGGCTCCAAATAAGTATTTGTTTAAGGAGGAGATACGTTGGGACCCTGGAAGGAGGCTCTTGGCCACCTCCCTCCATTGCCATGGAGACGTGGCTTCAGTTGCCTTGGCAACTGGGGAAGCCCCTAGGACCGGCCTAAAGCTGGCCCCACCCCAGAGTCTAGAGACCCTGCTGCATCTAGGCGACTGACGTCAGGGACCTGGGCACGCCCCACTTTAACCCTTTCCCGAATGAAGTGGTGGGGAGGGAGTAGTAGATGAGAGGATAGGACCCGGATGTTTTTCACCACTCCTCCTTCCTGACGTGCTTTGCACTGCATAGGGTGAGGGGCGTAGGGGTGGGGGAAGGGAGATTATTCAGGATGCGCTGCGCCCACAAACATCTCCAGCCTGGACTTCTCTCGGCCTGGCTAACGGGGGGCGGGGCCCAGGGCAGGAGAGGCGGGTCTAGTGGATCTCGTCTGCGTTCGGTGTCTGGTCGGGCCTAGGCCACTCCCCGTCTCCCCCTCCCGTTGTCCTGACGACAGGGCCTCCAGGAGGTGGGTCTCCCCAGGCCTTGCCTGGGCTTATACCGTTGCTAGGCAACAGGGTCCCTAGAGGAAGGGGTGGATTGGATGGTGAGTGGGCGAGAGGGAGGGAGGGCCCTGCATCTGGGGGAACCCCAGATTCCCAGGGCCCAGCGTTTAGGGCAAATGTGTGTGAAGATGAGGGGCACATCTGAGGGAGGGTTATGAAGGTATCTGGATGTATGTGGGCGGATAGGGGCAGGCGTTGGGCAGGAAGTGGGGCAGGACCCCGTGGACACAAGCCCTGGGGTGAATATGTGTAGCACATAAGGCATGTAACACTCTGTGGTGTTATATCCGGTGAGAAGCTACCCCCCCCCCCCCCCCCAGCCTCCTCCCCCTCCCCACTCTTTACCATCTGCTGCTCCCTCGTCTGGCTGTCTCTCCCTTCCTGCTTCTCAGACACCTCCCTCCACATGCAGGGGACCTGGGCTGGGCAGAGTTAGGTCCACGCACATGTGCATGTGTGTGTATGTAATATGGATTGAGGCTGGGTCCTTGAGGGACTCTAAGGGTAGCAGAGTGGGCTTGGTTAAGAGGCTGAAAGGATAGCCAGGCTGAGGGACTCTTGGTTATGGGCTCCCTCTTGAGCCAAGACTCAGGCAGCTTTTCATCTTCTTTTTCCCCTCACAGGCCAATTCTCCCCCTGTGATTGTCAACACAGACACCCTAGAAGCCCCGGGATATGTGAGTTGTTTAGATTTTGGGGCCTTTGCAGAAGGAAAGGGGGCCTGGGCTGGGTCCCAGCAGCAGGGCAGGGGTGGGTTCTCAGGTAGGAGTGTCTGTCTCACTGTTGTTGTGTTTCTGGCCCGTGCTGGAGTTGCAGGTGAACGGGACCGAGGGGGAAATGGAATACGAGGAGATCACATTGGAAAGGGTGAGCAGGCTCCTTCATCTGAGGTTCCCAAGCTCCCTGTCTGTGCTTCTCTCTGTGCTTATGTTTTCTAGGTGGCCAGCCTCTTAACCCTGTCCCTTCCTCCTCTGGTCACAGTTCCCCTCCCCAGTCACTTTGCCAAGAGTGGGCAGTGAGGGGAATTGACCCTCTTCTCCTTCTGCCCAGGGTAACTCAGGTCTGGGCTTCAGCATCGCAGGTGGCACTGACAACCCACACATCGGTGACGACCCATCCATTTTCATTACCAAGATCATTCCCGGTGGGGCTGCAGCCCAGGATGGCCGCCTCAGGTGGGGAGAGGGGACAGGGGTTAGGACGCCAGTTCCCTCGAAAGGGAGGGCCAGGGCAGCAGGAAGCTCCTGGCTCAGGCCCACCTTGCTGCCCTCAGGGTCAACGATAGCATCTTGTTTGTAAATGAAGTGGACGTGCGGGAGGTGACCCACTCAGCTGCGGTGGAGGCCCTCAAAGAGGCAGGCTCCATCGTCCGCCTCTACGTCATGCGCCGAAAGCCGCCGGCTGAGAAGCTCATGGAGATCAAGCTCATCAAGGGACCTAAAGGTAGTATCCCGTTATGTTGCCACCTCCATTCCAACTATCATCTGCTCCAAGGCCTGCTTCCCAGGTACCTGGGTACCCACCTCTGTCCTGCCTTCCATCTAGGTCTTGGCTTCAGCATCGCAGGGGGTGTAGGGAACCAGCACATCCCTGGAGATAATAGCATCTATGTAACCAAGATTATTGAAGGGGGTGCTGCCCACAAGGACGGGAGGTTGCAGATTGGAGACAAGATCCTGGCGGTGAGGACCCCCATCACTTTTCTAGCCCACACTTGGGTCTTGCCTACTGGCCCTGAGCAGGCCTAGGCTTCCTTATCAGCTCCCTCCCAGTCATCTGTCTTGAGGCTGTTTCTGGCTCCGTCTGACTTCTGCTTCCCTTGACGCCAGGTCAACAGTGTGGGGCTGGAGGATGTCATGCATGAGGACGCTGTGGCAGCCCTGAAGAACACGTATGATGTTGTATACCTAAAGGTGGCCAAGCCCAGCAATGCCTACCTGAGTGACAGCTATGCTCCCCCAGACATCACAACCTGTGAGAGTCCTCCAAACCCCAAAGCTCCCCATGACCCGTCCCAGTTACCCTCCTGACATCCCCGGGGACTGTTCCTCTTCAGACACTCCCCATGAAACAGCCACAACCTCTGTCACTTCGGTGGTTTGAGAATAGATGGAAATCGGTCACAATAGAAGAACTAGGAAAAATTGTCAACAGTCTCTCCCCGAGAAGGCGCAAGGCCCAGGTGGTTTTATGGCTAATTTTATCAAATCCTCAAGGAATAGATAATTCTTATGCTCTTTCTGAGTATAGGAAAAGATAAAAAGTTTCACGTTTCATTTTATAAGGCCAATTCAAATGGTCACAAAGATAATGTAAAAGAAGGAGAGTATAGACCAATTTTGCTTTTGAATGGAGGTACAGAAGTTGGCAATAATGTAGCAGCAAACCAAAGCCAGCAGCGTATTAAGGGACTAACACTGTCACAAAGTAGGATTTGTTTCGGGAAACTAAAGATGGTTCAATGTTAGGAAACCTCTTAATATGATTCACTGTATTAAAAGTTAAGGGAGAAAAATAAAATCATTTCAAACAGATGTGGAAAATGCATCTGAGGAAATTCAATATGTATTTTCAGATGAAAAGAACTAGGAACAGACTTTTCCTTAACATGGTGAAGAGTAGTTATCAGAAACCAATGACAGACATTTCATAACGATAAAATCCTAGGTGTGTGTCCATTAAGTTAGGAACCAGGCAAGGATGCCTCTGATTGCTCTGTTCTTCTACATTGCTTTAAAGCAGGGTTTCTCAACATTGGTACTATTGACATTTTTGGACCTGAGAATTCTTTGTCGTGGGGGGTTCTGTGCATTCTAGGATTTTTTTTTTTTTTTTTTTTGAGAAAGATTAGCCCTGAGCTAACTACTGCCCGTCCTCCTCTTTTTTTTGCTGAGGAAGCCTGGCCCTGAACTAACATCTGTGCCCATCTTCCTCCACTTTATATGTGGGACGCCTACCACAGCATGGCTTGCCAAGCGGTGCCATGTCCGCACCCAGGATCCGAACTGGTGGACCCCAGGCCGCCAAAGTGGAACGTGGGCACTTAACCGCTGCGCCACCGGGCCGCCCCCGCATTCTAGGATATTTAACAGCATCCCTTGCCTCTATCTATCAGATGACAATGGTACTGCTCCCCACCGGTCAGAACAACCGGAAATGTCTTTAGACATTGCCATATGTCTCCTGCTTGAGAATCACTGCTTTAGAGATTTCAGGCAGTGTTAGTCAGATAAGAAGAATAAATAGATGTTACATTTGAAAAGTGAGAAACAAACTTATCCTTATTTGTAAATTGTACTATTGTCTGTCTAGGTTAAAATCTGAGTTAACTGAAAAACTTAGAAATAGTATGGAAGGTTAAGAATGTAGCCATATGTAAGATAAATAACAAGAATTAGTAGCTTCCCAACAATAAGAAAATGTAGTGGGTAAAAAGATCCCTTTTGTGGTATTCTGTAAAATTCTTAGAAATATAAGCTTGACTAGAAGTCTGTAAAATTTATGTGAAGAAAATGATAACACTTTACTGAAGGACATAAAAGACTTGAAGAAATGGAGAGTCACACTGTGTTTCTGGATGGAAAAACTTAATATGCTAAAGATTTCAACCTTCTCCAAATTAATCTAGACATTTTATATAATCCTAATTGGAATTTTAAGGTTTTTTTCCCCCCCACTGGGAACTTGGCAGGTTGATTCTAAAGTTCAACTGGAAAAATACATTTGGGAGAATAGCTAAGAAATTTTTGGAAAAGAATAATGAGGTGTGACTGTCTCTACCAAATATGAAATCATACTCTAAAAACATGTTAAAATCACATGGTAATATTTCTAAATACCATAACTTACCAAAAGGAACCTTGGCTCCTTGTAGAAAGGGCTGATTCCGAATCTTGGGCAACAAATGTACAAGATGAGCTTGTAACGTCTTTCATACTAGAAGGCAAGGAAGATGTCCCAGACTGTTAGGGTCATGTTAGAGATACAGGAGGGGCTCCTACTGGCCGCTCAATCAAAACAAAATACAGTAAAATCTGTGAGATCATGGTGATATTTAAGAATAACTGGGTACCTTTGGAGTTTGCTAGGGAACCCATTCATTCTGAAAACTGGCAAGTAAAGGGAAAGAGTGAAGCATTTGATCTCTTTCCTCTACAGACTGCACCTCAGAGTAACCAAATGGTTGATATGGGAAAGTTCTTTTTTATAGAAGAAGTCCCGGGGCTGGCTTGGTAGCCAAGTGGTTGTTTGCGCACTCTGCTTCGGTGGCCTGGGGTTTTGCCCGTTCGGATCTTGGGCGCGGACCTAGCACCACTCATCGAGCCATGCTGAGGCGGCGTCCCACATAGCAGAGATGGAAGGACCTACAACTAGAATATACAGCTATGTACTGGGGGGCTTTGAGGAGAAGAAGAAAAAAACTGAAAAGATTGGCAAGAGATGTCAGCTCAGGTGCCAATCTTTAAAAAAAAATAATAAGTCCCACTAGTAAGTGCTCCTCCTTCCTAAAAACAAAAAAAAAAGTAGGATATCGCCATTTTCCAGTCCCCAGTGAGCTATGGGAACCAGGCGGTGATCATCAGTGGCTAGAACTCCTCGGCCCAGGGCTGCTGGGGAGCTGTGCGCTGGATGCATCAGGCTCACACCTGAACCTACTGACTAATCTTACCAAAGACAAACAGACGTTCCTGCAGCCTGTTGTGACACAGTAGGAAGCACACAGCTCCACCTATGAAGTATTTGTGCCGAAAAACTGAACTTGAGTCTGACTAAGTCTCTAGGATGAAGTACCAGTTTATGGGAGGAACATGGCAGAGGCCCCTGCTCACACACACAGATGCAGGCAGTGATCTCCCTGTTCGAAGTTCCCTAATAGGATGTGGGAAATCTTGTTAGACAAATGACCTAGTTTTTTCAACAAACGAATGGCCGAGAGGAAAAAAAAGAGGAATTTTATAAATTAAGAGATTTGAGAGACACAGCAACCAAAAGAAAACCCCCAAAAGCCTGATATTAATATTCCCCTTGATTTCACAGTCCTGACAGACCTTGGACCTGTAACCTTTAAATCAGTTATCCTCTGGAAGAACCCACCCCTGATAGCACCTTTGAATTCCTGCCCCTGACGTTGCTGTGATGTGATGCCCCCTCACCCCACCCCAGTATCTCTGGCAGAATAACTTCCCCTTCACCTGAGTCTGGTTCTTTGGTTTCCTAGGGAGAAGGGGGGTGGGTGGGTGGTGGGTGCTGTCTCCCTCCATGCGTCCTTTCTCCCACATCTTTCCTCAGCTTATTCCCAGCACTTGGACAATGAGATCAGTCACAGCAGCTACCTGGGCACCGACTACCCCACAGCCATGACCCCCACTTCCCCTCGGCGCTACTCCCCAGTGGCCAAGGACCTGCTTGGGGAGGAAGACATTCCCCGAGAACCGAGGCGGATTGTGATCCATCGGGGCTCCACAGGCCTCGGCTTCAACATCGTGGGTGGCGAGGACGGTGAAGGCATCTTCATCTCCTTTATCCTGGCCGGGGGCCCTGCGGACCTCAGTGGGGAGCTGCGGAAGGGGGACCAGATCCTCTCGGTGAGGGAAGGCCAGCCCCTGCCCACACCACTGTCTCCCCTCAAGGCAGAGCCCAGAGCTCTTGGGCAGGGGCTTGGGTGGGCTGGAGCCTGGTCCCCACCTCCAGCGACTCAGCCTCTCCTCCTCTCTCTAGGTTAACGGTGTTGACCTCCGCAACGCCAGCCATGAGCAGGCTGCCATTGCCCTGAAGAACGCGGGTCAGACAGTCACGATCATCGCTCAGTATAAACCAGAAGGTAGCAGCCTGAAGCTCCCCCTCTCGTGGGCTAAGGTGGTCCTGAGAACTCTGCCCTCTCACTTCAGCGGGGGCAAGGGAGGGTGGCAGTAGGATGGGGCTAGAACTCAGGAACCTTCTTGTCCTTGCTCAGAGTACAGCCGATTCGAGGCCAAGATCCATGATCTTCGGGAACAGCTCATGAACAGCAGCCTGGGCTCAGGGACTGCCTCCCTCCGGAGCAACCCCAAAAGGGGTTTCTACATCAGGTTGGACGCTTCCCGTGCTGGGCTCCTCTTCATTCTGTGCCCTGCCCCGACCCCGCTAAACCTACCCCTGAACCCACCCAGGCCTGACACTCGGCTGGTGTTCATGGGCTCGGCTGTATGGCTTCGCATTTTGAAATTCCCCGTGTTGATTGGAAAATAGCCTCTGCCTCACATGTCCTTACCACCTTCTAGCCCCTGGTTACCCTTGCACTTCCCCTAGGCTCTGCAGCCTGCCCCACAGCTTGGTAACTAAGAGGTTAATGCCTGGCAGAGCAGGGGGCCTCTCGGCTGTTTGGAATATTGCCCCAGCCTGCATGTCCCTGTGGGCCTTCCGGCATAGTGGACCACAGCTCTCTTGCTCCCAGGCACTGTGTCTTCTGCGTCTGCCTCCCCCTTCTTTTCTTCCTTCCCTCTGGGCTTCTGTCCACTCACACGGCCTCATTTCCTACCCTGCCCTGCAGATGTCTCTTAGAGCTGTCAGCTCGGGCCTGACCTCCTCCTGGAGGTCCGGAGCTGCAGCTCTGGCCATCTGCTTTCTGGACATGTCCACTAGGGTGTCCCCCAGGCATCTCTCTCCACTCGCCACATCCCAAACTGAGCTCCTCTCTTTCTCGTGTGTCTCGTGCTCTCTGTCTTGCCAAATCAGTGTTTCCTCTCCCACTGAATGGCACCACTGTACACCCAGACACCTGGTTCAAACCAGAGCCTCGCTTGGCCCTTCCCTCCCTGTTGGGGTCTAGTTGGCTCCCAGAGCTGTTTGCTGCTGACCCCCAGATGAGGCTGGATGGTCCCGGAGTCTCTTTCCGCCTTTCCAGTCCCATTGCTCTGCTCTGCATCCTTGCTGTCTCAGTGGTCATTCCTTCCCTTGTCCTGACCCCAGGGGTGGTGACTTATTGACAGGAGCTTGATACTGATAAGGGTAACCAGAGTTTGCAGAGTGATTTTTTTTTTTCTTATGAGTTTCAGCAGATCCCAGGCCCCTCTGTGACTGTGTTGTGCACGTGTATAGCAGACTGCTTTCTCAGGAGGGTGGAGTTCTAGCTCTTGCTCTAGAAATTGCACTGAATCCATAGCCTGTCTGATCCCTGACATGGCATGGACTGAATGATGGTTAATAGTGTGGCGATGATGAGTTATTGTAGAGCTTTTGGTCCCCACACAGTTTTTGGGTTCCTCAGAATCCGTGGCACCTGTGGGAAGCCATCAGCAACCCGTGCTTTGCTGTAGACCCTTTGTCCAGAACCTTTGGGCTGGGTCTCAGTGTGTCCGGAGTCCTCAGCCAGGCTCTGACCAATGATCCCCTTGCCCTCTAGGGCCCTGTTTGATTACGACAAGACCAAGGACTGCGGCTTCCTGAGCCAGGCCCTGAGCTTCCGCTTTGGGGATGTGCTGCATGTAATCGATGCCAGTGATGAGGAGTGGTGGCAGGCACGGCGGGTCCACTCTGACAGCGAGACCGATGACATCGGCTTTATCCCCAGCAAACGGCGGTGAGGCTCCCAGGGCCTGTGGCCTTCCTGCCACGGGCACTGAAGTTCCCAAGGTCCCAAGGATGGGTGGTCAGTAGGGCACTCTGACTTCTTGGGTGTCTGTCTCCCGCGCCCTCTTGGGCACCATGATTCCCATGAGCCTTTGGGGCAGACATCTCATTTAGGAGCACAGGAGCCCAGGGGCTGCTGGGAGATGGGGTTATCAGCTGGCCTAGGGGATGGGGGCCATAGGGCCCCTTGCTGGGCGTTTCCCTACCCCCCATCCTTCCATGTTTCCCACAGGGTTGAGCGACGGGAGTGGTCAAGGTTAAAGGCCAAGGTAGGTAGAGGAGGGGTTGAGCTTGGGTGGGAGAGTGGGGGTCTCATGGGGCCAAACTCCTGACTACCCACATGGCCTGCTCTTTCTTCCTAGGACTGGGGCTCCAGCTCAGGATCACAGGGTAGGTAGGGTGAGTTTGGGGTGAGAAGAACCCTGAGTTCCTCTTGACGTCCTCAGGAAGGTGACATGGGCCTGGAGTCCCCTATCCCAGAGCCCCTCACAGACACCTTGCCTCTCACTAGGTCGAGAAGACTCAGTTCTGAGCTATGAGACGGTGACGCAGATGGAAGGTGAGCCCCAGCGCCTGCCTTGGCCCCAGCCCCTCCTATTCCCTGGCTCTGTTCTCTGCTGAACCGGCTCTCTCTCCTTAGTGCACTATGCTCGCCCCATCATCATCCTTGGGCCCACCAAGGACCGTGCCAACGATGATCTTCTCTCTGAGTTCCCCGACAAATTTGGATCCTGTGTTCCCCGTGAGTGCCAGGGCCTTGGATGGAGGTGGGAGGTGGGGGCAGGGCTCCTATGTGCTATAGGCAGAGCCACTTTCGGGCTTTGGGGTACAGGAGGACACAGGGATTCTCAGAGCAGGGGTGCTTCTCAGCCACTCTCCTGTTTCGTGGTAGCCATTCCAGGCCAGAGACTTGGAGGACCCAGAGGATGCTGGGAGAGGTGGTTCTGTCCCTCCTCAGTCTTGGTCTCCTCAGTAGCCCCCTTCCACTGAAGGACCAGCTGGGCACTCTGGGGGTTTGATGCTGTAGGCAGGTTTTAAGCTAGAGGGATGGTGGTTAGATCTTTAGGGGGTGGGGTGACTTCCTGGCAGATACGACACGGCCCAAGCGGGAGTATGAGATAGATGGTCGGGATTACCACTTTGTGTCGTCCCGGGAGAAAATGGAGAAGGACATTCAGGCGCACAAGTTTATTGAGGCCGGCCAGTACAACAGCCACCTATATGGAACCAGCGTCCAGTCCGTGCGAGAGGTGGCAGAGCAGGTAGGACCCGGCGGGCACCCTGGTCCTCTTCCTCCTCCCCTCTCCCCACCCCATGGCTTTTCTCCAGCTCTCTCTAACTCTCTTTCTCTCTGTCTCTTTCCCTGCTGGGTCTCCACTCCGCTCCTCCACCCCCTTCTCCTCCTCTTGGGCAACTCTGTCTGATGCCTGCATTCTTGTACCCTGCTCCCTGCTCCTCCCTCCCTTACTTCCTGACCCCAAACTTCTCACCACCATCTGTCCCTTCTCTCCTCTGCTGCCCTCCTCCTTGCCCCATTTCTCCTCTCTTCCTGTGGCTTTGCTGTTGGTGGCTTTGCCTCCCCTAACTCGGTCACTCCCTTCTGCCTGGCTCCCCTTTCGCCCTCTCCCTGCTCTCCTTCCCCCTTGCCTGCTCCTGGGGTCTCCACTCCCATCTCCCACTCCTCTGCCACCTCCTTTGCCCTGCTGCCCCCCACCCTGCCCTCTCTCCCTCCACGGCTCCCTTCTCCATCTGCCTCTCCTCCCTCCCATCTGTCTCTCCTTGTTCCTTCCATCTGTCTGTCCTCTGTCCGTCCCCCCCTCCCTCCTCCCTCCATCCTACTTCCTTCCTTCTTTTCCTTTGCTTTCTCACTCCACCTGTCCCGTTCCCGCCATCCACACCCCCACCCCACTCGGCCCCTCTTGCCTTGGTCTGCCCCGTCTGTTGGGTCCCCTCCTTGGCTGTTCCTCACCCCTCCCTCCATTCCCTCCATTTCCCTCCATTTCCCTCCATTTCCCTCCTCCTGTGCTGGCCTCTTCCCTTGCTGTCCATCTGCCTTTTCCTTTTTCTCTCTGTCTTTCACTCTGTCCATACCCACTTCCTGTCTTGACTCTCTCTGCCCACGTGTCTTTTGACATCCATGTCACTTCCCTTTTGGCCAACCTCCCGTTCCCCACCTTTCTTTGTACTGTGTCCTATCCTGGCACCTGTCTGTCCTTTCCTGCCACCTGCTTGTCCCCCTCCGCCCACCCTGCCTGCCCCCAGGGGAAGCACTGCATCCTCGATGTCTCGGCCAATGCCGTGCGGCGGCTGCAGGCGGCCCACCTGCACCCTATCGCCATCTTCATCCGCCCCCGCTCCCTGGAGAATGTGCTGTGAGTATGGTCCTAGGGGCCTCCCCTCTGTTCCCCGCACCTGTGGTCCTGGCCTTAGAGGGCCTCTGTGTTGAACTTCCCCTCAGAACCCTGGACAGCGGCTCCAGCAGCCCTTGATGGGGATCTGCACAGAGAGCTGGAACCCAGAGGATGCAGGGAATCCCAGGCCTCTGCCCTCCTCTCCTGCCTTGGGCTAGGCAGGACTACAACTCCCAGCAGCCCCTGGGGCATACACCTGCTGGGGCAAGCAAAGGCCTCTGGGGCTGTTGGGAGTTAGAGTCTGAATCCCTTCACTGGGGCTGAAGGCTGGAACGATGAGGCTCTGGAGAGGTCCCTGGAGTGACCTCACCCGGTTGGGATGCGCTGGGGGGTGGAGGAGGGTCATCTGTGACCCTGGAGGATGTCGGGAATTGTATTTTTTGCTACGTGGTCCAAAGAAGAAAATACTGATTGCAATTTAACATCCCTGGATGGAGGAGGTAAAGGCAGGACCCACCCTCAGGTCTGCGTCTCTCACTCTCCACAGAGAGATTAACAAGCGGATCACAGAGGAGCAAGCCCGCAAAGCCTTCGACAGAGCCACCAAGCTGGAGCAGGAGTTCACAGAGTGCTTCTCAGGTGAGGCTGCAGCGAGCCCGTTGCCAGCACACAAGGCACTTTTGCTCAGATTCAGAACAGCTACCCCCACTGGGTGGCCGGTTTAGAAAGAGGTACCCACTTTGGGTGGGTGCAACCCCATGGCTCATGGCTTAGAGAATTAGAAAAAGGTGTCTCTGAGTCTGGGCTGGTGCTACCCCCTTGGCTGGACAGCCTGCCTCACTCCCTGCTCCACCCCACCCCCAGCCATCGTGGAGGGCGACAGCTTTGAGGAGATCTACCACAAAGTGAAGCGTGTCATCGAGGACCTCTCAGGCCCCTACATCTGGGTCCCAGCCCGAGAGAGACTCTGATTCCTGCCCTGGCTTGGCCTGGACTCGCCCTGCCTCCATCGCCCGGGCCCTTGGTCTGGACTGAATTGCCCAAGCCCTTCGCGCCCCCAGCCTCCCTCCCACCCCTTCTTATTTATTTCCTTTCTAACTGGATCCAGCCCATTGGAGCGGGGACACTCCTCTGCATGTATCCCCACACCCCAGACCTGGGCTCCTGAACCCCAGGAACCTGGGGTCTGGGGGGGAGCCAGGCTCCTGGTCCTGAGCCCTTGCTCCTTAGGACCCCTGACCCCTGCCCGCCCCCAACGCACACACAAACCCACCGGGGGCCACCTGCCCTCCCCATCTTCTCCCACACACATTCCAGAAGTCAGGACCCCCCTCAAGGAGCACCCCGCTGCAGGGATGCAGGGCCACAGGCCTCCACCCTCTCCTGAGGCAGAGTCTGGGGTCACCCCTGCCCCCATCATAACTCCCCATGTCCCTTGATTTCTCATTTATTTTTTCCATTTTTTTTCTTCTCAAAGGTGGTTTTTTGGGGGGATAAGTGGGGGGACTCCACTATGGGCCCCCTGCCTTCCACATGCCCCCACCTTTTTTCTTTGCTGGTTTGCATGAGTGGAAGGTCTAACTGTGGCTTTTTCTTTTTCCTGGGATTTTTTTTTTCTTTTTGGGAAAAGGGAGGGATGGGTCTAGGGAGTGGGATTGTGGGAGGGAGGGTGGGGGGGCACGGGTTGGGGGTCGGGTGTCTGGGAGCCAGGGGAAGACTGGAAATGCTGCCGCCTTCTGCAATTTATTTATTTTTTCTTTTGAGAGAGTGAAAGGAAGAGACAGATACTTGAAACCTAGTGTGTGGCCTGATTATTTGGGACCTGGGTGAGGAGGGAGACAGGGTGGGAGCCTAGGGATGGGTCTGGGAAAGTCAGATCCTTCTTCAACCCAACCCAGAGAGGATAGAGTGGCTTGAAAGGGGCTCTGGAGGGAACCTGAAATCAAAGATGCAGAGTTGGTGGTGAAGAATGGACCTGGGAAGGGCTGGATGCTCTTTCCAAAGTCACTGACAGACTCAGAAAGAGGAGGCCGGCCTTGCAGAGGTCCCTGCAAACTTAGCCCAGCCCTGACCACTCCTCTGGGCTGTCTCCATCCGCTGGGCAGCACAACACTGTCTAAAGGAAAATAGAGAGGAAACTTTCTCCGTTGGTGTTCATGGAGTTGTGGACAGAGCTGAGCTCTGGTGATGACCTGTACAGAGGTTTGCTGATAAGAAGTGCTGTGTAAATATTTATTCTTTGGGTTTCTTTATGCCCCATCTCTATAGGAAAGATTTGAAGCAGCTTTGCAAATAATAAAGGTAGGAAAATAGAACCTCGATACGAAAGATAAAACTAGGAGAAACAGACGCATTGCTATGAGGGTAAATATGATCTCTGAGCTTCCTACTAGACAGGTCCCTTACCTAGTTCTTTATTATAAAGGAGAAAGAATTCTAGTTCTCAGATTTTCCTGGCCCTAAGTCCTAACTGCTGCTCCTCAGATGCTCTGTGTAGAGTCGTGGTTCTCAGCTTTCCTTCCGCCAGTGTTCATGTGCCTGACAGGTTCCCACCTTGAGGGCCTCAGCTGCAGTGTGGATGAGCTATTGGTGACACCAGCTAGGATACTACCCCTTTCTCCCTCTGACTCCGGTGCTCCGGGGGGAAGGCTGAGGTGGAGGGTATGAAGAGTTGTGATGGTTAAGTACGAAACGAAGAGGTGTGATGGTTAAGTACGAAACGGTGCAAAAGGGCGGTTTTTGTTGCTACCCCTGGCAGAAGTGGAGCGTTGGATGCAAAAGACCACCCCAGGGGTAGTGATTCTGGGGGTGTGTGTGGGGGGGGTTAGGGGTGTGACTGCCCCAACCTAAACTGACCCAAGGATGCAGGCAGAGATCCTGGAGGTGTGTCACGTAAACCAGTGGTCCTCTCTGTGGATTGCCCTGCACAATTTTCCAGTTTTATCTAACAGTATTTTATCTAACAGACCCAGCCCACTGAATCATGGGGGTGGGGCCCAGGGGTCTGCATTTCAGGAGACCTCCCAGGGGATGCTGAGATCTCGCTGGTGGAGAAGCTCTGCTTCCCAGGATGTTCTTCGGATAGCCGTTCTTCAGCTTGTTCTGTGGAGGAGCAGATGGCTTGAGGCTGTGCTGATGTTATCTGCCATGGGCTGAAGGGAGAGAGCTGAGAGGAGGAAGGTGCGTGCAGGTGATGTGTCTGGATCTAAGGGGTTGAGGAAAGGTCACCGAGAAGGGGTAGAATCACCTAATTCTGCATGCGTTATGTTTTAGATTACAAAGGTAATACATGTACCTTACAAAAATTCAAATAAGTGTAGAAATACATGTCGTTTAAAGAAAAGTTCCGTTCTCATCTCATTCCACATCCTCCTCAGAGGGAAGCACGGGAGCAATTTGGGATGTTTCCTTCCAAATCTATAAGGAGCTCTTCCCTGGTCCTTAAGGAGACCAGGTGCTTGAGTGGATACACGCACCCAGGTTCCCAACTGTTGGGGTTCCGATCCTGACTCCTCTTACCTCCCTCTGTTTCTTTCAACAAATACTTATCAAGATCCTCCTTGGTGCTGGGCAGTGTTTGGAATGCTGGAATGCAATATCCTGCCCTCAGGGAACTTGGGTCCATCCAGTGGGAACAACAGGCAGGAGGAAGTACAGGAATGCAGAGGATTAAAATACTGATGGTGCTGTAAAGACAGTGACCGCTGGGTAGGTGTCCTTGCTGGTTGAGGTGGGGCGCTCAGGGAGGCCTCTCCTTGGAGCAGCTTTTGGGTTGAGACCTGAAGGATGATGAAGCCTGGGGCAGGGGAGTGTCCCGGGTACAGAGGAACGGCAAGGTAGCAAGAAGTTTGGAATGTCGGAGGACAGAAGGAGGTGACTAGGGTGGAGTGGGGTGGAGGGAGAGAGGGAAAGAGGAGATGGGGTCAGAGAGGTGAGCACAGCCTGATGCTAGGACTTTGCATGGACTTTTTTCAAAGTGCCATAAAGAGCTGTTGGAGAGCTGCAAGAAGGGAGTGGCAGGGTACCCCAGTGCTGATGGAGAAAGTGTGGGGTCAGTAGAGAGCCAGCTGGGAGGTGGTTGTGAGGTTAAGATGAGACAGGTTGTGGCGTCACTTTAACTGGGCCAAGAGCTTAACTTCTCTGAGCCTCAGTTTTCCTCAGCTGTAAAATGGGAATAATAACTCCCTACCTTGCTGGATTCTTGTGAGGAACAAAGAAGATGATACACGGAAAGCCCTCGGCACGCTGCCTGGCTAGAAAATGGTAACGATAATTGCTATTGGCCTCTTCGTCTATTCTCAGTTACTGGGTGAACTTGGAAGTTAAATAAAACCTGGAAACATTTGGAGTTTTAAAATTCTCTAAAATGTTCATCCTCTAAATAAAGGTAGGAAGGAGGAGTAGAGAGCGTCCTGGGTCACAGAATCTTGGCTGTCCCAACAATGAAAAGTTGGGGTGTGCCTGGGGTGGAGAGTGGAGTTGGGGAGGAGAGACCAGGATGGAGAAAGATCCTACAGAGACTGCGCTCGCCCAGCCGCGGGAGGGCACGCTGAAGCGCTTGGGTGGGTTTTATCGTCCACATTCTAAACTTGTGGGCCGTGGCCGTTTCCCCCTTCCAGGCCCGGGGAGCCCCCCTGCCCTTGGCCTGTTTCTCCTGGTGCTGAGCCCTCCACCCGAGCACATTCCTTTAACCTCTCCTGCTTCAACTCCACTCAAGCCCCGCTCAGCCTCTCCTAGATTTGGGGTGCCATAGGTCACCCTCTGGAAAGTCTCCCCTGAGCCTCGTCTTCACCCCTTTGCCTGTTTGTCCAGATAGCTCATCTTGAGGTCTGCCGGGTGTCGAGAGGCATGAGGTGCAGCCCCACCCTCTGGGTCTGGGGAACAGCGAGGCAGGCCCATCCCCAACGAGAGGTTGATAGCGCTCAGAGAGGGCTGGGCAGGGGCACAGGCAGCTTGGAACCCAGGTCTCCTTCTCCATAGAAGAGACACTCCAGGGCCCCAGTTCTGTCCCAGAGAAGTTGCTAACCATCCTCGGGGATGTGGGGAGAGACATCCTCTGCTATCCTGACCCCAACCTTCGCCTCTTGCTCCACATTCAGAGGCCCTAGGATTCTAACTCAACTGTTGGCTGTGCTGCTAGTGATGATAAGAAGAATGAAACAGCTGGTATGTGCTGAGCAGTCAGTATTTGCCAGGCACTGTGCTAAATGCTTTCCCCTCATTATCTCATTTAACCTTGACCCTAACTCTCTGAGATGGGCCTTAGACCCACTTTCCAGAGGTGGGAGAGGTGAACTCAGACCAGTCTCATGGTGGCCTTCAGGCTTTGTCTGCCGCACTGGCCTTTTCACCCCCTGAACATCCTGGGGACTTCTAGCATCTGCAGGCTCTCTCCCTACCAGGCCCCCTTCTCTTCACCAACTGCTCAGGCTCCCTGGCTGAAAAGCACTTCCCTCTTCCTGACTCACCTTGATAGGAGGCCCATCCCCCTCTCTCCTTGGCTGTCTTTAACCTGGCACTTGGGGTCCCCAGATCTGGCCCTGAAGGTCACCCCCATTTCCCACTTGGATAGCTGGTGGTCCTGGGACTTTTCTTCTGCTTCTCCCGTTAGCACAGGCTCTGTCCTGGGCTGCTTTGTTTCCGCTGTGCCTTCTCACTGGCTGGGGTTCATCACAGGGCGCTGCCACACCTGGGCCACACCCAGGATTCTGCTTCAGTGTCTCCAGCCTAGAAATTTCTGCAGACTCCAGACCCATTTCTTGCAGCCTTCTGGATCCTGGTCAGGCGCACTGCTGTCGTCCCACCCCGGCCCCACCGCCTCCCTCACTGCATGTTCAGCAGCCTCCAACTCCACTCCATTCCTCTGCTAAAATTCTGCCCATGTGACCTTCCTTCTCTGGTCTCAACCTTCAGTTTCTCACCGGGACCAACCCAGCAGCCTAACTGAGCTGCCTGCCTCTCAGTAACCCACCTCTGCCCCATCACTCAGCCCAAGGTCAGGCCAGCGTTCAACTTACACATCTGACCTCACCACTGCCCTGCCTGCAGCTCTTCCTGGGCTCCATAGTATGTAGTCACAATCTTTAACTTTGTTGTTCAGAGCCCCATCGTAAAATATCTTTGGTTGTGTGTCCCCCGATATATATTCTCTCATCTAATAATTCTCTACGTGTTGTGGTAGCCAGCCTTCCAGATGGCCCCTGATTATTTCCCCCCAGTACTCACCCCCTTGTGTGGTTCCTTCCACACTGAGTAGGGCTGACCCGTGTAACCGCGAGGATATTGTGGAGATGATGGAGCATTACTTCTGAGGCCAGGTCCGTCTTGTGCTCTTGGATCACTTCCTCTGAAGGAAACCAGCTGCCATGTTGTGAGGACACTCAAGCAGCCCTGTGGAGAGAGAGAGGCCTCCTGCCCACGGTCAGCACTAACCTGCCAGGCGTGCAAGTGAGTCACTTTGGAAGCTTGTCCTCTAGCCTCGGTCAAGTCTTCAAATGCAGGTAGCCCTGACTGGCATGCTGACGGCAACCTCGTGGGAGACCCTGAGCCAGAGCGAGACCTCAAACTGAGTGAGATGATCAATACTCCTTGTTTTAAGTTGCTAAGTGTTGGGATGATCATTTTGCAGTAATTGATCACTAATACACATGTACCACTGTACAAGTCTATTATGTACGTTACAAAACATATCCCCAAGTAGAAATCTAAAGAAACGGGATAGCTGCCAGCCCAGTGGCGTAGTGGTTAAGTTTGCATGCTCCGCTTCGGTGGCCCGGGATTCACAGGTTTGGATCCCGGGTGCAGCTACGCACCACTTATCCAGCCATGCTGTGGCAGGCGTCCCATATATAAAAAATAGAGAAAGATGGACACAGATATTAGCTCAGGGCCAATCTTCCTCAACAAAAAGAGGAGGATTGGTGGCAGATGTTAGCTCAGGGCTAATCTTCCTCACCAAAAAAAAAAAAAGAAAGAAAGAAAGAAAGAAATGGGATAAAAATGTACATAAATAAAGTTCTGATGTCTTCTTACCATACTCCTAATGGATGATCTTGTACCCCTCTGGGGTGCCTGTCCCCTCTTTGGAGACCGTTGTGCTTCTGAATGACCTTCAGAACGCCTCACCCTGAGATTCAAGGCCCTCTTCAGGGTAGTCCAAGCTACCTTTCTGGTTTCCTCTTCCAAGAGTCACTTGCTCATTACCACTGATAAAATCCTACCTGTTCTTCTGGCCAGCATTATTGACCTCCTCTCGGGAGCCTTTCTCGATTGCCCTGAAGGTGGGATCCCCAGCTTCGGAGCCCAGCCTCTCTGAACTGCTCTCTGCATGTGCTCCACATCCCACAGCGAAGTGTACTGGGGGTGCGGGGGGTGGAGGGTGGGCGGTGGGCGGAGCAGGGGGGCGTTGTTCGTGAAGTATGTTGGCAGAGTCCTCAAAGTGGCCCCAAGATTCCACCCTGTCGTCCCTGGGACCGGTGACTATGATGAGCTACCACTTTCACAATTACATTGTTATACATAGTTGACCTTATAGATGACCATGTATGTGTGTTATACACACAGTTGACCTCAGGACAGGAAGATTTTCCAGGTGGGCCACATTTAATCACACGAGCCCCTTTAAAAGCAGAGAAGTCAGAGACTGGAAGCATGAGAAAGATTCCGTGCACTTTGCGGACTTTGAGGATGGAGGAGCCACGTGACGAGGAATGCAGGTGGCCTGTAGGAGCAGAGGACAGCCCCTGGCTGACAGCCAGCAAGGAAATGGGGACCTCAGGCCTATAGCTGCAAGGAACTGGATTCTGTCAACAACCTGAACCGGCGTGGAAGCAGATTCCTTTCCTCCTTTGCCTCCGGAAATGAATACCGTCCTGCCAGCCCCTTGATCTCAGCTTTGTGAGACCCTGAGCACAGAGCCCAGTTGGCCTTCTGCGCTACAGGACTGTGAGCTAGTAAACGGGTGCTGTTTTCAGCCACTAGGTTTGTGGTACTCAGCAGTAGAAGATGAATCCGTGAGCCTTTGTCCCTGAAGACCTCGCATGATTCAAGGCATAGGTTCTCAGAAGAACAAACATAAAAAGGTGGACGAGTTCTCAGAGTGCGTAAATCTACTACCCTGTGGTATAGTTTCGTTTTTAGCTACTTTTTAGTTTCTTGGGATTATCGCTGGTATTTTGCAGATGGCCTCCTTGGAAACTGGTGGCCCAGTGTGTCATGTGGTGTGTCTGGCTTTCTTCACAGTGTTTCGTCACCTCTGACTCCCATTCTAAAGCGACCGCCTTTGGAGGGTGTTCTTCAGCACTGGTCCAAGCACTGCTCCCTCAGCAATGAGTCTGGGAACGTGGGTATAGGTAGAAACCAGACTTCAAACACATCTTGTTCCAGGCAGCAGCGCTTGGCGGCTGCGGGATGGGTGCCCCGTTGTTGCCCCCGGCCTGGCAGCTCTCCCTCAAGGACCACCGCGTCTCTACCTTCAAGAACTGGCCCTTCTTGGAGGGCTGCGCCTGTACCCCGGAGTGGATGGCGGTGGCCGGCTCCATCCACTGTCCCACTGAGAATGAGCCCAACTTCGCGCAGGGTTTCTTCTGCTTTAAGGAGCTGCAAGGCTGGGAGCCAGACGAGGACCCCGTAGAGGAGCATGAAAAGCATTCATCCGGCTGTGCTTTCCTGTCTGTCAAGAAGCGGTTTGAAGAATTAACCCTCAGTGAATTTTTGAAACTGGACAAAGAAAGAGCCAAGAACAAAGTTGCAAAGGAAACCAACAGTAACCAGAAAGAATTTGAAGAAACTGCAAAGAAGGTTCATTATGCCATTGAGCAGCTGGCTGCCTTGGAGTGACGCCTCCCCACATTCACGGGTCCCCCAGTGGCGGACATAATTTCCAAGCACATTCCCCAATGTTACCGACTTTTCTGTGGGGCCCCTTAACAGTGCCTTAGGACAGGAGAATGTCAATATTTTGAAATTAGAATATTTAAACCATATTTTCGTTGTTTCTTGAGAGTGGTCCCAGGGGTTACTTCATTGTACAGCTGATGCTACTGAGTCCAGTGACTGGTTCTCTCTTTTTTCCGGCGGTTTTTGCTCTGTTGACTCCTGGACTCGCCAGGGTGAGGAATTTGCTCCCGTGGGTAGACCTCTTCCACAGCGACATGTCTGGGCTTCACGTTGACTAGTGGCTGTCGAGCTTGAGATTCGATTCGTGAATGCGATCCTAGGTCCATTGTGACTGGACAAAGAATTAAGGATACTATTTTAAATTTTATTTGTGTAATAATCCGAATTTATAGTGTGCCTTTCTGTGTTCCGAATACTCTGTATTAGCTCGCTTTGACATCTACACGTCTGTGACCATCCTTGTACCCGTCAGGTCTGCGGTATAACAGCAGCCTCCCTTTGCTCCAGAGCGGATCATATGGAATCACCTCCCTGCCGAGCCTCTGGAAGTGCTGTGTGTGTGAAGGTGGCCCCTCGCCTGTCCCGGCATTTTGTAACCTTCAAGCTCACAGACGGAGAACTGGTGGTGTCAAACCGCAGGCCCTGCCTCGGGACTTGACGTGTGCTAGTGTTCTTGCCATGACTGGAGTGTGAATGGCGGGGTGGCGCGGAGCAGGGCTCATGTCTCGAGCTGATGTCTTGCTTTGAGGTCAGTTGAAGATACTTCTTTACCCAATGGGCACATGGCAAGGTTGCAGCATTTCTCTAAAACAGTTGAGGAAAAGGTCCTTAATACCAGACAAGGCATTTTCCAAAGCCCCAGCTCACTGCTTCATCCTCTCTCGAGTTAGAAGGGTCCCCAGTGAGAGCGGCTTCTTCCTGGCGAGCCCGCTCTGGAGGAGCTGTCATTCACAGAGGGGGCAGGCACAGGTGGCCTGGGAAACACGTGTAAGGAGTTCCTGGTCTTAATATTGTCAATACTCTGCAAACAGCTATTTCTCATTGATGTGGACTAGGTGGCTGATAATTCACCTGTCTTTCTAATGTGAATCTTCCTAAAAGAGGGCAATGGAATAAATTAATTTAAAAAGTGAAACAAACAAGCAAAAACAACAACAAAAACAATCTCGTTCCAGTAGAACGTGCAAACGCAAGAATGCACAGATCGTAAATGCACGGCTTTCTGCAGTTTTGCAAACCGAAGGCTCCTGTGCAACCAGTGTCCAGATCAAAACGCTGGACATTGCCCTCACCTCAGGGGCCCCCCGTGCTTCCTTCCAGTCACCGCTTCTGCAAGGCTAACTACTATTCTGACCAAAACAGCGTAGGTTTGTTTGCCTGAATAAACCAGATTGTGAGTGAGAATATCTGAGAATACTAAATTAACAGCCCAATAATCACCAAAATTACTGGCCATGGTCCCAGTGCATGCAAACAACAGGCGGGTTTTCAAGACACAGACAAACGGGCGCACCCAGGGCTTTCACATTTTACCCAAGGGATGCGTTCCTGAATATCTCACGTGTGGGAAAACTGTCCCAACTCAAGACTAGTTTCCTCACTGAAATAACTAACGTGGGCTTTGTGTGACTTCACATGTGAGGCCTAAAGCAAGACTTGTTAATATCTTTAATGTTGCCCAATTTCTAACAGCATAATTCAAATTCACACACTCCTCTCTGAACACAACCCTCTCTGAATGCCCATGGAGCTGTGAGGGACCAAGTTTTAGCATCTCTGGGACCCTGGGGCTGGGTATGGTTCTGGGGCCAGCGCACGGGTCTTGGAATCGGGCTGCCCAAATGCCAGTGCTCACTCAGCTGCTTCCTTGCAGCATGACCCTGGGGAAGCTCTTCCCTTCCAGGGCCTCAGTTTCCTCATCTGTGAATCTGGGGAAATGAGAGGAATTGGTGAATGAACAGCCACAGGCACGTGATGGGAGCCCAGGGAGGTTTGCTGGCGCCAATCACCGTGGAGGTGGGAAAAGCCTGCTCTGTGCCTCTCCCCCCACCACACCCCCTCCTGCTTGGAGGAGTTCACTCCCTGTGAGAGTGAAGCCAGTTAGCTCCAAGCTGGGGAGCCTGGCGGCTGAACCCCCCAAGGAAGCTGGGGCCTAGGCTCAGATGCCAGGGTCATAGGACCAGATTGGGCAAGAGCAGAGAACCGGTCCCTTTGATCCTGGTCAGGGAAATTTGGAGACACCGACAATTCTGGGAAATTTAGAGGCAGGAAGTGAAAGGGGGAGGGGCAGAGGGGAAACAGTGAACTGCATCCCAGCCCCTCCTGGCCTGGCCCCCCCACCCCAAATGGCGCAATGAGAGCGGTGACCGGCATGTGGGGGTGTGGGGACAGACCAGGAGACTCCCCCTTTCTGGGAAGGAAAGCAGAAGCAACCCATCCTCCGCTCCCACCCCCAAACGTCCCCTGGGTTCCCAGTCCATTTCCACTTCTGTTTACGTCCAAAGTCCCAGGCACTGGGGATGCCAGTTCGTGTGCGCAGGTACACAGACACCCAGACACGCAGAGGCGCAGGGCTCGGGGCCTCGTATGGACCCTGCGCCTCCCCTTGCACCATCCAGGGCTGTCTGCGCACCCCGATTCTCCAGGCTTCAGCTCCCTTCTTAGCCGGGGATCTGCACAGCATTGAGGGACCCAGGAGTCAACCTTGAGACCTTCAGCAAGTAAAAGGGGAAGAAAGGCAGGAGGACTGACTGTGGGAGGTGGGGGAGGGGAGGGGGGGACATGCTGTCATGAGGGTTGGGGGCTGGGTGGGAAAACTTCAGAGGATGGGTTTTGCATGTTAGGCCAGGGAGGGAATAGGGGAAAGAAGAAAGGTCTCCATGTAGCCACCGATCACTTAGAAAGGGGCTAGACCCCACATCCCAACTCCATTCACCTCCAACCTCAGCCCTAACCCTGGCCTTGACCTAGTCCCAGGTTCAGCCTGCCTTACCATGACAAGGGAGTATCAAGATCTTCAGCATTTGGACAACGAGGAGAATGACCATCAGCTCAGAAAAGGTGAGGGGACACTGCCCCCCATTTCTGAAAGGTCAGCCTTAGGTGGCTATCGCCCCCTCACCCTCAGCTTCTTTCTGTGACCCTTGACTCTCTCTCTGGGTCTGCCCCACTCACAAGAACGTGGTGTCTCAGCCGCCCCTCTCAGGGCAGGTACAGGGTGTGAAGCTGCAGTCTCCTTCTTGCTGACAGGTGCCCAAGGCTTCTGCATGACCCTCCTGACAATCACCTTGTCGCTCACTTCTCAGGACCATGGGGAGGGGGTGACCCAGGCAGTGGGAGTAACTGGAAGAAGTTAGGCCCCCTCCTGCTTTCCTCTTCCAACAGCCTGCGAGCCTTGGTCATGTGTGTGAGTGTGAGTGTGAGTGTGAGTGTATGGGGTGTCTGGAATCAGTTTGGTCAAGCGGGTAAGGTTTCTGTGAAGAGGCTGAGCGATCTCCAATCCGAGGGGGGATGAGGCTGTCCATCAAAAAACAAGCCGGGCCAGCCCTGTGGCCGAGCGGTTAAGTTTGCACGCTCTGCTTCGGAGGCCCAGGCTTTGGCGGGTTTGGATCCTGGGCACAGACGTGGTTCTGCTCATCAGGCCATGCTGAGATGGTGTCCCACATAGCACAACCAGAAGGACCTACAACTAGAATATACAACTGTGTGTTGGGAGGCTTTGGGGAGAAGAAGAAGAAGATTGGCAACAGATATTAGCTCAGGTGCCAATCTTTAAAAAGAAAACAAAACAGAAAAACAAGCCCCGCTTCTTTCTCATGTGAGCAAGGATGAAGCTCCTGGGTGATGGGAGTGGGCAGTGCCCTTTGATGGAGGAAGGGGCTACAAGGGAGGAGAGAATGAAGGGGACGCCCCCACATCCTAGCTCACAGGGATGCATCTCCCCGAGTGGGAGCAACTTGAGGGGCCTGAAGTCTGGCTACTCTGCCTTCTCTCTCTGCATCCAGCCAAAGAGGAGTGGGATTCATGGGGAGAGAAAGAAAACCCCTTCTCTTGCCCCTTTGAGGGGGGAGCTGACTCCCCAGCTGGCCGCCCACTCCATGAGTCTCCTCCAGTTCACAGACTGGGTCCTCAAGGCTCTGAGGAGGTTCGCCAGCTGCAGTGACACAGTTAGGCCACTAGGTGTCAGCAAAGACTCAGGGCCTGGGTAGGGCTAGGGCAGCTCTACGCATAGCACCCCTTTCCACCCCTCTTCCCTTTCCCGCCTCCAGTTGCCTCTGGCCCCTCAGGGTCACCCACTGTCCAGATTTCTTAATCTATATGGTTCCTCCTAGGCTACTAGAAGAGCCTTAGTCTGCTCTCCTCCTAGGATCCCAGAGCTGCTCCAGTCTCCCGTCTGTCCTTGAGACCCTGACACCTGCTCCTCTTGCAGGGCCACCTCCTCCCCAGCCACTCTTTCAACGCCTCTGCTCTGGAACCCGCCTCCTCCTGCTCTCCCTGGGCCTCAGCCTCCTGCTGCTGGTGGTTGTCTGTGTGATCGGATCCCAGAGTGGGTGCCCCGGGGGTGGGCTGGGAAGGGAGCAATGTTGCGGGGGACAGTGGTGGAAGGAGAGCTGGTTGCTGTGATGGTGAATGCAGCCCCCTCATTTGGTTCTATCCCCACTGGCTCCTGCCCAGACTCCAAGTTGCAGGAGGAGCTGCAGGCTCTGAGAAAGACGTTCAGCAACTTCACAGTGAGCACGGAGGCTGAGGTCAAGGCCCTGAGCATCCAGGGTGAGGAGGGCTGGGGCTGGGGTTCGGAGGCTGCGGAAGGCTGGCAACGTTGGGACACTGAGCAGGTCTCTCCCCCAGGAGGAGGTGTGGGCAGAAAGATGAAGTCCCTGGAGTCCCAGCTGGAGAAACAGCAGCAGGAGCTGAGTGAAGGTCAGAGAGGGAGTATGCGCATGTGTGCATCTGTGTGTGTGTGTGTGTGTGTAGGATACAGAGGGTCCTTCAGGCCAAACCTAGGGGTCTTGCGGCAGGGGCCTCTGTGATTGATCTTGGGGCCCCAGCATGCAGATGACAGACTCCTCCCAACCCCCAGAGCTCATCCTGACCTCCTTTTCCTTTCCCTCTCATCTCCCTGCCCCGCCCTCTGTCTCCCCAGATCACTCCAGCTTGCTGCTCCACGTGAAGCAGTTTGTGTCTGACCTTCGAAGCCTGAGCTGTCAGATGGCCATCCTCCAGGGCAATGGTGAGGAGGCAGGCACCCAGCCCTGCTTTCCTGCCCATTTCCCTCCAGGCAGCATCTCAGCTCCTCTACCCTCCCCTGACCCCCAGGCTCTGAAAGGACCTGCTGCCCGGTTAACTGGCTGGAGCATGAAGGCAGCTGCTACTGGTTCTCTCGCTCTGGGAAGCCCTGGCCCGAAGCCGACAAGTACTGCCAGCTGGAGAACGCCCACCTGGTGGTGGTGGGCTCCTGGGATGAGCAGGTGAGGGCCCAAGAGGGCTCATCTGGGAGGCTGGCTGTTCTAAGGAGAGGTCACCACCTGCCTCCTCTCTCTCCAGAAATTTGTCCAGCACCACATGGGCCCTGTGCACACCTGGATGGGCCTCACTGACCAGAATGGGCCTTGGAAATGGGTGGATGGAACCGACTACGAGACGGGTTTCAAGTGAGTGTGCACCTCACCCCGCCCTCCCTGCCTGGGGGTCTGGGGCTCCTGGGCCACATCCCGCTTGTCCCTTCAGAAACTGGAGGCCGGAGCAGCCGGACGACTGGTATGGACACGGGCTTGGGGGAGGCGAGGACTGTGCCCACTTCACGGAGGACGGCCGCTGGAACGACGACGTCTGCCAGAGGCCCTACCGCTGGGTCTGCGAGACGGAGCTGAACAGGGACAGCTAGGAGCGTCCCTCCCCTAACTTATTTCCTCAGTGCCTTTACCTGCCAAAGGGGCTGGGGTTGGGGACCATCCTATCTGGGGGCCTCCTCCACTTCCTCCAGTATCTTCCTCTAGGATTTGAAGGGAAGGGGGAAGGGCAGTGTCTGAGGAATGTAGAATGATGTTTGGAGGGGCGGGGAGATTGGAACCCATGTCACTTTCTGCAGTTTGCTGGTTATTATTGTCAACTTTTTTAGAGTAAAAAGAAGAGAAATATATGAAACATTCTGAGTTGTCTGGTTATTGGGGACAAGGGATCAGGACTGGGCTGGTGGCACTAGGAGGCTCTGGGCAGGCAGCAGGGCCGAGGGGGCACCGCATGGGCTTTGGGCCAGGTGGCCTGGCTCCGTTCTTTACAGGCTGGGGAGTGAAGGCAGTTATTCTGCTCTCTAAGTCTCAGCTATAAAATCGGATTTTTACCGGGACCGTCCTGCCTCCAGCAATCCCCCTGGAAACAGAATCACCCCAACGTGTTGAGTGCTTCGAAAGCTTTGACTGAAACTCATTGGCGTCTGCTGCGTGACAGATGGGTAACGAATACAGTGATGGAACTTTTCCCACAACCAAGTCCACAATCAAGAATCACCAAACCACTGAGGAAAACCGGTATCACGGAAGAGAGGACCCCAAATAAATAGAATCCACAAGCCAGGATGTGAGTTAACAGGACAAACAGATTAAGACTTTACAGACACTTTTGGGATAATCAACAAAAATCAACAATGTATTACTCCACAAATAAGACCACATCTAATTCTAAAAAGGAGCAATGGTCTGGTCATAATAAAGTCAAGTCAGAAATGAGCACAAAAGTATAGCCGAAAAAGATCTACGTCATGTAAATTTCTTACCATCTTTCTGATAACTTTGAGTTTAAGAGAAAATCGAAATAAAGTCAAGTGATTTAGAAATGAACAAGGAGAGTGCTACATCCTGAGATTGTGGGAAGGTTCAAAGCAATTCCCAGGAGGAAATGTATATAGCCTTAAGTGCATTTATTAAAAAGCAGGAAAGGCTGAATTGAAATAAGCTAACTCAAGAAACTTGAAAAAGAATAACAAAATAAATCCCCCAGAATAGAAGGAAGGAATTTATTTTTAAAAAAGCCAAAATTAATAAACTAGAATATAAAGCATAGATAAGATCCATAAAAGAAAAATCTGATTCTCGGAAAAGGTGAATAAAATAAACAAATATGAAGGAGAATAAAAGGAAAGACAGACATCTGACTTTAGAAAGGAGAGAAGTTCCAGAAATACAGATATATAAGATATAATTATGTAACACTTCCAGATTTGAGACAGCAAAGACAGTTTTTTCCCTACCATTATTTTTTAGGTTAATCCCTTAGAGCTTGTAATTCCAAAGTTATGAGGGGGAAAATTGAAGAAAAAAATACTAATTTTAAGGACAGCAGGAAAGGAGAGAAAAAGAAACAAAACAGGTAGATGAGAAAAAGCACAAAATAAAAGGTTAGTTATGAATCCAAATATGTTGCTGATTAAATGCAAAAGACTAAATTATCTTGCTGAAAGACAAGAGCTTCCAGACAGAATAAAAAGTAAAATACCACGATACGCCAAGAGACACATCTAAAACAGAGTGGTTGAAAGCAAAAGTATTAAAAAGATATATTAGGCAAATTATAATCAAAATAATTATCATATAAAGTACACTTTGTAACAAAAAGTATTATTCGAGATAAAGAGGGTCACTTCCAAATGATGAAAGGCTTAATTAAACAGGAAGATACACCAGTGTTAAATATATGTGCATTGAATCACATAGCCATAAAATACATGAAACAAAAATTTTAGATGTAAGAACAAGAGACAAATCTAGACTCATAGTAGATTGTAATACATCTCTCTCAGTAAACGATGGGTCAAGCAGACAAAAAGTCACTAAGGAAACAATGTTTTGAAACCCAGATTGAACTATCATGATCCAAGTGACATATTTACTACGCTACACTCGTCTACTAGACAATACCTATTCTTTTCAAGCACACTGTGACGTTTTTAAAAAACTGAGCAAATACTGAGCCATAGAACAAGTTTTAACTAATTTCAAATAGAGAATTTTCACTATAATGACCAGAAATGTAAAATTCCTTTATAAAATATTAGCTAACCCAATCGAGTGGTGTATTAGGAGAGATAATATGTTCAACCAGCATATACACCAGGAATTCAAAGGTGGTTTAACATCAGAAAAATTTATTAATAAAATAGACTTAGGGAGTACAGAAGACTAAATTAATGGAATACAAAAGAAAAAATTACAAAATACAGGAAAAGCACTTGGCAAAGTTCAACACCTACTTATGATAAAATATTTTAGGACCTTGACTGTTTCTATTTTGTTGCTCTACTATTCTCAACTTGTGGAGTCTGTCACATGTTCCAAGATGTCAGCCCCACTCCAGCCAAGACACATTCCAGGCAACAGAAAGGAGAGAAGAGAGGAGAATGGTGTGTTCTCTCTCTGTGTGAGGACACTTCTGGAAGCTGTATGCACTTTAGTTTATATCTCTTTGATCAGAACTAGGCTCAGGGCCACAGTTAGCTGCAAATGTGGCTGACAAGTATGCTCTTTATTTTAGACGGTCCAATTTTAGCTAAAAACCGGTAGATTCTATTAATGTAGAGCAGGAGCCAGCAAATTATGACTCTCGCCTGTTTTTGTAAATAAAGTTTTATTGGAACACAGCCATGCTCGTTTGTCTACATATTGTTTACGACTGCTTTCATGCTATAAGCACAGTTGGGTAGTTACAATGAAGCCTGCAAAGCCTATAATATTTGCCATTTGGTCTTTTACAGAAAATTTTTGCCCACCCCTTGTATAGAGAAAAGGGGAGAATGGATATTGGGGTCAATTAGAAGTCTCTGCCATACTGCTGTTGCGCTTCTGTTTAACGTCATCCTAGGCATCCTTGCCAAACTGCACAAGACAGGAAAAGCCATCAGAGTTGTAAGGATTGGAAAGGAAGAGATAAAACAATATGATCATCTACGTGGAAAATCGACACCGTTAACAGCTACATCTACTAAGAGGGTTCTGCAGGTATATGTCAGCTATCACCGTGATAATGTATAAAGAATATACAAGAAAAAAATTAAAATTCTTTTCAAATTAATATATAAATTCAATGCAATAAAGGTAAAAATTTCAGCTGGCTTTTAAAAAGCAGCTCAGCAATCTTTGCCAAAAAATTATATAGAAAGATAAAAGACAATTTGGGGGAAAAAAGGACAAACATTGAAAGAAAAGGAAACTGGACTTATTAGAATATATTACAAACCCATATTCATAAAAACAGAATGGTGATGATACAAGAACAGACAAGTAGACCAATGGTATAGAATGGGGAACTCAGAGCCAGAACTATGTGCAAATGGGAACTTAATATACAATAAAGGGGTCGCCTCAAATTGGTGGAGGAAAGACACTATTGGGAAAACTGGCTTTCCATAGGAAGAAAAAATTCCATATCTAACATCACATCCAAAGGTGGATACTGAGTCGATTTAAGACCTAAATACAAAAGGTAAAATTACAGAAGTAATAGAAAAAAAAAAAGGAAAGAGAATCTTTCTACCAAAGGGCGCAGAAGAATTTCATAAATAAAGCTTCCAAAGCAAATACCAAAGAGCCAAAACATTTAGTGAAATTGACTGCATGAAAATTAAAAATTTCAGCTCAATGACAATGTATTAGTTAGGCTCCCAGCAAGAAACAGATGGCATACGTGAAATGGGTAATTGGTGGATGACTCTTTCCCTTCCAAAAAACCCCAGGGCATAGTGGCATATCCTAGTTTTAAGTTGTTCTAGTTCCTCATGTGAGCTGCCGCCATGGCGTGGCAACTGACAGATGGGTGGTGTGGTTTCACAACCGTGACGGGGAAGGGAACCTCGGCTGCCAAATTGATGAGCGCCAAAGCTGAACCACTAGGTCATCAGGGCTGGCTCTGGAGGATGTTTTAATAAAGGGACAGTTTACAAAGATGTGAGCAGGATTAGGGAAGCCAGAAGTAACAGGGCAGGAGCACAGGTGTCCCGGCAGTGGGGAGTTGCTAGCTCCTCCAGGAACACAAGGAGAGAGAAAGCTGTGTGGAGAGGCCCCTCTAAGAGCTGTGACTTTGTCAGTCTGTTGTGACTTTTGTTGCAGGAGGCAGCTGTCCCACAGCTACCCTGCAGGGAGAGACTGGGGGAGTAGATAGCCTCGCCTCCCTGCTCTTCCTCCCTCTGATTTTCTGCTAGTGCTGGAAGCCAGATGGCAAGGGAGCAATTTGATGGCCGTCTAGCTCTGCCTCCAAGGCCACTGGATGTGGAGGGAAAAATGGAAGACATCCAGCTCAGAAGGAGACTAGAGATGAAGAAACAGACAGGAAATCTGTTAGAGAAGAAGCAAAGGATACAGACAGACAGTTCCCTGAAGAGGAACTCCTGGGGTCTAATGTGCGTATGAAGACATGCTTCTAATTACTAGTAACGAGGCAAAAGCAATTTAAAACATCACTGAGTCATCTCTTTACACCCATACGAATGACAAAAATTAGACAAGAAGTCCAGTGCTGGCAAGGATGTAGGGGGATTGAGAACCTTATGCACTGCTGAGGGGAGTATAAATTGGGATAGCCATTCTGCAAGGTATTTAGTGGAGTTAAGACTGCATATATGCCATGATCCCTGCACGCCCACTTCTGGGAATAAATACCGGGGAAATTCTTTCACTGGCACATTATGGGACACTTCAAAGATGTTCACGGCAGTGCTGTTTGGGTAGTGGGAACTGGAGGCGACCTAGGTGCCTGCTGATAACTTTATGTAGTGGACGTGCCTCATAGACTACTGTCCAGCATTTAGAAGCAGTGACTATGGTGCAGCCACTACAGAAAACAGTGTGGAGGATCCTCAGAAATGAAAACATATGATCCAGCAATCCCACTTCTGGATGTATATCCAAAGGAAACAAAATCAGGATCTCGAAGAGTGAGCTGCACCCTCATGCTCATTGCAGCATTATTCACAATGGCCAAGGTACGGAAACAACCTAAGTGTTCGTTGATGAATGAATGGATAAAGAAAATGTGGTATGTACATATATACAACGGAATATTATTCCATTGTATGGAGTAATACAGGAGACGTATAATGCCATGAGAAAGAAGGAAATCCTGCCATTTGCGACAACATGGATGAACCGGGAGGCCTTTATGCTAAGTGAAATAAGCCAAACAGAGAAAGACAAATACTGCCTTATCTCACTTACACGTGGAATCTAAAAAAGTTGGCCTCATAGAACCAGACAGTAAAGTGGTGGTTGCCAGGGGCTGGGGGGTGGGACATATTGCTCAAAGGGTACAAAGTTTCAGTTATAAGATGAGTAATTTCTGGGGATCTAAGGAACAGCATGGTGATTATAGTTGATAATACTGTATGATATACTTGAAATTTGCTGAGAGAGTAGATCTTTTTTCTTTTTTTTAAAGATTTTATTTTTCCTTTTTCTCCCAAAGGCCTCTGGTACATAGTTGTGTATTTTTAGTTGTGGGTCCTTCTAGTTGTGCCATGTCCTCGCCCAGGATTCGAACTGACGAAACCCTGGGTGGCCAAAGCAGAGCGCGCGAACTTAACCACTGGGCCACAGGGCCGGCCCCAAAGAGAGTAGAACTTAAGTGTTCTCACCACACGCACAAAATGGTAACCGTGTGAGGTGATGGATGTCTTAATTGATTTGATCGTTGGAATCATTTCACAATGTGTATATATATATTAAATCACCGTGTGGTAGACCTTAAAAAAATCGTATTGTACAACCTAAATATATACAAGTTTTAGTTGTCAATCACGCCTCAGTAAAGTTGGAAAAAAAGTGTATTGCACAGAAAAAAAATCAGTGACTACTTGTACACACAGCAATATGGAGAGACCTAAAGTCAGACTGAATGAAAAAGTAGAAAAGAGAATGCAGTCTATGGGGCTGGCCTGGGGGCATAGTGGTTAAGTTCATGGGCTCTGCTTTGGCAGCCTGGGGTTGTGGGTTTGGATCTGGGGCATGAACCTAGCACTGCTCGTCAAGCCATACTGTGGTGGTGTCCCGTATAAAATAGAGGAAGATTGGCACAGATGTTAGTTCAGGGCCAATCTTCCTTACACACACACACACAAAACAGTGCAGACTAGAACACAATAACATTGACAAAAATCAATAGCCTACATACACAATAGTACTACATAAATTTCAAGGATCCTTACATTTTCAAGGACGTGTCACACCCATTCAACTGGCTGCTTAAGGAAGGGAGAATGGGAGGTGCAATCAGGATGAAGGAGAAACATCGAAAGGAGAGAAGAACCTTGACTGCCTTGAACTGAGGAGTGGGAGGGGCTCCAGCCTCACCTCTGGTCCAGCAGGAAAATGTGCATGTACGTCTCCACCTCCACACTGCCAGGATCCTTCTGGGGAGAGACGAGGCACAGCGCCGCTGAGACAGGGCCCAGGCAAGGAGGGGGATCATCCCCTGGACTAGTGTGGAGGTTGATCCAGAGTGAGAAATAAGAATAAAATTATTAGAAAGGAGGAGGTCAATTTTTTAAAAATGTGCAGACTTTAGGTGTCTCCTATTTTGATGCAATTGGGGTTGCACAGCATCATCTGTGAAAGGGTTTTCTCGGAGAACCTTGAACCTCAATCTGCTTAAGCTTCTTGTGCTAACAGCCAGTTTATAGGAAATTCAGTGGGGGAGGGGGAGCGGGGACCACGCACACAGGCGTGCATTCCATCAAATCCAGAAGGTGGAAGATTTTACAGAGCCAATTTCTGGTTTATTCAACAAATAAATGACATGAAAAAAAAATGGGGGTGGAATTGCTAAGGATTAAAAGAATCTTAAGAGACACCTCTAGTGCATTCAATGTGGGGACCTTGGATCCTGGTTTGAACAAACCAGTTCTGAAGAGACATTATGGGAGGGGCCAGCCCAGTGGCACAGCGGTTCAGTTCGCATGTTTAGCTTTGGCGGCCCAGGGTTCGCCGGTGCGGACCTATGCACCACTTGTCTTGGCCACGCTGTGGCAGGCGTACCACATATAAAGTAGAGGAAAATGGGCATGGATGTTAGCTCAGAGTCAACCTTCCTCAAAAAAAAAAAAAAAAGAGACATTATAGGAAAATCAGGTAAATTTGAGTACTAACCGGATAAGGCATTATTGTCAATTATTTTTGGTATGATAATAGTATTGTGGTTAAGTCAAAAACAAAAGACTCTCTATTTTAGAGATACTTGCTGAAATATTTACGGGTAAAATTATGTCTGAGATTTGCTCTGAGATAATCCAGCTGGGTGGTGGGGGAGGTGGGACGGAGTAGAAGAAAAAAACCTGGTCACGTGTTGATAGTTGTTGAAGCGAGTGAAGGGTACGTGGGCGTTCGGCATACTATTCTCTCAACTTTTGTACATGTTTTATTTGCTAGAGCTGAACCAGAAAATGCAGGGCCTAAAGGTATGACTTAATGGAAATACAGGAGACAATAGATTTTTTACAAGTGCAACATGGGGAAATGATATTTTGTGTCTACAGGAGGGATTGACAGATTTGACTTCATAGACATTAGAAACAAGCAACGGGCTTGGATGAAATATTTGCAACATTTATAACAAGTAATTAATACCCAGAATACAAAGAACATATATAAAACAACAAGAAAAGAAGCAATCCAACGGAGAAACAGGAGATGATAGTAAACATTTGTCATCTCTGTTTTAGGGAATCCCTCACTATGTGCATACCTGGGCCACAGGCAGCCAAAGGGACTATGTTGTCCTCTTGCCTCCCTGGTGCACCTGGAGGTGGGGTGTTGCCCACTGGACCCTCCCTCCCAGAATGTTGAGTCTGGAGTGTGTGATGCAAATTTGTGGAAATAGTTGGGGGGGGGGGTATCATGCTTAAGGTCTTTAAGAAATTAAGTAAAAAATTCAGGATGCAAACTAATATATACAATACAGTCCCATCCGTGTAGCGCCCCACCCCCGCAATTGCTACATGTTTCCTTAACTCACACCAGTGATGTTGCTTTTCTCTCGTATATGCATCCTGTCTCCCTCCATGAGTTCTCTCCGTGTTTAAAGACTTTTGTAGCAAAATTCCCCAGTTGACCCCCTGGCACCTCTCCAGCCACTGTCCTCTCTCCCTTATTGCCTCAAGTTAACTGTGCTTTGGGCAATAAGAGGAGGGACCATGGCCCGGATTTGGGGGGAGGCAGACCCGGGAGGGCTGTGGTATGGTGGAGGAGTTACAAGCTTGTCAGAGGTATTAAGGGAGGGGCAGGGTGCCAAAGGCTGGAGAATTCAGGAATATTTGGGTTACAGCCTGACACGTGTGTGTGGGTGTGCCTCCGTGAGGCGACACAGGGCATGGCTCTTGACTACAGGCCAGATTGGCCTCAGCTCTGTTCGACAGGCGTGTGGCGGGGGTGTGATGTTTCTTGGCAGGAGGGAAACCAATTGGCTCAAGTGATTCTCCTATAAAAATCGGCGGTCTCTGAGTCAGAATCCCACAGGAGGCCTGTCTTAGTTTATTTCCCAAAAGCAGCACCTGAGAGAAAGGCTTGAGAGGGAGGGAGTTTTCTCCAGACCTGATTCTAGGAAGCCGGAGTGAAGGAGTCGGGAGTGAGATGGGGAAAGGGAAAGACCAGCAGGGATGTATTGCCAAGGTTGCCACACACTTTGGGGGCTTGCCAGCATCTCCTAAGTGTACAGAATGGTCATTCTAAAGGAGGTCACCTAAAGGGCTGGCTGCAGCATTTCTCCATAGCTCTCATACCCCGTGGGAGTTAACTCCCCAGTACCTACGGGCTGGACTTGTGCTGGCTGGGCTGGCTCCTAGTGGTGCTAGAGAAGACGCTGGAGAAGAAGGTATGGCTCGTGCTTGAGGTGGGACGCTGTCAGCAGGAGGAGCTGTCTGAGCTCGCATAGCACTGTCCACCTCTGTTGTGGCTGAAATTGGAGGTGGTCAAGGGCATGTGATGTGGGGCCCCAGAGACGTCTGCTACAAGCCCCAAATCTAAACTCCACAAGGAAGAGTGAAGACGCACAATAGCGACCAATACATAAAACACTTAGGCATGAACTTAGGAAATGTGCAAGATGTGTATGAAAACAGCTGTAAAACTCTAATGAAGCTCATACAAAGGCTTGAACATAGCCAACTCATTCTTGGCTAGGGAGTCTGAAACCGAGGATGAAGAGGTTAAGAAGTCTTCCCTGGGCTGGAGGAAGAGAACAAAAACTTCAAGATAAGCTTTGTTAACTGCAGCTGTGCATATTCAGCAGAATCAACTGTTGTTTAAAACTGACCAGGTCTGTCACTCCCTCCTTAGCATAGGAGTGAGCTGTCGTTTCCAGGAAGTCGAGGTCCGGGCGTCAAGATTCAGCCTCACAAGGCCAAACGCAGGCTGCATGTGAAAACTAACCAGAAAAGTCCAGACAGTCAAAGGAAAAGAAATTCAGTCTTCAAGGCCAAACGCGGGCTGGTGGGAAGGTGCCAACCAGCAAGGCCACATGCTCCCCGTCCCCTACCTGAAACCCCAGCACATGGTCCCCCTTCCTTACCTGAAACCCAAGATAAAAATCCCTACTTTTTTCCCTTCAGTGAGGTGGGTCTGAGTTCCAACTCCCATCTCGTCGTCTGGCTGCCATTCGATAATGGTAAACCTCTTTCCTTGCTACATCCTGCTGTTTCAGTTTTTCTCTTTATTGGCCCTACTATGCAGCGGGCAGACAAACGTGTGTTTGGATTCAATAACAAGCCCCAATAGTGCAATGATTTCAGTTTTTCCCAGATTAACGTAAATTCAAGGTTATCCAAATCAAAATTTCTATGCAATGTTTTTTTTTTTTTGAATTTGGCAACATGAGTCTAAATTGATTTGGAAGAATAAGTGTGAGAATAACCAGTAGAAAAATTTTAAAACAACGACTATCAGGGAACTTGTCCTTTCAGATATTAAAATATACTATAAAGCAAATAAGTAAAACACACTTGGCACTGGCATAGGAATGGACAGATGAATCAATGACATAGAATAGACTCCAGAAACAGATCCAGGGAATTAGTTGGGGCTGTTTTGGTTGTAAGTGACAGAAATCCGATGGGAGCCAGCTTAAGCGAAGAAGGGAGTTTATCAGAAGGGATGTGGACTATCTTGTGGGATCTCTGGGCCGGGGTGCGGCTGGGCCTCGTGAATCAAAATGGCGACTAGCACTCTGTAGGGGACCCAGGAAGTTCTCTCTGTATCACCTCTGCTTCTTTCAGAGCGTCTGCCTCATTCTTCTTTCTTACTCAGACTGGCTTCTCTGCTCTTCAGTTGACATCCTTACAACACTCCTGAATTTTATAGCTTACGTTCTTAATCCCCCTTATTTCTTTCCCCCTAGACTCCCAGGGAAGACACTGATTGGCTTTCTTTGGGTCAGCTGACTAACACTGTGCCAATAAACTGGAGCCAAGGGCAGAGTCATGTCATGGTGGCTGCTGTGGTGACCACATAGAAAGGAGGGAGAGAGTTCACAGAAGTGTGGTGATTGGAGGTTGGAGGTGAGGGTGGGCAAACCATACAATAGGAACAACAGATATCTATTGCACCCAAGTACATATAGGAATTTGGTAGATAGTTGTGACATAATAAGAAATATATGTATTGGTCCCTGTCCCCAGTTCCTGACACAGAGCTCCTAAAACCCTTGTAATTTCCTGAGTGATGGGGGTCATAGGAGCGTCTTACACAGAGCTCCTAAATCCTTTGGCATTTCCTTGTGAGAAGAGCATCTTTTGTTCTAATGAGGTGACTCTTGGTGGGCTCTGGATAGCTTCAGGATCGGGGCTGGTCACCAGAGAGACCACGCCTTGATGAGAAGCTTGGAACTTTCAGCCCCGCCCCCCATCTTCCATGGATGGGAGAGGGGGTGGAGATTAAGTTAATAATCGATCATGCCTACATAGTGAAGCCCCCATAAAAATCCCTAAACTACAGGATTCGGGGAGCTTCTGGGTTGGTAAACACATCCACATGCAGGAGAGTGGTCACCCCAACTCCACAGGGACAGAAGCTCCTGCACTTGGGAACTTTCTAGACCTCACCTTATGTATCTCTTCATCTGGCTGTTTGTCTGTATCCCTTATCATATCCTTTATGATAAACCAGTAAATGAATTAAGTATTTCCCCGAGTTCTGTGAGCCGTTATGACAAATTATTGAATTTGAGAAGGGGTTGTGGGAACCCAAGGTTTATAGCTGGTTGGTCAGAAGTGCAGGTGACAATCTGGGACTTGAAATGGCATCTGAAATGGGGGGTAATTTTGTGGCACTGAGCCCTTAATCTGTGGGGTCTGCACTAACGCCAGGTAACTAGTGTCCTAATTGAATTGTAGGACACCCTGTTGGTGTGTGCAAAGTTGGAGAATTGGTTGGTATGGGAAAAAACTCCACACGTTCTGTGTCAGAAGTGTTGTGAATAGAGGAAAGGAGTTTTCTTTTAACAACTAAGGAGGAGTTTCAAATCAGAGGAGAAAAGATGCAGTAAATGGTGGTGGGACTGTTGCCATCCAGTTCACTGACGTCATCACTTAAAAAAAAATTTGACGATGGAATAGTTTATTTCTTATGTGCTATCCGTCTCGATTCTGAATGCCTGGAATGCTACTTCTCAAAAATGGGTTCAAGTGTTACATTTCATACTAACGGGATGAAAAATAGTAGAATTGGTACAGAAGAGCTATGGCTGCCCCTAATGTTTTGAAGAGAGGTGAAAAAAACTTCAAATTTCGAAGCTTAAAACATTTTCTATGGAATAAAAACCCAAGAGCTTCTTCCCTCCCCTGAAGTCACATGTTTTACCATAAATAAACTCTTTTGGAATAACCGTGGAATGCATTCCACCTGTCTGGGGGAAAACACCCCGTGGATAACATCTTAATGCCCCTAAATGATTCACTAAGTCTGACGATCAGATGGTATATTGCTGTCAGTTGGTTTCCCTAAAAACCTTCCACCAAAGACAAGATCTTCAGAGCAGCACACACCTGTAGCATAAATGCACGCTATATTCAGACTTTTCAGTATAGTGCTTATGTTGCCATTTTGGTCAGGATAATAATAACAGGTATAAATAGCTCCCCTTCTATAATCTAAAACCACCTGAAAAGGAAAGTAGACCTCAAGATACCAAAATATTTCATACTTCAAGGCAAATAAATGCATTCTGTTCCTCTCCATGCAGCACGCAACAACCAGGTGTCTATGCACTTGCTATTTCTTTTCCAAATCAGCAGTTTGGGACAGCCTTTCAGGATCTGCTCAGCCTCCCCCGGTGAGCCGTCTTGCAGCAGTTTTGCTCAGTATTTTATGTAGGGGGAGATTAGCCAAGTGAGGAGCAACCTGGGAGAAGAACTGAACGTCTGTCGTCTCTTCCATCACCATCAAGCTCACGTCAGGGCCATGTGAGCTAACCCGTACCGACAGGTGCCTATGGAAAGCCATTCGGCTTCGCCACTGTGGGGAGGAAGGCTCGGGAGAAGAGGAGGGGGAGACACTCAACGTCTCATGACGGAGCAGAGAGGCTCCTGGTCAGAAGGAACAACCCACATGTTCTGATGAAAGACGGGTTGAGAAAAAACCCACTCGGGAACAATGGAAGTAGAAGTGTCCTCCTTAGGATGCCATACCAAGCAGAAAGCCTCTGAAAAACCCCCCGGTCGCTGGAACATTCTTCTGCACGAATGATGCCACCTGCTCAGTTTTTCTTTTGACTTCAGTAGATATCTGGCTGCTCTCAGGGATTTTCAGCTTTTCCTCGGCTTCCTTCAGATCCTTCTCTACTCACTGCCAGTAACCTTTGATGCACCCAGCATGTTCTCCTTTACAAACTAAAGGAGAAAAATAATCTACTTCCCACAGCTATTGCAGCCAACTCTCCAACCTCCTGGAAAATGAAACCCGCATGCCAACCATGGACACCTCCCACCAATGGTGGGACCGCCACGCTGGACTCTTCTGCAGAGGGCCCAGCTTCCTGCATGAACATGACTGCTTTCTAGCAAATTCTACAAGGTCCAGTGGTTCAAAAGTTTCCTCAAGGTTTCCTTGACTGGACACTGCCATTTGGGCGAGCTCATCTCTCGAGGACATCACAGGGGCTCCTGTGGCCCTTTCACTCTTTCGTGACAGTGAGTGCCATGTTCTCACTGCCCTTCTCAGCAAAATCGAGGTAATTATAATTAAAATTATAATTATAATACTTTTATACCATGAATTCCCTTGCCCCTGTTTCCCTGTCTTTCTCGCCAGGCAAAACGTCAACCCTGGTTAGATTCTTTTTCCCTCTTACTCTACTCCTGTATGTCAGCAGCTGAGGATGGCCACGCCATAGGAAACAACACCAGTTACAACAAAACGCCACCACATGATGGTCTGTCTGACTTTAAAATTGTGACCAGTTTCAAGGGAAGCCCCAGCACTGCCCGGCATTCCTACAGATTCTAGTCATCAATCCTCTCCCCGTCTCTCCGAAATCCTTACCTTCTCCTCTCTTGATCGTGCCTCACTTTCAGCCCATGACCTCCCTTCCCATTTCACTGAGAAAATGGCAGCAATCTGATGAGAGCTCTCCTCTTGCTCCGTGGTGGAGGCCGCCTGGATGTTCACGAACCCTATCTCCTCTGAGGACAAGTGGGGACTTCACTTCCCAGCCTCCTTTGCAGGTGGGTTGGGCAATGGACTGGGGTCTGTCCTGCATTGCTTCTGAAGCAGTGTGCATCTCGGCCTGGCCATCACGTGTCATACCTGGTCCTTCTCATTCTTTCTCTCTGCTCCTCAGCTAGCCAGGTGGGAGGGATGCTGAGGAAGTCTCTGAGGAGGCCCTGATGGACAGCAGAGCTGGGGATGGAGGGAGCCTGGACTCCTGTGTGACTCCATGAAGAAACTTGTCCTGCATTGGACTGTGATGTGAGTGAGAAATACACTTTGTGGTGTTAAACCACCAAGATTTGGTGTCATCCCACAACTAGAAGGACCTGCAACTAAGATATACAACTGCATACAGGGGGGGCTTGGGGCGATAAAGCAGAAAAAAAAAAACACCAAAAAAACCAAAAAAAGATTGGCAACAGTTGTTAGCCCAGGTGCCAATCTTAAAAAAAAAAAAAGATTTGGTGTCACAGCAGCTAAGTAGACTCATTCACTGTCCCACCTTCAGATACACCAAACCACCGTGCTTCCATCTACACCCGTACACCTCGCCTTCCATCCTGCTACAGGGGCCTGCTCTCTGCTCCTGTCACAGGCCGTGGAGCCTACACCCATGCACTTATTCCCACTTACCTCTCCTCTGCACACACGAGTTCTCTGTCCCTTCTGAACCATCTTAGATGCCCACTCTGTCCGACATGCACGACTTCTGTGACGTCCTGGCTTCTCTGCCTCCTTTCAGAGCAAAACTCTTTAAGAGATGCCCTTTGCATTGTCTTCACTTCCTGACTTCATATCCTGTTTTTTTTTGTTTAATTAAAAAATTAATATTATGAGATATTTCAAATCTACCGAAAAATGTAGAGAAAAAGATTTTAAAAACCCAACAATTCACGACCTCTATACCCAGCATCTAGCTTTCATAGATCTTACTATTTGACCATATGTTTGCTTTTTTTTCTGAAGATTAGCCCTGAGCTAACATCTGTGCCAATCTTCCTCTATTCTTTTTCCTTCTTCTCCCCAAAGCCCCCCAGTACATAGTTGTGTATTTTAGTTGTGGGTCCTTCTAGTTGTGGCATGTGGGACGCCGCCTCAGCGTGGCTTGATGAGCGGTGCCATGTTTGTGCCCAGGATCTGAACCGGTGAAACCCCGGGCCACTGAAGCAGAGCGTGTGAACTTAACTACTCGGCCATGGGGCTGGCCCCCGTATGTATTTTTAAAGAGAGACACACATACTTAACGACACCCTTGTACCCCTCTCCAGTTGCACCCTGTCCCTTTCTCTCCCTAGGTAACAACCACCCTGAAGTTAATGAATGTGGTTCTCTAGTTTTTGTATTTTAATTTTTTACGTAGTTGCCCATTACCAATGGCTAGCATTACTTTGTGTGTCTCTGAACTTAAAATAAATAATATCCTCCTTATAAATCATTCTACAAATTGCTTTTATTCACCAACATTTTGTTTGTGAGATTTATCCATGTTGATGTGTGTAGATATATCTTCACTTCCAAATAAAACCACAACAGTGCTCCGTTCTTTGGCTCCACCATACCCCCGGCCCCAACTCTGCGCCTCAGTTTTCCTTCTGACGCTCATTTAGGTTGCTTTCAAAATTTTGCTGTTACAAATTATTCAGGATTTCTATTTCTTATTTAGTAACTTCTGGAAAGTTATATTTTTTCTAGAAATTTGTCCATTCTGTTTACATTTTCAAATATATTGGCCCAATGTTGTTTACAGTATTTTATTTACTTTTTAATCTCTGCTGTATCTGGAGTTCCGTTATGTTTTTATCTCCATTTTTTTTCTTGATCAGTGTTTTCAGATAACATCAATTTCAAAGATACAACTCTTGGCTTTGTTGGTAGTCTCTATAGTGTCTTTGCTTTCTATTTAATTAATCTTAGTTCTCAGCTTTCCTATCTACTTTCCACTTTTTTTTGGTTATTCTGTTTTTTTCCTAACCTTTAAAGAAGGCACTTTAGTCTTTATGCTTTTCTAATATAAAGATGTCAGAATATAAATTTTCTCTTATGTTCTACTTTTGCTGCATCCTGTAATTTTTGATGTGTAATATTTGCAATATTCTTCAATTCTACATATTTTAAATTTTTGTTATGATTTTTTTCTTTGATCTGTAAGACGTTAGATCTGGGATTTAAATTTCCAAATGTACAGGAATGTTTAAATTTCTCTGCTTGTTGATGGCACCTTACTAACTGCATTTTAGTCAATCTGTATGATATTCCTTCCTTGAAATTTGTTGAGACTTGCCTTACAGCCTGTTACTTGGTCAATTTAGTATATGTTCCAGGTACGCTTGAGTAGACTGTGTGAAATTTAATTACTAGGAGCAGGGTTTTATATATGTCAATATATTATATATATATAAAATATATATATATATAATTTTACAATCTTTATATTTTCCAGGAGATTGAATCTTGTCATTTCATAATAAGCCCTTCTAGCCCTAAAATGCTTTTTCTGTGGGTTCAGCACCACTGACCAATGACCGCTCTGAGAGCTTCGATGCAGGCTTGGGAGCAGCAGCCAGGCCTGGCAATGAGGTCCAGGTGGAACAGGAATGCAGGGCAGAGAGAACGTGGTGGGAAAAAGGGGACGTGGTGTGCAGGTTGGACTTGATGTGCTGGGTGAGATGAAGGATGTGAGGCTTCAAATGCCGACAGTTTCTCACCTCCTGGCATGTGTGATGCCAGTCCATAGTAGGTGACCTATTTTCTGCTCCTACTGGGGGACAACAGCCACTTTGTATTAGGTGTCAGACTGGGGCAGTGGGACCGGGAGAGACCAAGCACACAAGGAGATGATTACCGAGCGCATGGCCACCTCCTGTACTAGTCAGAACTCCCTGTTCGGAGTGACAGAAACAAAAAGGAGAATTTATTGACTCATAAAACCAAAACCTTGTGAAGGACAAGGGTGGAGATGATCTTTGAGACTCCTGGAAGCAACGCAAATGCTGTTAGGACTCTCTCTGTCTTTCTCTACGTGTGGGCATCATTCTCTCAGACCCACTTCTCCCTGAGGACATAACCACAGCTGCTGGCAATTCTGTTTTAACATCCTCAAATCTCCAAAAGGGACTTCCAATGCAAACATGTCTGCATAAGTCAGTTTCAAACTCTTTGCTTGAAAATCACATAAAAGAAATAAAGAGAATGAAAAAACCATGGAAAATCCCTGTTCAAAGAAACGTCAAAATCCCAGCTGTGAATAGGTAGAAACTGTGATTAGAAGAAAGGAAGTAGGAAACATGGCAGGAGGGTGATGGGGCTGCAGCCCTCTGAAAGTCTGAAACACTTCCTGGAGGTGATAGTGACAATGGCCCTGATATCAGTTCCCCTACATCAAACCCAGCATACGTGGGGTTAAAACCAAAGCACTGTTTCCCTGCTCACTCCCTGGTTCCCTGGTTCCAGAATCCACTTCCACCACGGAGACAGACACAGCCAAGGACAAGCACCTGGGTTCCTTGTCATCTCCTCCTCGTTCCTGCAAACAGCCTCCCAAGGCCCAACGCAGGCTGGTAGGAAAGCTCCAACCAGCAAGGCCACTGATTCCCCCCCCATCTACAAGCAGTCACATTCCTCACAAACCTTTAAAACCCCTCACCTCCCCTCTTTTGGGGAGATGAGGTGAAACAAGACAAGTTTGAAGGCTCACTCTCATCTCCCGGCTGATGTCATCTAAAATAAAAACCCTTTCATTGCAATAAGCCTGGCGTTCCAGTTTTTATCTGGCCCATCTTGTGTGGCAGGTGAAGAACCTATGTCTGTAGGTGATAACAATCTGGCGAGCCAGCCAGGAGGCTCTCGCCTGTGGCTGCGCAGCCCTGGGCCCACTGGAATTTCCCAGGAAGCAGTCCAGCAGCTGCCTGGGTGATTTGCCCTAGAGACTGTCCCCAGTAGTTTCTGTCTGGCCCAGAACCGTGACCATAGGTACATTTTCTTATGGCAAAGAAATAGGCTCTAGATTTGTTTGTTTCTTTGTTGTTCGTTCTGAGGAGTCAATGGACTCTGAAATAGGGTAAATCGCCTTGGGGACCCCCATGAACTTCCTTCCCTTCCTCTGGGGTCCCTTCCATTCACGGAGGGGCCATCTGGGGTCCTTTCCATTCACGGAGGGGCCATCTATGGTCTCTTTCCTTCATGGAGGGGCCATCTGGGGTCCTTTCCATTCACGGGGGGGCCATACGGGGTCCTTTTCCTTCGTGGAGGGGCCATCTGGGGTCCTTTTCCTTCATGGAGGGGCCATCTGGGGTCCTTTTCCTTCTCAAGGGGCTATCTGGGGTCCTTTTCCTTCACGGAAGGGCCATCTGGGGTCCTTTTCCTTCATGGAGCGGCCATCTGGGGTCCTTTCTATTCGTAGAGGGGCCATTGGGGAGCAGATTCAGAGTGGGAATAGTTGTAGGACTTTCTACCCTCAATCTTGGAATCGATTCACTGATGTCTGGCTTTCCTGAGTCTGGATCTGCGTGTCTGTCTGTCTCTGTGTATTGGAATGGGAAACATGCTGTCTGTCCCCAAGCAGAGCCCAGTGGAGTTGATTCTGAGTAGATGGTCTAATTATAGTTATAAGCCAATGCTTAAAAGAGATAATTTTCGGGGCCGGCCCTGTGGCTGAGAGGTTAAGTTTGCGTGCTCTGCTCTGGCAGCCCAGGGTTCGGATCCTGGGCGCGGACATGGCGCTGCTCGTCAGGTCACGTTGAGGCAGCTTCCCACATGCCACAACTAGAAGGACCCACAACTAAGATATACAACTACGTATGGGGGGTTTGGGGAGATAAAGCAGAAAAAAAAAAAAGAGAGAATTTTCTTTTGTAATACTGCATAGCCACAATATTCTTTAAACTCCAGAGAGAAAAATGGCCAAACAATGGATCTTTACGTTGGAAAGTTTTTAGGGAGCTCTCGTCATAAACAGCTGTTTGATTAAAAAAATTTTTTTTTTTTTGCTTTTTCTCCCCAAATCTCCCCAGTACATAGTTGTATATTTTAGCTGTGTGTCCTTCTAGTTGTGGCATGTGGGATGCTGTCTCAGCATGGCCTGACGAGCGGTGCCATGTCTGCGCCCAGGATCAGAACTGGTGAAACCCTGGGCTGCCGAAGCAGAGCGCGTGAGCTTAACCACTTGGCCACAGGGTGTTCCAGTTTTTATCTGGCTCCTCTTGTGTGGTTGGTAAAGAATCTATGTTTGTAGGCAGTAACAATAGGACCATCCTGGCATATCCTTGGGGTATAACAAGAAGCAGGAACTGGAGGGAGCAGGGCTGGGGGCATTATTCTATTCACTGTCTGTTCATGGAGGGAGAAGGGTTGGGGTTCCACAAAGAATCTCACGGTTGAGCCTTATTTAGAAGAAGCAGCCGAGGAGAGAGCCTTTGGGTTGTGCTGCTGGGAAGAAAACTGTGCAGACAGTTGGCCCAGGAAAATCCAACCCACTCAATGATGAGTCTAAAAAAGTAACTAGTGCAGCACTAAGATATACCGAAAGAAAAAAATGTGGAAAACGGCAGTAAAATCCACTAAGAGATGAAGAATACACACCAGAAAAAAATTTGCCATGGACCAGTTGAAAACTGTGACTAAACACTTTGCTATGAATTAAAAAATTAATTAAGCAATCATCCTGATGAAGAAAGATAATAAGGCAGAAATGCAAGAGCTGAGAAAAGAGATCTTGGGACAACAGGAGCAGACGAAAGGAGAGTGGCTGAATTTCAGAGAGAAATGGAAGAAAAACATCACAAACTTTAGAGAAATGAAAATGAAATTGGAAGGAGCATCAAGGAGAAGAGACACTGTGAAAAACACTGTAAAGGACATAAAGGATAGAAATGAGAAAGTGAATATATGAAGTGGAAATGAAGGTAGAGCTAAAAAGAATAGGAGAGAAACTATATATATATAATATATATAATATATGTATATATAATATATGACATGCAAAGGAGATCCCATATACACATAGTTAGAATCTCTGAGGAAGAGACCCAAAACAATTCATAGGACATATATTTAAATATGTAATTCAGGGAAGTTTTCCTGAGATAAAAGAGACTTGAATCTATATATTGGAAAGCTATATGCCAGGGAAACCTGATCAAGTTATTGAATTTTAAAAATAAAGAATTTTTTGATGTATTCAGGAATTGATAAACAATCATGTACACCCAAAATTATATAATGTTGTAAACTATTATAATCCCAATAAAATTGCTTAGAAAACACCCCCAAAAAACAAAACAAGACAACACAAAAACAACAAAAAAAGAAAGGATTTACTGTTGTAAATTTACTGGGTCATTCTGAGGCAAATTTAGGTTTGAGAACCACATCTAAATCAGAGAACCACATTTAAATTGGACTAGTTTTACAATAAAAAAATATTTTCAGGGACACTTTATGGAGCCTTTTTTTTTTTTCCCAAAGGGAGATCTTCTGTGCAACTTTGAGAGAAATTTGAACTTTAGTGTGCAACGAATTGATCGAAAAGAAAGAGCCAGCCTTGATTCTTGCCCTGGCTGTATACCCCCCAAAGCACACAAGTGGCTCTGTTTATCTAATTGACATTCCCAATAAGGGTAGTTTTAGGGAATTTTCAAAAGATTTTTCTTGTGATACTGTTAGAGGATCCTTCTATAGGTCTCCTAGTGTTAATAATAATCCCATCAAGCCTACTGGAGAATTCTTGGGAACCCAGCCCCAAATAAAGAAGTGTTAGCAGGTAAAATGCAACATATGCACATGACCTCTGATATCAGAGAGGTCAGGATGCAACAAAACCATTGTTAGAGCAATCCTGTTTTGTGTCTAATAAATCCAGCTTTCACTTGAAAAAAATAAAAAGAATTTTTTGAGCAGCCAAGAAAAAGGTCAAGTCACCTACAAGGGGGTAAAGATCAGGCTAATCTTGGATGTCTACAGACCCACTTCAAATGCCAGAAGAGAGGGTGCGAGGTACTCAAGGAACAGAAACATGAGTCAGGATTTTATAAAAAGGCCACGGACAGTTTTCCCACCTTCTTCCCCCCTCCTCCTGGCAACCACTGATCTTTTTACTGTCTCAATAGTTTTTATGTTTCCAAAATATCATATAGTTGGAATCATACAGTATGTAGCCTTTTCAGACTGACTTCTTTCACTTAGCAATATGCGTTTAAGTTTCCTCCATGTCTTTTCGTGGCTTGACAGCTCATTTCTTTTTATTCCTGAATAATATTCCATTGCGTGGAAGCACCACATTTTGCTTATCCATTCACTTTTTGAAGGACGTCTTGGTTGCTTCTAATTTTTGGCAATTGTGAATAAAGCTGCTATGGACATTCATGTGCAGGTTTTTGTCTGAACATGAGTTTTCAACTCACTTGGGTATGTAAATACCTAGGAGTGAAACCGCTGGATTGTATGGTAAGCCTACGTCTAGTTTTGTAAGAAACCGCCAAATTGTTTTCCAACATGGGTGTACCATTTTGTGTTCTCACCAGCAGTGAGTGAAAGTTCCTGTAGTTCCACATCTTTGCCAGTATTTTTTGCCAGTGTTTTGGATTTTTAGCTATCTAATAAGTGTGTAATGGTATCCCACTGTTTTAATTTTAAATTCCCTAATGACATATGATGTCGAGCATCTTTTCGTACACTTATTTGCCACTGTATGTCTTCTTTCATGAAGTGGCTGTTCAGATCTTTTGCCCATTTTCTAATTGGGTCATTTGTTTCCTTACTGTTGAGTTTTAAGAGTTCTTTGTACTTTTGGATAAAATTCTTTTATCAGACACATGTTTTGCAAATATTTCTTCCAAAGTCTGTGGCTTATCTTTTCATTCTCTAAACCATAGACAATTTTGAACATGCGTGATATGAGGAAATACTGTTCTCATGAGCTCTTCTTGAAGAAATTGCTAGAGGATGAACTTGAGTCAACCAGGGATAACTGAGTGAATCTTAGTAAAAGAAACGTAGTGAATGTTGAATATATTTAACATAGAACCAAGAATAAAACAAAAATTTGGTGGCAGAGTTGAGAGAAGGAAGGAGGAAAGATGAGGATGTAATCTACTCATCGTTCATAAAAAACAGATTTGAAAAGCTGGGTAATTTTCTAGGAAAATGTTATTTATCAAGAGGGTCCTAGAAGAGAGAAAATATGAACAGATATTTCTAAAAAAGAAATTCAGAAAGTTTTCAAAGAGCTACTAGCTTCCCTCAAAGGATCAGACTTAGATGGTTTCACAAAAAATTCTAACAAATCTTTACGGAGATTATTCGGATATGGTTCCAGGGAACAGAAAAAGAGGGGAAATCTCCAAATTATTTTAACTAAGGTAATACATCATTAATTCCAAAGCTTAATAAAAATTATACAAATATTACTTATTTTAGTTATAAATATTGATGCAAAAATCCTAAACAATATATTAGCACATGGAGTCCAGCAGCACATTAAAAGAATCGGGACCATTATGACCAAATGGATTTTATTTAGGAAATGCAAGGATGGTTCAATATCACTATCACCATTCCACCCATGCTTAATTTCCATACAATAATAACAATATAACACTTGATATAACTTGTACACACACTTGTGGTATACACTTGTACACACATAGTACAACCATTTTTCATTCCAATGAAGATGCCCAAAAAAGAGGAGACAAAAAGTCCTATCATTCCCCTTATCTGTCTCTGAGTGATGTTAATTTCTCCTCTAGCTCAGTCACAACTGCACCTGGATATTGTGTGACCCGAAGAGTAAAATTTAAAGTTAACCACCACCAACATTCTTTATATGAAATAGGAGGGGAAAAGGAAAGGGGAAAAGGAAATAATTGGATAATGTATACAAAGCCGTAACAAGTAAGGAAGAGGACATGCATATCTGTTACAGTCTTTATTTCTGTCATATTTACAGAGCTGTGTTTGTATTCATAACTTCCTTCTTCCCTACCTGTTCCACATCTCCTCTGCCCTCAGCCAGCACCTTAGCAGAGAAGAGGCCTTTTTCTGGTGGGAAACAAAAAGACCTTCATTCCCATAGAGTCTGATTCCCTGATTTTTCTGCCTATATTAGGTTGTTGTAGTCTTCCATTAAATTTAACTACAAGGTATGGATGCACGAAGGGGTGTCCATGAAGCCCCTGAGTTCTAGATATGCTCCTCCCTGCCCCCATTGTGTAGGAGTGACCCTATTTCACCTTGACAACCAGGATCAATCTTCCCAGACAGTATAGTAACCTCTCTTTGTCTGTCTCTCAGGAGCTGGAGGGGCCCAAAATGGCTGCGGGGAAGTCTCAATTTCCAGTTCAGTAGAACCAATCGTGCTTCCTCATGGAAGGGTTTCACCCTTGGGTATCAGGCCTCTAAAGGTGGTAGAACAGAAGCCAAACACAAGTAAGTTGTTAAAAGTAATAGAGAGGGGAACCTTTTGATTTCTGGAGCTGTGAATTCTGTCTATGGGAGGAACTGTTCAAAATCCATAAAGCATCCTGTAGGATAGCATCCCAATCTTACAGGGTGTTGTCTCCCAGCTGGCACAGTTATGCAGTGTTGACTAAGTCACTGCACCGTTATATCAGGCAGGCTGTTTCCGGGCGACGAGGCACATAGAAAGATCAATGAATTCCAGGGGTTTGACGCCAGTGCTATACTTCCTTTGCTGTAAAACGTGTTGCTCGCTTAGGAGTACAGTATGTTGTGTATACCATGACAGTGAATAAGGCTTTCTGAAAGTCCAAGCATGGATGGTCTTGCTGGCAGAGGCACTGCAGGGAGTGAAGGCAAATCTCTATGCTGAATAATGACTGAATATATATGCTGCCCCCTCCATGATGTCAATGCCATTAACCTGCTGAACTGCTACTGGGTGGGTGCCTGATTGGTCTTCTCCCATACCCATCCTCAAGGTCCAGCCTTTGTATTCTTTACTCTACATTATACCAGGGAAGTTTTGGTGTCACCTCAATGTCAACCAGTACAGACCACTATTGAGGCCAGATTTCAATCAAGCAACCAAGAGCTGCATTCATTTACTTTGACTGACCCAGTGAATCCAGAATCTCTAGGAAGTGCACCCATATCAATAAAGTAACTAAGTGGCACGCAGGTCTATCTCTCTAACCCAGTGGCTCGAAATGGACAGTGGTTAACGTCTCATATACATTGTCAAGGGCAACCTAATCAGATCGTGAGCATGGAATCGAACTTGATCAGACCAGGGACAGCTTCACAGAGCTGCTTTGGCTGTGGGTCACCCCAGAGCGCCTCAAGGTAGCCATAGGCAGACCTCCACAGTGGGAGGAGTGTACCATGGATGCCAAGAGAGGCCTGGACAGGTGGAGGACAGCCAGGTATGCATCTCTCAGGGAGAGTGGGGACAACTATCATGGACTGCAGTGTTCTCTTGGCCCACTCTGGACATTTGTGACCGGAGACATTGAGATTGTCTTCCCTGGGCCCAAGAGACCAAATGTCAATATTACAACCATCAGTGAGAGTATAATCACTGTTTTTTGGAGGGAGGTTCTTTGGGGAATAAAGGCACAGAAAGGACAATTTATTTGTAGAGGCCAGCCTACACCTGTGTACAAATGCAAAGACAGTCCCCACATGGCAGGCTTTGCTTATCCAAAAAGCAAATCTTTAAGTTGGCCATTAGAGCCTATGTTCATGAACTTTGTATTACACTCTTGTCATGGGCTGATTTGTGTCGCCCCAAATCTACGTGTTGAAGTCCTAACCCCCAGTACCTCAGAACGAGACTGGATCTGGGGTTAGGGTCTCCAAAGAGATAGTTAAGTTAAAGTGAGGTTATTAGGGCAGGCCCTAATCCAGTGTGACTGAGAAAGGGAAATGTGAAGACACAGGGAGAAGACGGCCACCCACAAGTCAACGAGAGGCCTGGAACCCATCCTCCCCTCACGGCCCTCCGAAGGAATCAGCCCTGTCAATGACACATTGATCTCAGACTTCTAGCCCCCAGGACTGTGAGAAAATAAATTTCTGTTGTTTAACCTCTCCAGTCTACGGCGCTGTTACGGCAGCCTGAGCAAAGGAAGACAGCTCGCTTCCTGCGTGGATGCATGTCAATCAAATACACGGTCACCGCTGAAGATCTGTAAAGCCATAAAATAACCAATCCACCAATAAAAATTTCTCTCCATACAAATGAGGATTATTAAGAAATAAAATCCCAAGTGTGAGGAAAGCATCCAGCAAGATTTGGACTAACGCGTTGCCACTTCGGGATTCCAATCTGACCGATTAAATTCCTCATTTGCAATATGTCAGCACCAGCAAGGAAGGCCAGTATTAGATGATACCAGTGCTCTGAACAGCGACACCATTCAGAGTGTTAACAATGAAGTCAGCCCGGGACTCCTTTCAGGACTGTCCCCGGCCCACCCCTGCAGTTTCTAGGCCACACAGCAGAGGAAATTCCTTCTTTCCTCCAATCTAAGCTCCCATCCTCACAGCGATCCGCATTCCATCAGCCAGAAGGCGGAGGAGGCCCTTTGCCATCAAACAAGCTTGCCTTGTATTTTTAGTGGTTTGTTTTGCTATAGAGAAATTCCTGGGGTGAAAGGAGCAGAAGTTCAACAGGCAGCTTTTAACTTTGGTTTGGAGCCGTGGCCCTCCTCCCCGCTGTGCTGCGGTTGAAGGCTTTATTGCCAGGGTGACCGTGCTGTCCTGCCGCCAGGCTCCACAGCAGGGCTGTGCTTTCTGCTTTTTTGGAGGAAAAGAGAACAACTCACAAGCCTAAAACACAAAATCAGTTCTTTAAAATTCAGTGCAATTTACAATAACATTTTTTGATCTAACACTGGAGATCTTGTCCTTGGATACCGTTTAGACACATAGACACATATTCCAATGTCCCTTAACAAGAGGGTGTTTCTCAACTGAGCAATATGGTTTGTTGTTCAAGGGAGGCGCTAAATCCTTAAACAAACAGGTCATTTATGTACTCTGATTAACTGTATTTTTATTGCAAACATTTAAGGACATCATAAAACAGAGGGTCAGTTTCCCACTGGTGGAATAAAAACTTAGGTTTGTTTTAGGAACAAATGAACTCTTCAGTATCAGCAGTTTCTGAGTTTGGGGGTTTGGGAAGCACATTTAAAAACAAATTAACCTGTTATAAACACTTAAAACGTAATTCCGCATCAGAAGTACAACCTACACAGACAGCTGTTGGTTTCCAATGCGAAAGTTTGTGTTTTTCATTAAGTACATAGCTGTGCGTTTAAGAAAAAGTCATTTCCTCAAATAAATCAAGGCTTTTGATATTACCATTGGTGACAACATAGATGGACCTTGAGGGCATTATCCTAAGTGAAATAAGTCAGACAGAGAAAGACAAATCCAGTATGATTTTACTTATACGTGGAATCCAAAAAACACAGAAACAAAACCAAAAAACCAAGCTCATAGATGCAGAGAACAGATTGGTGGTTGCCAGAGGTGGGAGGTGGGGGTTGGGGTAAATGAATGAAGGGAGTCAAAAGGGACAAACTTCTAAAAAAGTGACGAGGATGTAATGTACAGCATGGTGACTATAGTCAACAATCCTGGATTGCAACTTGAAACTTACTAAGAGAGTAGGTTTAAAGGTTCTCATCACAAGAAAAAAATTTGTAACCACGTACAGTGACAGATGTTAACCAGACAGTGTGGTGATCATTTTGCAAGATATACAAATATCATATCATTGTGTTGTATGTCTGAAACTAATATGTTATATGTCAATTGTACCTCAGTAAAAAACAAAAAGGTTAAGACAAATGCACAGATAACCAATCCGAGGCGGAATGTCATAAATTTCACAGGAGAGAGAAAATGTTACGGAGGTTTATAGAAGGAATTCAAGTACAGTCATGCATCTTAAATTTAAACAAGTTTATTTTGAAGCTTAGAAAAAAAAAGGCTTTTGAAAGACTCTGGACAGTTCAGCTGTTGGGGAAGAAGACCAGGCCAAGGACGGCAAGCAGACTGGGCATGCCCAGGGAGGACCTGAGGGTGGAACAGGGTGCCATGGGGTGGGTGTAAGGTGCTGAGACTGAGGGTGCACGGACCTCCACCTGGCACAGGTGTTAATGAGAAGCAGCAAAGATGTAGCAGGAAGCAACAGAACAGCCTGGTTGGTGGCCACACAGCCAACACTGGGCAGGCGAAGCAGGAAGCCAGGTTGTCCAGGACAGCCAGTATGTGGGTGTGGCCTCCAGGCAAGAAAAGGGCAAAGTCAAGCGAAAATACCTCATACTCTGTTAATGCTCAACTACTTTTGGGCCTCAAGTCTATGGGGTATCTGGTTCCAGCCTGAGGGGCTGCTTTACAGGGGAATCCAGGTCTCAAATCAATAAGCCTTCAACGAGGACGTACTCTCTGCTAAATTATATGTTGGGCCCTATTGAGATTCTAAAACACGATAGGGTGCCTGTCTTAAAGGAAGGAGGAAACTCATTCACTGAGGGTCCGTTAGGTGCCTGGTATTTTATAAACACTCTCTCAGTCCTTACCCTGCCCTGCACCACTCCTGGGCGCAGCGAGCAGGAAGGGCATCGCCCACCTCCGGGAGTAGACGCTGGGCTGGCGGCCCGACGTGGGCGAAGCCGTCCGGTCCTGCTTTCCGCCCACCGCGAGGGCCTTCTCAGCCGGGCTCTCCCACCACCCTCAGGTCGGTTTGCATACAATAAAACCAGTTCCAGCTTCCGCCTCAGAAATTTGCTAAGTGAGGCTGTAAAAGTATGATGGATGCTTGCACCTAACCTTTATAGAAACTGTTCCCAGGGGTCCCTGAGGCAGCTCGTGCAGCAGGTGCGGGGGCTGCCAGGGCGCCGGCAGGATGAGGCTGGGACACCGGGCAGCTGCTGCCGGTGGTCCTGCCTCGAGGTAGGGGTGGGGGCTGTCTTCCCCAGCAGGAGCCACGGGGACTCTCTCTCCTGTGCGGGAGAACCAGATGGGGTGAGAGTGGAGGTGCAACCCGTAACCCCCGGCTCCAGTCCCGCCCCCCCCCCCCCGTCCCCGCCCCCCTCCCCACCTGCCATTTCCTAATTTGACCGAGAGAGAGAAGGGGCAAAGGTGTGGTAGAAGCTGTCAGTGCATGAAGTACTTTGGTGGAAAGTAAAACTCAAGAGGTTCCCTTTGACTGAGCTCTTGTAAACCTGGGACTTATAAACTCACCCGTCCTGGTTTCTGAACCTGAGTTCCATGTATCTGAGGATCACACGGAAACGACCACCTTCTGATGCTATGCTGCCTTGACCCCTTCAAGGGCTTTGCAAACCTTTTTGACTCACAGATCAGTACCAGATAACCAGAAAGAGTACGGGATTCGAGCTAGAATAAGTTAATAAAAGTTAATAAAAGAAAAATGAGGGGGCTGGCCCCGTGACCGAGTGGTTAGTTTCCTGCTCTCCGCTTCTGCGGCCCAGGGTTTCGCCGGTTCGGGTCCTGGGCCCCGACATGGCACTGCTCGTCAGGCCACGCTGAGGCGGCGTCCGACATGCCACAACTAGAAGGACCCACAACTGAAAACACACAACTATGTACCCGGGGAATTTGGGGAGAAAAAGAAAAAAATACAATCTTAAAAAAAAAATTGATCAGAGGCGAAAGTTACCAAATTGCTCTCAGGAGTTGATTTGTTGAAAACTTTTAGCTATGAAATGATCTCTTTACTATTTCATGTTTGACTTCGGCTATTTGGAGAGAGGCACGGTGTTCGAATGGCGGGCAGCCGGGTCTCCGTCCTCGCAGACTGGAGCATGGTGCAGGTGCGACCACACGGTGGCGCTGCCCTCCTGAATGTTGGGAACAGAAGCGCAAAAGAAAAGAAAAAGCCAGCTTCTCAAATGGTGAAAGAGTAAACCCCTAAACCTGAGGTGACTTTTAATGCCTAGTGCAGTAATTGAAAGTATTACAGAAACACGCTAAAATGGAAAAACTCAGTTTTTTCCTTCCTATGTAGGGAAAACCCCAGTTCTTCCCTACTGTGTTTCTTTCCTGTGAGTCCCCTTCACTTTTATAAGAAAAACTTCAGTGTGACTCTTCTGGTCACCAAATGCCTGGAGGTTTTTTCCCCACAACAAGCAATTCACTGTCTACCTGGAGACAGTGTCAGATCCCACAGGTGATGGGCTCAGCCCTACAAGACTGCCCCCCCAGGGGCCTACCCAGTGGCGCAGCGGTTAAGTTCGCACATTTTGCTTCTCGGCGGCCTCGTGTCTGCCACGCAGATCCCGGGTGCAGACATGGCACCTCTTGGTAAGCCATGCTGTGGTAGGCGTCCCACGTATAAAATAGAGGAAGATGGGCACGGATGTTAGCTCAGGGCCAGTCTTCCTCAGCAAAAAGAAGAGGATTGGCAGCAGTTAGCTCAGAGCTAATCTTCCTCAAAAAAACAAAAAACAAAAAACAAAAAAATCAAGACTGCCCTCAACTCCCACACACATACACTTCAGACACCAGTCACAAACCTAGGTTATCGCTTGTGCTTCTGACCAGTGGCTATGGATCGGAGGTTCCAGAGACCCCTACCTTGGGTTCCGTTAATTTGCTAGGGCAGCTCACAGAACTCAGAGGAACACTTACATTTACTAGTTTATTAAAGAATATGAGAGAGATGAGCAGCCAGACGAAGAGATACATAGAGCGAGGTCTGGGAGGGTCCTGAGCGCAGCAGCCTCGGTCCCTGTGCAGTTGGGGTGTGTCACCCTCCTGGCCTGGATGTGGTCACCAACCCGGAAGCTCTCTGAACCCCACACTATTGGGATTTTTTGGGGGTTTCCTCATGTAGGCATGATCAATTACTAACTCCATTTCTGGTCCCTCTCTCCTCTCTGGGCGATGGGGAATGAGGCTGAAAGTTCTAAGTTTCTAATCATGGCTTGGTCTTTCTGGTGACCAGGCCCCATCCAGGACCCACCCAGAGTTGCTTCATTAGAGCAAAAGATGCTCCCAGTGCTCTGTCAGTTAGGAATTTACAAGGGTTTTAGGAGCTCTGTGCTAGGAACCAGAGCAGAGACCAATATAGATATTTTCTATGATCTCACACATGCGTAGGTCAAACGTCACAAACTGAACACGCACGAGCAATCAGAACAAACATTATCAGCCCCCAGAGCCCCGTCGTGACCCCTTCCAGTCTTGGCGCCCCTCTCTGACTTCTAACAGAATAGGTTAGTCTCGCCTGTTTTTGCACTTCGGTAGAAGGAGCCACGCCGAATGTACTCATTTGAGTCAGGCTTCTTTGACTCATCGTCGACTGTGAGCTCCATGTGCATTGTCGCCCGTTGTTGTAGACGGCTCACTCCCCGTTATGGCGCCCCATTGTGTGAATAGATCCCAATTTGTTTATTACTCTACTTCTGATGGGCATTTGGGTAGTTTCTCATTTTTGGCTATTATGAAGCATGCTGCTATGAACATCATACATGCGTTTTGGTGAAAATATGGATGTATTTCTGTTGGGTACGCCCCTAGGATCGGAATTCCTTGGTCACGTGCCCAGGTTTAGTAGAGGCCTGCAAACAGGTTTCCAACATGGTTGTACCATCGTGTGCTTCCACGAGCCCTCTGTGAGGGTTCCGGTTGCTCCATATCCTCACCAACATTTTTCCTACCACAATAATTCTAAAACGTCATTTCTTCAAACAAAAGTTGTTAGATCAACTAACATTTCTTGAGGGCCTTCTATGTGTCAAGTGCTTTTCTAAGTGGTAAGGACACAGTACTGAGCAAGACTGTCAAAGGTCCTGCTTCTCTGTAGCCTGGGATCTCAAGGATCCTGTGGGGTCATCCAGTAAATGGAACATGTTCGGCAGGCGCTGAGGGCAAGATGAGGTTCGAGCGGTCTCTTGGGGGCCTCTGGCTGACAGTCAGCCTCCCCTTTCTCCACCAGCAACTTCCACAGTCCCAGCAGGGCTGAGTGAGTTACAAAATGCAAACGATTGTAAAGCTGGTAGACGAACCCCATTGTTCCATACTTTCTGATGAACTGTTTCCTCAGACTTCTTCAGTGTTTGCACCAAAACACTAGCTTTCCTCTATCTCGACTCTCACAGCAAAATGGAGGAGGGGAGTGTAGGCAGGTTCTTTGCAGGGTGGTAGGGACACAGAGGTGAAAAAGCGGTGGCTGGCGCAGAGGGTATTGGTGCAGCAGGGGAGACAGACGGTGACCCAAAGCGATGGGAGCGGAATATGCCTGGCACGGAGAGGCCGCCGAGGAGGGCGTGTTAGCGAGCTCCCCTTGGTGAGTCAGGGAAGGCCTCCTGGTGGAGGAGACTCTTAAGTCATATCCTGGAGGATGAACTGAAGGTTGCCAGATGGCTGGGCTGGGATTCCAGGAAAGCAAGGAGCTTGTGAAAAGAAAGAGAGAAATGAAACAGCTTGTCATGTTCTGGTGGCTCCAAATGGCTTCCTGCAGCTTATAAGAGGTCAGAGTGTCTGGAGGCTAGAGATGACGACAGGTGGAGCTCGAAGGTGGGGCAAGGAGTTTGGACCTTTCTTATTCTTGTGCTTCTCAAACTGATGTGTCTGTGAGGCAAGGGATTCCCCAGGGGGGCCTGGTAGCGAGAGTATTGGCTCTGCAGTCAAATGGACGTGGCTCTGCATCCTGACTCAGCCACTTACTTGTGAGTGACTTTAGGGAAGTTACGTCTGTAAAATGGGGATGATAGTGGCACCTTCTCCACAGGCTGTTATTAGTGGGCTTCCCTGAGATGATGGAGGTAGCCCACATCATCAGATGCCTGGCACATAAGTTCTCAGTAAATGGTAAACTAGTGTTGCTGTATCATCAGTTGGCGATGTGTCAGTGCTCTGTTTCCCCCTGGAGAGTCCATTTTGACTCAATAATCTTTAATTTAGAATGATTTTTATATTAAAACAAACACAAATATATTAAAATCAAGACTGTTTGGTGTAGCAGTGGGTCTCTCGGAGTTCACTCTCCTCCCACATGAGGTGAGCAGAGGTGGGACAGTTTGGAGAGCGAGGCTCTGGGCGGAGGTTCCCCGAGGGCAGTTGAACCCCTCCCTGAGCACCCTCCTTCACTCCGGGCTGGTGCACTTATGAATCCGTGTTTCCCTCTCGTTTGTGGTCTGCTTGAGGACGGGTCCCTGTCCATTCCTGCAGATGTGGCCTCAGCCCTGAGCTGCACACCGCGGGCATCTGATCCCACCAGCAGGACCCTCTTCTTGTATTGGCCTCATAACGTCTTGTGATCATGTTGAGGAGACAGAAGGCAATGTGGCTCAAAGAATCTGCGGAAGGTTCCTGATGAGGGCCTTTCTCACATCCTCTTTGACATTTCACGTCTCTAATACGCCAAACGTGGTTGACAATCCCAACCATTCCGCCGCCCAGGGCAGCTTGTGGCATTTTAGGAGCACGTGTGTCCTCAACCTAGTGGTTCGCCCACAAAAAGTCCCAGGTGACGTGAATTTTGTAATCCAGGCAGGGAGAAGGAAGCCTCCATCAACAGGCCGCAGACAGGCGGATGCAGATAAGAGCAGACCCAGAGGTTAAGGGAGGCAGGCTATCAGCAGGGGTTTCCAGGAGCGAGAGCACAAGACTTTACAGCAAAAGAAGGAGCAGTGCAGAGTTTAACACCCGGCTGGCCCCTCTGCACAGCTCCCTCTGGTGGGCTCCGTGGGTCAGGCAGGGATGTCGTTACTCACAGGAAACAACAGACCAAACAACTGGGGGACTTTCTGGCGTTTGAGCTGCTGTTTTGGAGATTTTAATGGGGTTTCCTGTCCCCGGACTCCCTTTCCCAGTGCTCCATGCAGGGACGTCGGCGTCCCCCCACAGCCCCCAAGGGATCCTGGCTTGGGAAGGAGACGGGAAGAGAGGCCTGCGCGGATAGTGGGTGGGGACTAGCCGGGCAGGGGCAGCGGTATCTCTTCAGGAAGATAGGCTCATGGGATTGGAGTGAGTGTGTGTATGTGCGTGTGTCCCTGCCCGGATTGTGTATTCAACTTCCCACCTGACATCTACACCTCGGGTCTAACGGGCACCTCGCACTGGTCATGTCCCACGTTGGATGCTTTTTTGTTACAGCCGAGGGATTGTCCCTGAGGCCTCGCTACCCTTCGCATGGTCGCTCCCCGACCAGGGCAGAGCCGCTGCTGCTTCCTCCAAGATCTCCTTTTAATCTGACCTCTTCTCCCTGTCGTCACTGCCACCTCCTAGTCCCACCTACCATCATCTCTCTCCTGGGACTTGTGGACCAATCCCCATCCCCCAACCTCTGCTCTGGCCCCTAAAGGTCCGTCCTCATATAGCAGCATGAGGGACCTTTAAAAATGGAAATCAGACTATGTCCCTTCCTTCTTTAACCTCATCAATAACTTCCCACTTCAAGGAGGAGGATAAAACTCAAACTCCTTTCAAGTCCCTGAGGTCCCCACATAATCTAACGCCTGCCTTCCTCTCTAACTTCTGTTCCTCTGGCCCTCTTCCTTTCTCACTTGAGCCTTCCACTCTTTCTCAAGCACACACAGCTCTTTGTTGCCCCAGGGCTTTTGCACATGCTGTTTCCTCCAGCTCATTGTCTGGCTGCACCTCTGAAGAAGATACCCCCTCCATCACTCTTTTCTTCAAGCTCTCAATTACTCCCTGAAATAAACTTATTTTCCATTTAATGCTTGTCTATTATTTGTCTCCCTTTTAGAGAGGAAGTTCTCTGGGGACAGGAGCCATGTCTGTTTTGTTCATCACTATTCCCAGCACTTAAATCCGGGTCCACACCAATATGGAGCCCAGGACAGGAGTCCAGATGGAAGTCCTTGGCCCGTTCTCCCTTCCTATCCCACCCCCAACTCCTCCTCACTGAGGGACCTCAAGCACAGAGGTGTAGACAAAAGGGCAGCCTGTGCCACCACACTGCATCCTCACACACCAAAAACAGGCCCTCTGGCTACCTCCAAGCAGAGCCCCTCGGAGGTGAATTCTGCCCTTGGGGAGACCCATCTGGCAAAGAGAATTGCGCAGGCCCCGTATGTGGGCAGGGAGTTCTGGGCTCCCAGGGCTAGTCTAGAAGGCCCAGGTGGGCATGGCCCCTGACCTGATGGACTCCTTTGTGGTGGAGTGTTGCTTGAGGAGGGTCGCAGAGGGGTCTCCTGAAGAGTGGGCTCGATGGCCTGGGGCTGAGGGCAGAGCTGCCCACAGCACTGTCTGGCAGAGAGAAGGCACTGACGGAACGTTTTTGCATAAAGTAACTGCGTGGCTGGGAGAGTTGTCCTAGCCCCTGCCCCCTGGGCCGGAGGCCGAGCTGGACTTGGAGACAGTAACTCTCCTCTGACCCCTCCTTCTCTGGTGCAGGTGACACACACATGTGAACACACACACACGTGCACTCCCAGACAAGATTTCTCTGTTCCACGCTGCCATTGGCTGAATGATGTCTTCCCCAAATTCGTATGCTGAAGCCTCACCCCCCAGTCCCTCGGAATGTGACCGAGTTTGGAAAGAGGGTGTTTGAAGGGGTAATTACGTCAAAACGAGGTCACTGGGGTGGGCCCTATTCCAACAGGACTGGTTTCCTTAGAGATTAGGGCACAGACACACACAGGAGAGGCCATGTGAGGACATAGCAAGGAGACGGCAAGCTGCCAGCTGTCTGGCAGGAGAGAGGCCTTGGGAGAAATTGCCAACATCTTGGTCTGGGACTTCCAGCCCCTAGACTATGAGGAAATAGATTTCTGTGGTTTAAGCCAGTCTGTAGTACTGTTATGGCAGCCCTAGTGAACAAACACACACACTTGTCTTCAGTATCTTGTCCAGATTCATCATCCTGGATGGGCTGTGGGACTGCAGGCTGCTGGACCCTGGACACACCCTCTCCTCTTTGGGCCTCAGTTTCCCCTCCTTGGATGGAGGCAGCTGAGCCTAAGGTCCCCGCCGTCTGGGATATTGTATGATTCTATGACTCACATCTCTGGTCTCCCCCAAGAGGTCTCCCCAAGGGGCTCAGGACCTCCCCCCAAATCGATGCTTAACGAATATCTCTGTAAAATACATGAGTGAACAAGCCAGAGGGGCAGAAAGGGATCCCACGTGGGAGAGACAGGCATGATTTGGGTGCACGCGATTCCCACGGGGCCCCAGCTCTTCACGTTGGAATTGGGCTTAGGATCAGGTCTGGGACTGAGGTTGGCATGGGGCCAGAGGTTGGCCTGGGGTGGGAGTCAGGGATGGAGCCATGTTGACTCTCCTCCTCTGAGCCGAGTATTCTCCCCTTGTCCCTTCCTGTGGCTCCCCTGGGTTTCTCATTCTGGTGACATAGGAGTGTGTGTGTTGGGGGATCTTTCTAGAAGGGGTCGGGGTGAAGGTTGCTGTTTCCCCTCTGCTCCACGCCTTCTTTCACTTCCTGCCCTTGAAGTTCCCCAAATTATTGACATCTCCAAATCCGCAGCCAGGGACCCATTTTCTGCTCCCATCTTCCCATCTGAGCCAGAGGAAGCTGGGCCCAGGCTCCCTAACTCTTGTGATGGCATTTACCCCAGTGGAGTAAAGGCAGACGGAGCACCTGAAGCTCAGGGGGAGGAGGAGAGCTTTCTCTGCAGCAATACGAGGAGGCAATAAGGAGTAAGGGAATAGATTTTTATTGAGCACCCACTGTGAGATGGGCTTTGTGTAAAGGTTCAGTGTTAGACACTTTTCCTTCCATTAACCCATTTCTTTCCCATAAGAACAACACAAGGCAGGTATTATTATACCCATTTCCAGTTGAGGAAACTGAACTTCAGAGATCTTAAGTAGCTTGTTCAAGGTTCTCTTAGGGCTGGCAAGTGGCAGAACCAGAATTCAAACTTGTGTTTGACTCCAAGGGCCATGGTCTTCTCCACACTGCCTTCAGACGGGAGCGGGGGCGGGGGGGTGGTGGTGGTGGGGAGGTCACTTTTACATATGTTGGAGCCTTGCCTTTTTTCTGAGCATGGTGCTGAGCATGGAGATGGAGGAGGGAGTAAAGTGGTTCCTGAGCTCAAAGAGCTGGAGTCCAGACAGGAAGAGAGACATGTAAACAGGCAGTGAGAAACAAAGGCCATCCGTTCTCTTACGCAACACATGCTTACTGGGAGCAGACCATGTGCAGGTACAGTTCTAGACTTGGGGATTTTGGACTGAATGAGATGAAGTCCCTGCTCTCACTGTGCCTGGGTTCCAGCATGTGTAGAAGGATAGTAACCTAAATACCCCAAATGTATAATGTGTCAAATGGTGACAAGCGTTATGGAGAAAAAGAGAGCAGGGAAGAGGGGAGGGGAAGGTTGATGGCAATGGAAACAGTGGGAACATGGTGGCCAGGGCAGGATGCCCACCTTCTCAGCCTCTGAGACGGGTACTGGTGGAGCTGTGGATGTTCCATCCAGTCTATTTGCTCAGCAAGAGTGGAGTCAGGGTGGGCTCCACTGTGGTGTTCTTGGCATGGATGCTGCATCCTCTTAGACAGCTTTTCCTGGACCCCAACCCCTTGGCACGTGGACCCTAATGTCAAGGTGAACTTTTTCTTTTTCTTTTCTTTTTTTTTGAGGAAGATTAGCCCTGAGCTAACTACTGCCAGTCCTCCTCTTTTTGCTGAGGAAGCCTGGCCCTGAGCTAACATCGTGCCCATCTTCCTCTACTTTATATGTGGGATGCCTACCACAGCATGGCTTGCCAAGCGGTGCCATGTCTGCACCCGGGATCCGAACCAGCAAACCCCAGGCCGCCAAGAAGCGGAACGTGTGCACTTAACCGCTGCGCCACCGGGCTGGCCCCTCAAGGTGAACTTTTGATGTTTGTGGTTGTATTTGTGTACAGAAAGGACTATTTACTGTTATTTTGCTTTTAAAAAATTAATAGTCAATTTGTTAAAATACATTTTTTTAAAAAGATTTAATTTTTTCCTTTTTCTCCCCAAAGCCCCCTGGTACATAGTTGTATATTCTTCGTTGTGGGTCCTTCTAGTTGTGGCATGTGGGACGCTGCCTCAGTGTGATTCGATGAGCAGTGCCATGTCCGCGCCCAGGATTCGAACCAATGGAACACTGGGCCGCCTGCAGCGGAGCGCGCGAACTTAACCACTCGGCCACGGGGCCAGCCCCTAAAATACATTTTAAGACTCATTTTCTTTAAGCTTCCTATAAGTTCAGTTTATCAGTGTGATTATTTTTTTTATAAATTGAGCAAAACCAGAGCCACTAATTTTACTTTCTCATTAGTTATTGCATAACACAAGTTGAAGATCCAAAACTTAAATAATCCATCCGTTTCACAATGCAGTTAAAGGCTCAGAGACATTGTAAATTGAATTTATACATTTAGTGTATTTTCTTCTAAGCATTTAAAAATGCCTGACCTAGCAAGCAAAAACTAAGCAAGTAAGTTAATTTATTATTCATAACGAATCTCAAGGTCTCTTAAACATTCCAATGCTGTTTAGAAATATCACCAAATTATTTTGTACCTTTTGACTGAAACCACAAGTCTAAGATCAAGTACTTGATTTTATATTTTAACTTGATATCACAAGGCTAGTTTCAAATTCTTTAGTATGCTAAATTTCTGTACACATTACAATAATATAGATTGCTCTTAAATTTAAAGCAAAAGTATTAATACCATGAGTTTGATTGACTTTGTCATTTATATATTTAGTTTCAAATCTTCCTGGGTTTGGAACACACTTTCCTGAAGGAAAAGTGTTACCATCCCCTGTCACTGGGTTGATGCTTCTTGTTGGTCAGAGTTCTGAGGTTCCCTGAGTTTCCTGGGTTCCATTTAATATATCCCGTAGTTTTGGGGGATGAGATTTGAATAGATAAAATTGTGCACAACCACTAAGATTACAACTGCCTTCCTTCACTTTACTTGTTGGGTGAATGCAGAATTCTTTACCATTTATTCAGTCGGAGCAACATCCAACTCTGCTAGGCATCCATGTGATGTCTGACTTGTCATGATGCTGACACCATGAGGGGACACGATCTCTCCTTAGTCCCCATGGCGGTCTGTACTGCATTCCCTTCTGGGCAAGTTCCTTTTGCTCAGCCAGATGACTTCTGTGGTAGCCCACTGACTTGTCCCCCAGCATCATCCATGGTTCGCTTTCACTTGCGGGGTTACAGGAACTCTTGAAGGCCTTGTCCAGTCTTCCAAAAGCTGTGGGGTTGCTGAGGGGGGACTCCCCTCACCCTAGCTGGGGGGCGGTTCTTTCAAACTTTGTTTGAGCAAAGTAACTCTGTGGTCTCTGGTCCTCAGAAGCGCATCCCTGTTACCATATTTGTGGATCCATCCCTAAGCTTCTGAGGGAGATTGCCTAGAAGCCCCACATCACTGAGTAGTGGGCTCCTTCTCCCTCCTGGGTGGGGAAGAGGGGAGGATAAGGCGCCGCCCTCCTGCAGAAACTGTGTTCTCTACATGCACTCCCTTCTTCCTTCCAGCCCACTCTTCATTTGTTTGCATTTGTATTGAAACCTCATTCTCTGTTATAAAGAAGAATATCCACTTTTTCTGACTCACAAAACCCACTTGTTTCCATTTGCACTCAGCCTTCATTGAACCTGGTAGTTTGTAATCTAGTCCTTTGCTGTTGCTTCTGTGTGTTTGTGTGTATGTGTGTGTGTGTGTGTGTGGGTGGGTGGGTGTGGTGTGGTAGGAGGGAAGTGGCACAAAGGGGAAGTGAATAGAATTCTTTTTCCATATCTCAAGTTATTGTTAGAAGTAAATACTACATCCTTATCCTGTTCTAAGAAAATTCCTGCTGTGAAGCAGAAAGAAGGCTTGAGATACTCTTTAAATTCAGCTTATGGGAAAATAAAGTGATGTTTTTGAACTTCGGGCTGTGACTGCTGTAGTAAGGGTTGCAGAGACATTGAGGAGGATGGATGGGCAGGATGTGTAATTCATGCATGTGGCAGGAGAGAGGAGGCAAGACTGGTCCAGGGCTTTCCATGGAGAGCACACGGAGGAGCAGGTTGGCTGCAGGTGGTGGGAGGCGTGCATACATTCCAGAAGCATTTGAAGGATTTTCAATAAAAATACCGAATAAAAAGATGTCAAAATATGTCTGAAAATAAAGAATATGGACCGGGGAAGAGGAAATAAAAATAGAAAGTCAAGATATGGAGGAAAAGACAAACAGAAAGAATGCAGGCCACAGGGACCTACAAAGCAGTTGATATTTAGTCTCTGGTTTCACGCTGAGATTCCTGGAAGCTAAAGTGAAAAGGGAAAGGCAGTTACATAAATCTTATTATCAGAGAGAAAGAAGTATACTGGCTTTATTTGGGGCACTGACAGAATATGGACAGTAAGTGTTTTGAGTTATTATAATTCTTGGAGCACAGTAAGCTCCTAATACTTGCTGGTTAAATACACAAGCAAATTAATATTCATTTGCTTCTGAAACTAGCTAGGGACCAGTTTCTAGATGAATACATTGGAACAGGAGACTAAGGCTTTGTACAACTTGGGGAGATGTTTTCTCTTATTTCTTAGGTTATTTCTTCTCCATATTTTCTACTCTTTTTCTGTAATTCCTAAATGGATTTTGGATGTAGTGGTTTTACCTTACATGTCTCTTGTACTATATTTTCATCATTTCTATGACGTATATTTTTTCACATTAACATCTCTGAAACATCTCTGAAATCAGGATGTCTTAAAATTGATGGCATCTCACAATTGCCTCCACCCAGGTGATAATTGTGACCCAGATGTCATTGCCTATGCATGTCCAAACTTGGGTGTTCTTCCTGAAGGCTTGAGCGATCACTGCAATGCCTCGATGGTTCAGGCAATTAACCACTTCAGGATCATTTATGAAAAGAATGTGAGTCCTGAGTCCTGTCTGGGAACCGTCCATCGACATCTTCTGGAAAGAAAAAGAAAGCTTGCGCAATGGCTGTCAGCTGCTTGGAAGAAAATCCCGGCTATAATAATGGAGAACTCTTTTAAGAAAGGCTGCATCAGCTACATGGTTGATGGCAGAGAGGACAACATTCTGTGGGAAAACATGGACACTGACAATTCTGAGTCTACAGTGATTCAGAAGAATTGGACTCTGAAGACAAAGAAGTTTTAGGAATAGTTTAATTTATTTTACTTATGTTTATGTACGCACATGAGTGATATAAGATAAAATATATGTTAAACTAAGTCTAAAAAAGCCCTTCTAGTAAGTATACCATGGTAATTCTAAGTGACATTATTTTTTCATTGTTTTTCCTGAGTGGCACATGAATAATGAAGTATCTTACAATTGATGGCATCTTATATTTGATGAGATAGAGTAAGATTTAAATTACTCTAGATAATTTAGAAAAGATGTTCTTTTCTCCGTTTCTCCCCCTCTTTTGTTGTAAAATACACACAACATTAACTTTACCATTTTAACCATTTTTAAGTGTATAGTTTGATGGCATTAAGTACATATTGTTGTGTAATCATCACCATCATCCATCTCCAGAACTATTTCATCTTGCAAACCTGAAACTTTGTACCGATTAAATAATAACTCGCCATACCCACCTCCCCCCAGTGCCTGGCAACCACCATTCTACTTTCCGTCTCTGAATTTGACCACTCTAGGGACCTAAAGGAAGTGGAATCGTATGGTACCTGTCTTTCTGTGGCTGGCTTATTTCACTTAGCATAATGTCCCCAAGCTTCATCCGTGTTGTAGCATGTATCAGAATTTCCTTCTTTTTAAGGCTGAATAATATCCCCATCTGTATACAGATATACACACACACGCACCACATTTTGTCTATCCATTCACCTGTCGACGGACACTTGGGTTACTTCTGCCTCTGGCTTTTGTGAATCCTGCTGCTGTGAACATGGGTGCATAAATCTCTTTGCTTTGGTTCTAAGTTTTGGGAAAATTTACCATTTCTGTCTTGTAAATCACTGATTCAGTTTCCTGCTATTACCAATTGGTTCTTCACATCTTCCATTGTGTTTTGAAATTATCAATCATCATGTTACTCCTCCAAAATTGTTTTTCTGTTATCAGTTGTTCTTTATTTGTGACTTCCTGCTCTTGTTTTATAGAAGCAGGATTCATTGAGTTTGAAGGCATCATCCTGTTGTCTCCTCATGTTCAATGTAGTGGTTGAGAAGTGGAATCCATTCTCATTCTTGTTTCTTTATAGGTGATTTTTTTTCTCCTCTCCAGTAGCTTTTAGAATCTTCTCTTTATCGCTGGGATTCTGAAATTTCACGATGGTGTGCTTTGTCGTTTAGAACTCCTGTTAGTTGGATGTTGGTTCTCCAAGTTGATCTTTTAAGTTGCTTGTGGTGGTTTTATGAGGCTAATAAGAAAGAGCCTTTTCTTCTCTTCTTAAATTTGAAACCAAGTGAGAACTAAGACACAGTAGACAGATAAATGGATATCAAGACGTTAGCTTTATTGCTGATAAGCAGAAAAAGGAGATTTGGCTTAAAACCTTAGAGCAACATGACTTGTTAATATTTCATCCAAGAATTAGGCAGACATATCTACCTAGCCACAGGCAGAGCTGGGAAAAGTAGGCCTTCCCTGCAGGGACGGGCTCAACACTGCCTGGCAGAAAGTAGATTACAAGATAGGCATGGAGACACAAGAGAGAGCTCCCCGGGGCTGAGCCAGGCAGGCTCAGTGAGTCAATCTTCCTCCCCTGGGGAGGAGTGGGGGGGGGGGGTCTGGAGAAAGGCCAAGAGAATTTTCCTAGTGGGAAATATACATGGAACATGATGCCAGGGCAAAAATACCCCTTATTTAGCTATCTGTTTTCTTATTAGAAAAATTTTGAAAAATCTGTTTGCCTTTTTGTTCTTTTTTTTTTTTCCTGGAAGATTTCCTAAATTTATCTTCCAAAGTTTCTATTAAATTTTTTTGGCTTTAAATAGTAACTTTTTTTATTTTCAATAGATCTTTCTTGTTTTCTGAACAAGTATCTAGAATATGCAAGAAATTCTGGCTAATCAACAAACAGAATTCTGGAAACCCAGTAGAAAAGTGGATAAAGGATATGGAAAGGCAGTTCGTACAAGGGAAACTCTAGCAAATGGATGAAGAAATGTTCAAACCCACTGTTAACTGGAAATGCAAAATAAAGAGAACAGTGCGGTAGCCTCAGACTGGAAGCATTTTGGAAGTTGAATAATATCGAGTGTTGGGAAGGATGAGCCAAAAGAGGGTGCCCTCAAACGCTGGTGGTGGGAGGGTCAACTGGCACAGCCATTCGGGAAGACGCACAGTCTGGCAGGACTCAGTGAAATCAAGCACGAGAATACTTTGCGACCTCTCAATTTCGCTCCTGCATGGATTTCACGGGGAAATTCTTGCCTAGATCCGCCTGGGAACATGATGAAGCATTAACAGCAGAGATAAAACAGGAAGATAATTTCTAGGTTATTAATATTTTCATAGAAGGGGCAGAGATGGAAGATGTGGTGAGGAGATAGAGAAGGTGGGGGAGGATGAGGCAAACAAAAAGAGAAAGGGAGCAAAAACTGTACTGAAAAAGAGTATTGTGGATATGATCTCAGCAGCGTAAAAATGTGTGCGCGCACGAAATTAAGTAGTAGAATATTCTATGACCTAGCAATTTCATTCTTGGATATAGTTCCAAGAGAAATTCTCACCTCAGTCCATGTGGGAGTATGAGGAGAACATTAATCACGGTGTTGATGGAGGCAGTTGGGTGTTGGCAACAACCTAGGGTTCATTATTAGGGAACTGGATAAATAAGAGCTGATGGATAACACGCCACTGAATACTTGTAGCGGTTCATAGCAACAAACCAGACGTACAAATAGCAGCAAGGATAGATCCTAAACATTTATTTTCGGGTGAAAAAGGTCAGGAACAAATACAATTTATAAAAGTTCCATTTATGGATGTAAAAAACAGACACACAAACTACACCATATATTTTATAAGGATACGTATTTAAGAGCATATATTGTTCCAGTTACCTCCAGATCCATAACATACCAACACAAAACTTCAGTGGCTTAAAACAAACAACTATTTATTGTTTCTCAAGATTCTCTGGGTCCGAAATTTGGGCAGGGCTAGGCCAGGTGGGCCATGTGGTATCAGCCAGCGTTACACACTCAGATGCATTCAGCTGTTGGCTGGGCTGGGCTGAAAGCTCCTAGAAGGCTTTGTTCACATGCTGGCGTTCTCAGAGCTCCTTTCTGTGATCTCTCTCTGTTTCTGTCTGTCTGTCTGTCTCCATATTGTGTCTTAACCCCCCGCCCCAGGCTCCCCACAAGGTCTCTCTTTCTAGCAGGATAGCTGGACTTCCTTATAGCAAAACTGAAGCTTCCGGGTCTCTTGAAGGCTAGACCCAGAACTGACAGTGTCACTTCTAGCACTTTCTATTGGGCAAGGCAGGTCACACGGTCAGCCAGATTCAAAGGGAGGGGAAACGGACTCTAATTCTGGACGTGTGGTGTGACTTGTCCGTACAACGAGGGAAGTTGGTGGCGGCCATCTTTGGAGACTATCACATGTAGCAAACACGCCATTTTGGCTGCCTGTGGAGAGTAGAGGAATTGGTGTGGGGGAACAGGGTGGAGGAGGGAAAGTAGTAAGACAAGAGAAAGGTCTTGCTCAGACCCCTGAGGAAGACTGGGTGTCACAAACTCGGAATACAGCTAACTTACCTTCCGTGCCTGAGGTACAAAAAACCCAAAACCCAAAATCAACCAAATAAAACAGGATTCCATAATCAAAATCAGGAAAAGCCCACCAAAAAAGTAACAAGACAATATGAAAACTTCAGAAATAGTCCAAGTATATGCCAACTTTCGGTAGGTTAAAGTGATGACTTTCAAAGAGGGAGAAAGGGAAAGATGCAGAGGATGTGTCTCATTTTCTCCGGCTTTCTTACCAGCGCCAGGAGCAGGGCTGTACCCTGAAACATGCAGTCAGTTCAGTCGAGGTCGGCGGCCGGTGAGAATCCCCATGACCCGGATGGCAGTTGGTAAACCTTGACAGGCAGCAGATAATCCATTTGTTAAGCTCTTGCCTGTATCTTGGAACTAAACCCACATACCCCGCAAGACTGGGGCTTCCTGGCAGTGTTTTCCAACTTTGAATTGTGACCCATTAGTGGATTGGGAACCTCAACTGAGTTGGTCATGAAATAGAATCCAAGTAGTAAGGTAAACATTGTTTCATGACCCTTTCATGTCAATAATCTATCTACAAATTCATTCATTCATTCCATCACTCCTTCATTCAATAAATACTTGTTGAGCTTCTACTGTGGGCCAGGCACTGGAAATTCAGAAGAAAGTAAAACGTACAAATGTGAGTGTTTGGGTGCAGGTGCATGCGTGGGCGTTCAGGATCACATTGTAACACTCTTACACTGGGTTACGGTCAAAACACAAAGCAGCCACCACTGCCTTAGCAATAGCGGCTTCTTACGAATGTCAGGATCCGGGAGTTTGTGGCTGCCTCCTGTGTGTGTTGGAAAGTTACCACAAGCAAAGCACGGCCTCTGTTCCAATCCCTTTTTGGCACCGGGGCAGACATAGGCAGCTTCATAAGAGAAACTCCGCCCATAGCCAGCAGCCCAAGTTTGGAGGGTCAGAAAATCAGGGAAGAAAACTGTGTTTTCTTTCCCAAGTTGTCAGTGGGTGTAGGTGGTTAGCTCACCACAGTCCTCTGTTCAGGGAGCCCCGCCTTCCTCATAGGACTGTGAAGACCCCTCTCTGAGGGGCAATTTCCCTACCCTCCGGCCCCTCCACCAGGGGCAAGTCACTTCATCTCCCTGAGGCTCTGTTTTCCTCCCCTGTGGAGCAACCAAAGTACCCCTGTCCAGGGGTGTTGTGTTGCGAGGGTTACATGAGAAAATGTCGGTAGACCATGGGGAAGAGTGTCTGGGCACGAGGACAAAGGTGTGTGTGGCCAGGGCCATGGAAGGGGCTTATTGAGGTCGAATCCCTCCTGCCTGTGAGGGCCGCCTTTCCCTCCTCTCCCTATGCTTCCAGTTCTTGAGGGACTTTCCTCTGAGGAGAATGAAGCCAGTTGGCCCAGAGCTGGGAAGCTGAGTGGTGGAGCCCGCAGGGAGCTGGGGCCTAGACTCAGATGCCACATTGGGCAAGAGCAGAGAACCGGCCCCTCTGATCTCAATCAGGGATATTTGGAGACACCAACAATTCTGGGCAATTTAGAGGCAGGAAGTGAAAGCGGGAGGGGCAGAGGGGAAACAGTGAACTGCACCCCTGCCCTTCCTGGCCTGGCCCCCTCACGAACTGCGCGATGAGTGAGGTGACTGGCATGCGGGGAGGGAGAGGGACAGACCAAGACACCCCCTTCTCTGGGAAGAACAGAGCCAGTCCTGTCCCCCACCCCCACTACGCTTTGCCTGAGTTCCAACTCTGTTTTCACTTCTATTTACTGTCCAAAGTCCCTGGGGCAGGAGATGCCAGCTTAGAATCACTGGGACACTCAGACACACGGGCTCAGGGCCCTGGCCTGGATGACCCACTCCGTTCCTCTCTTCTTCTCATCTAGTACCACCTGCCCCCGTTCTCCTGTCTCCAGCCCCTCCTTTGACCTGGGGCCTAGGCTGCCTGAGGGACCCAGCAGTCCGCCCTCCATACCTCCAACAGGTAACCAAGGTTGGGGAGGCAGGTGGAATTGGGGATGTTTGGGATTAAGGCGACCCTAGTTCAGGGACAGAGGGGGCTGGATGGGAAGATGTGGGGTGGTTTGGTCCATGAGAGCGTGGTGGGAAGGCTCCTGGCCATGTCAAGGTCCAAGCAATCTCCTGAGAAGGGATGGGACCCAACTGTATTTCAGCCCCAAACTCACCTCCAACCTCAGACCCAACCCAAGCCGTCGCTCCGACCTGCTCAGACCCTACATTCAACCTCATCCTCCACCTGAATTAGCATCGGAGCACAAGCATCAGCCTGAACTCAGCCCCAGCCCCAAGAGCAGCCTCAACCTAACCCCAGATCCAGCTCCAGCCCTGGACCCAGAATGGCAAAGGACTTTCAAGACATCCAGCAGTTGGACTCTGAGGAAAATGACCACCAGCTCGGTAGAGGAGAGGGGCCAGGCTCTCAGGGGCGCCATTCCAGGACAGAAGATCCATTCTGGAAAGGCAAGTGTCCAGCGTCTGGGGCTTGGCCCCAAGTCTGTCTAGCTTCTGATCACTCTCTGTCTCTCTAAGGTCTGTCACATTCACTCTGTGACTAGGGGTGGGGCCCCTCCAGGTATGAGGTGCCTGACACCTCTGCTTGCCCCCTGACCTCACCTTCCTCTCCACCCCCAGGACCCCAGGAAGTTGTGTGTGCCCAGAAGTGAGGCAATAACTGGAAGCTGGAGACGACTTCCTCCCTTCTTCCTTCAGACCTGAGCAGTGTGTGCATGTGTGTATGCATGGGAAGCACGTTCAGCCAGGAGAGTGTGTATGTGTGCAAGTGGGGGGTGTGGGGATGGATAGGTAGGGGAACTGGCACAGAGGGATCCTGGAAGATTCTTGCTCCTCCCAACCCTCCTGCCTGGATCCTTGTCTAGCAAATCTTGACTGAAGCCCTCAAGTGTCTGGGAAAAGGTTTAAGGCGAGAGAGATCTGAGTGGTTTAAGGCTGAAGGGCAGAAGCCAGGGGTGGGGGTTGGGTATCAGGCGTGTGGGTGCTGGTGATGGAGCGAGGCTCTCTGGAAACAGGAGGGCTTGGGGCTCGGAGCTCAGGAAGGCAGACTGGTTAGCCTGGGCTGGGAGGAGGGACCCCTCATTCCTGAGGCTGGCAGATGGAGGGAGAGCTGGTGCTGTTGCAGATGAGGGTGGGTGCTGGGCAGGGCAGGAACAGCGGGAAGGACAGGCATTCTCAGCCACAGCTCTCCCTTCCGGGGGTAGTGGGCTGGCAGGCCGTAGGCAGGCCAGACCTCTGCATCCCTCCCTCTGCATCCTCAGTGCCCACGTGATGCCTGGTACTTAGCGAGACTCAAAAATGACTTTGGATATTGTGGAATCTTCTGAGGGTGAGAAGATTCAGAGTTTAAGCAGGAGGCTTGGAAAGAGTCCAGAGGGTTTGGATTTCATGGCAGAGAGTGTTCACCCAAAAGGGCTGATGAACAACACGGCAGGGCAAGTCTGAGGCAATGCAACCATCAGTGTGTTTCTCTCCAGCAGCCCCTGCTGCCTTCATGTGAGCTGACGCCAATCACCTGCTTACCGGGGACCATCTTCCATTCTTCCTGGCACTTGATATGCCTACAGTTCTTAGCAAATCTGGAAATGTTTTGGCTATTGTTTCCTCAAATATTTTTTCTGCTGCCCCCCCTTTCCTTCGAGGACTACAATTATGCACATATTAGTGTCTCACAGCTCATTGATGCTCTTTCTAGGTTTTTAAAAATTCTTTTCTCTTGGTGTTTCTGTTTATATAGTTGTTGTTGCTGTGTCGCTAAGCTCACTAATCTTTTCTTATGCATGTCTAATCTTCCATTAATTCTACCCAGTATATTTTTCACTTCAGTCATAGTTTTTATCTCCAGAAGTTCAACCTGGGACTTGATATATCTTCCTTGATATTTTACTTAATTTTTGGAACATATGGAATAGAGTCATAATATCTGTTTTAATGTCCTTGTCTGTTAATTCTAACATCTGTGTCAGTTCTGGGTCCATTTTGATAGATTTATTAGTCTCCTTATTTTGAGCTGTGTTTTCCTGCTTCTTTCGATACCTGGTAATCTTTGATTGGCTGCCAGACATTGTGCCTTTTACCTTGCTGGGAGCTGCATACGTTTGTATTCTTCTAAAGATTCTTGAGCCTTGCTCTGGGATGCAGTTAAGTAACTTGAAGTCAACTTGATCCTTTTGGCTCATGCATTTATGACTTTTTAGGTAGGTCTGGAGCACCAGAGAGGCAAGACTTTCTTGGGTCTTCTACCCACTGCCCTGTGGGTTATGAGTTTTCCAGTCTGTCTGTGAGAATAGGCACTATTCCTGGCCAGGTGTGAGTGCCAGGCACTGTTCCCTAATCGTGTCAGATTGCTTTTCTCCTGCCCTTGGGGACTTCTCCTTACACACATGTGCTGACGGGTACTCAGCTGACGGCTCAAGGGAACCCTTGTGGGCCGCCGGGACTCTGCATGCAGCCCTCTCCTCTCATTCTCTGTCCTGTGAAGTCTAACCACCGTGGTCTCCTCCGACACTCAGCTCCATCTCCTCAACTCGGGGAGTCTGCTGGGTTCCGCCTGGATTTCCCCTCCCTGCCCCGTGGCCTGGAAACTTTCTCCCAGCACCAGGCTAGGGCGATTGTGGCGCTCATCTTGTTTGCTTCTTGTCTCTCAGGGATCATTGCGCTTTGCTGCCAGATGCCCAATGCTTTGAAAATGGTTGTTTCTTAGCGTTGCCTGTTTTTTGTTGTGGTTGTCTCTGGGAGGAGGGTAAATCTTGTCCCTACTATTCCATGGTGTGCAGACCCTTTCTTTCACTTTCAAACTTGCGTAAGCAGCACTTTTCATGTTTTAACTCATTTCGTTCTCAGAACAACCCAATCAGATGGCCACTGTTCTTTCCCCCATTTTTTTTTTATTGTGGTGAGAACACTTGATAGGGGATCTCCCCTCTTACCAGGTGTTTAAATGCACAATAGCTCATTGTTAACTATAGGAGCAATGTTGTTCAGCAGATCTCTAGAACGTATTCATCTTGCGTGACTGAAACTTTATACCCATTGAAAAGCAACTCCCCATTTCCCCTCCTCAGCCCGTGGCAACCACCGTTGTACTCTGCTTCCGTGAACATGACTCTTCCAGATTCCCTTTATGAGTGGACATGAGAAAACTGAGGCACCGAGAGGCTGAGGGACTCAGCCACGATCTCAGAGCTACTTGGTGGCATAGCTGGATTCCACTGCGGGCGGTTTCAGGGTAGAGGTGCAGAGACACATTGCTGAGCTGACCCAGAGTTGGGGGTTTATAGTCATAGGTCAGATTGGGAAACAGGACAAGGGCCTGCTCAGTGGACAGTACTGGAGAGAGCAGTCAGGAGCTTGGCAATGGAGTCCCACCTGGGTTGGAGAGGCTGTGTTCAGGGAGAGCTTCTGGAAGGCAGCTATGCTCACCAATGCCACTAGGGAGAGCTTCTGGATGGAGAGAAATGCAGGGGATCAGGGAAGACATGTGGGGGAGAGTGAGAGGCAAGGGGGAGGCTGTGCTGAGAGGGAGGTGTTGGAGACATGGCCTCTCTGGGTCAAGATGAGGCCCTGAGTGTGGCTGACGTGGAGGAAGGTGACAGTCATTGGTGTGAGGAGGTCAAGAGTTCGAGGTGGTCACTCTCAGGCACAGTGTCCAACTCAGGATAGTGGCAGGAGATGAACTGGGAGGAAGATCCTGGGTCCTGACTGAGCCTCCCAGGCTGTGGGGTTCCTGGGTGTGACAGCAACAAGGAGAGAGGGAAGGTGAGGGTCTGAGGCACAGAAGGTGGAAAGAAAGCAGGAGCTCAGGGCTGGGAGGAGAGCCAGAGCTCCAGGCGCGGAGAGCCAGCAGGAGGGGCGAGGCCAGCTCAGCGCGTGTGAAGACGCGGGTGCGCGTGCGTGAGAAGGTGTGTGTCAGGGTATATATGTATGTGAATGTGTGCTACAGCATATGAGAGGGTGTATATGAGAGTGTGCATGTTAATGTGTGTGTGAGTGTGAGTGTATGTTAATGAGTGTGTTTGTGAGTGAAATGAAAAATGCGTGTGTGAGAGTTTTTGTGGTCAGAGTTCAGCCTGATCAAGGGGAGGGAGAGGTGTCTGTGAGATGACTGAGGGCCGAGGGCAGGGGGTTTACAGCAGAACAAGGGCTTCTGGGGCAGCGAGGGCAGAGGGAAATGGGAGATGAGGAGGGAGCATGGGGCCTGGAGGGCGGCCCTTGGGGAGTGGTCTGTAGTGGAAGGACCTGGACTTAAGGATCCCAGTGGAATTTGGGGTCATGGGGCAGCTGTTCCAGTTTTGGGTTTGTCTCAGGGGCCTGGGCTGGGGTTTTGGGAAGAGCACAGGGCTCGGCCTCAGCACAGGGGACCCCAGGCTGAGGGAACAAGGGACTTAGAGGAGCTGAGGCTCAGAAGCCAGAGGTGACGCGAGCCCTCTGCTAGTGGTTGCGCAGAAGGGGAAACCCACTCATGGATCTCATTTCTCAGGATGTGTGCCTAATAAGGCCAGGTCTGTCCCATACCCCTTCTGTGTCTCCCTGTCGCCCGGGTCCAAGATGGGGCTTCCACAAAGACAATGTGATAACATGTGCCATGTGCATGTGTGTTGTGTGAATCTGTGTAGGTGTGTGCATGTTTGCACGTGTTCATGTAGGTGCGAGTGTGCAAATGGGCGTGCGAGCAATGTCTGGACACTGGGGTTAAAGCCGCCTGACCCCTCCAACACCCCCCAGATACTGTTGCCTTGGATGCTCCCCCTTACCTTCAGTCTCTGGCTCCCCTCCCTGACGCCTGGGTCCTGACACCCCTTCTCTTGCAGGGACACCTCCTCCGCAACCCGTGCTGCTGCAGCGTCTCTGCTCCAGGCTCCGCCTCAGCCTGCTCATCCTGGGCATCAATGTCCTGCTGCTGGTGGCCATCTGTGTGATTGGGTCCCAAAGTGAGGGTTGCTGGGGCCAGCAGGCATGGGGTGATGATGGGAGCGGAGACAGGGGCAGTACTGGGGGCAACGAGAGCTCTGATAGGGGAAGGGATGGAGGCATCGGGGCAGTGCTGGGGTGGTGAGGAGGCAGTCACATGGACGGTGATGGGCGCTGTCATATGGGACACAGGCCCTCCTCTTAGTTCTGTCCCTATTGTCTCCTGACAAGGAACACAGCTGCAAGTGGAACTGTGGACCCTAAAAGAAACTTTCAGCAATTTCTCCTCAAGCACCCTGATGGAGATCCAGGCTCTCAGCTCCCACGGTGAGCAGGTGCTCCCCTGAGGGGAGGGGCCGGGGTGGCCGGCTGGTGGAGGCCCCTGTTTGTCAGCAGGGATTTGCTGGGCTCCTTGCTGGGCCCCAGTGCTGAGTCTGCAATAGGGAGTGTTTGGGGTGCTGTGGGGGTGCAGACTGGGGCAGATAACGTAGCCCGAGAAGCTGGGCAAGGCTCCCAGGGGGCGCTGACCCCTGAACTGAGGGACCCTGAAGGATGAATAGGGATTAGACAGGTGAAGAGGATGGGGTTAGTGCCAGGTAGAGAGAACAGAATCTGCGAGGGCCGGGGGTGAGGAAGACCATTGCACATCTGGGGACCATAAACACTTCTGGTGTGGCGGGAGCTAGGTGAGTTGGGGCCAGGCCGTGCTAGAGCAGTGAGCTGGTGAACCCTAGTTCTGCGAAAGTGGGACCTATTGAAGGGGTTTAAGCAGGAGTGAGAACTGAGCAGCTCTGTGCCTCAGAAAGCCTCTGTGGCAGCGAGGGAGCCTGGGCGGAGTCAGACAGGCCACGGGGCAGAGGGTACCATGTCCCAGGTCAAGGTGATGGTGGCCTGGACTGGTGCCCCAGTGATGTGAGGATGGATGGATGTTAAGGAGGCAGAACAGAGGGAAAACGGTTTAGCTTTCCTCTTTTTCAGGAGGCAACGCTGGTGACAAGGTGACATCTCTGGAAGCCAAGCTGGCGAAACAGCAGCAGGAGCTGAAAGCAGGTCAGAGACCCTCCCTTGAGTGTGTGTGTGTGAGTGTGCATGTGTGTAGGGTGTTGTGGGTGTTGTGTTTCTCCAGCCAAGGGCTGGAGTCCTGTGCTGGGTCCTAGTGGGTGGGACACCCCCACTGCCTATACCATCGTCCATCGCTCTGTCCCCCTAGATCATGCCACCTTGCTCCTTCATCTGAAGCACTTCCCAGTGGATCTGCGCATCCTAGCTTGTCAGCTGGCATTCCTCCAGAGCAACGGTAGGCACAAGGGGCGTCTCCAGTCCCTCTGCGCCTGTCCCCCCACCGCCGCTGAATCTCATCTCCCTCTGCCCCCTAATCCCCTCAGGCACAGAATGCTGCCCCGTTAACTGGGTGGAGCATGAAGGCAGCTGCTACTGGTTCTCTCACTCTGGGAAGACATGGTCCGAGGCTGAGAAGTACTGCCAGCTGGAGAACGCCCACCTGGTGGTCATCAACTCCAGAGAGGAGCAGGTGAGCCCATACCCTTCCCAAAGGCAGGAGGAAACCTCGGGGAGGCAAACTCGGAGAGGCTGGATCAGGCTTGCTTTATTATTATTTTTTAACCTAAGGAAGAGTCCAGAAGCAGACGTCTCTGGCAGAGCTCTGAGAGGTTCACAGTGGAGTAGCTGTTGATTCTTAGAGGTGGGAGATCACAGCCAGGATCCTGGGCGAAGGGGCATGGGTGACCAGGTGATGAGGAGCAGGTCAGGAGACAGAATGCGAGGCAGGATGAACGGGGCCAGGACTCGGATGGAGAAGACAGTGGAGGCATGAGTCCCCACTTGCTGTGTGCTGGCCGTAGGCTGTGTGGTCACTTGGGTGAAAGGAGCAGAGCGGGCAGGATTCCCAGTGACACACCTGCCATGGGTTACTGCGTCTCTCCAAAGCACCCCAGGGCCCCCTGCCCACGGTTGCCACCAGACCACAACCCCGAACACTGAAGTTCACAGGGAAGAACCTACCCGTTAGAAGAGGTGGGGCATTTTTTGGAAAAGGAGGAAATTAACGTAACATTTGCCAAGTCCTTACTTCCTACCAGGCACTTTCATTTATTCACTTCTCTAATCCTCACAGCCTATGGGGCGGGCACTCATTATCCCCACTTGGAGGGAGGGAGAGATGGGGAACCAAGTAACTTACCGCACAGCCAGCAAGTCAGAACGGAGCTGGAATTCAGAGCCACTGTGCCTCCTTTGCCAGTGTTTTCAACTACTGCATGCTGCCAGAACAATCGAATACATATATATTTATGTAATATATTTAATTTATATGTTTATATATAATTTATTTAATAATATACTTATATCAAATATAAATATTTATAATTATAAATGGTGGAATGGTCACAAACGTATTTTTGCTTTATTGACCAGGTTGAAATTGCCAATACTTAATCAATTTTGACCTATAAAAATATCAGTTTCATGTGGGTCGACCTAAGACCTCAGTGCTTCGTGATTTGGCCACACGTTCATGACAGCTACGACTTCATGGTGGATCGGATTGTACCTTCATCCGTTCAGTGCTTTTTGCCTTGAATTCATCTTTTTTTTTTCTGAGGAAGATTAGCCCTGAGCTAACATCTGCTGCCAATCCTCCTCTTTTTGCTGAGGAAGACTGGCCCTGAGCTAGCATCTGTGCCCATCTTCCTCTACTTTATATGTGGGATGCCTACCACAGCATGGCGTGCCAAGCGGTGCCATGTCTGCACCTGGGATCCAAACTGGCGAAGCCCGGGCCACTGAAATGGAAAGTGGACACTTAACTGCTTGTGCCACCGGGCTGGCCCTGAATTCATCTTTATAGGATGGTCCTTGATTTCTTTTCTCTTGCATTTGCTTAATGTCTCTCTATCCATCCTCTCATTTCCAATGTTTTTGAATCTCGTAGTGATTCTTAGCCTTGGCTGTATATTGTAAGCTCTTGAGTTAAAAAATTATTGACACCTGGTCTCACACTCAAAGATTCTGATTTAATTAATCTTGGATTCATCCTGGGCATTGAGATTTTTAAAAGTTCCCCCAAGTGATGCTACGGTGCAGCCAAACTTAAGGTATTTCTCCTATAGGTTGTGTGTAAGTTTTATTTTTGATTTTTAAAAATGGAAATTTTTCAATTGAAATTGAATTCAATCAAAAAGAAATTGAAATAAAATTTTTTTCTTTCTTTCTCTCTCTCTCTCTTTTTTTTTTTTTCTGGGAAAGATTCAGTCTGAGCTAACATCTGTTGCTAATCTTTCTCTCTTTTTTTCCTCCTCAAAGCCCAGTACGTAGTTGCGTATTTCAGTTGTAAGCCCTTCTAGTTCTTCTCTGCCAGCCACTGCCACAGCATGGCTACGGACAGGCAAGTGGTGTGGTTTCACACCCGAGAACTGAATCTAGGCCCCCGAAGTGGAGTGTGCTGAACTTTAACCACTAGGCCATCAGGGCTGGCTCAAAGCTTTTTTTTTTATAAAATAGGTGAACATATCTCATTTACATTTATTTTTAACTAGATATCTTTAATTTTAATCCTGTCTTTTTTCCTGTTTTATGTACTTCTTTTGTTTTCTCACATTTGCTATGTGAGCTGTATTCTTTTTGTTTTCTCCTCTAGGGTATTTTGGACAGCATGTAGCATATTTTTAGTTATACTAGTGGTCAGTTTCATGGCTTTGAATGATGGGCTGAAACTTATTGGCTTCAAAAAATAAGAGTTTATATAACCTTCCATATGAAAGAAGAGTAACCCAGCACACTTATTCTTCTTCACATGCCTCATTCTTTAATTTTTTTAAATTGGGATTTAATTGACATATAGCATTGTGTAAGTTTAAGGTGCATGACGTGTTGGTTTGATACTTCGATGTATTGTAATATGATGATTGCAGTAGTGTTAGCTAACACCTTTATTATGTCAACTAATTATCATTTCTTTTCTGTGTTGAGAACAATTAAGACCTAGTCTTTTAGCAACTTTGAAGTTTATAATGCCTCATTTTTTTCTCTCCTAGATTCCTTAAGTGTTTTGCGTGAATAGTTGGAATCTTTTCTATCTTTGAATTTCGTTAACCTCATTCAGATATATCTCGGTGTTGCTCATTCTCACTGTATTTTTGCTCTGAGGCCAGGAGAGTCCTTTTAATACATAAAGTCAGGTTTTCTAACATTTGGGAAGATTTTTTTAAGTCATATTATGTTTGAATTTTTTTTCTTGTCTATTTGTTCTCTTTTCCTCTGGAGCCTGTCATCCAGAAATATCTCCATTGTCTGCGCCCCACAGCCGACACCTTCTTGCTATTTACTTCCCTCTTTCTCTCCTTTCCTCTGCATTCTGGGTCCTTTTCTCAGGCTCATCTTTCATATCTCAGACTTAGTTTTCTGCTGAGTTGCTCGTTTTTGAGATAGCTCAAAATTTTTCTCTTCAATTTCTTTACTTATCACTGTGTTATCTTTCTTCTTTGACATCTTCTTTCATATTTTATGTCATTCATCTCCTCTTTAATTTTTTTTGAGGGTGTAAAGAAGCTGTTCCCCAACATCCCCTTATGTTCTGAAACATGCCTTGTTTTCAAAGTTTGCTTTCACCTCTCTTTTTGATGTCACAGTTGTTTCTTCCTCCTCTCTTCCTCTTGATCCTCACTATTTTTGCGTAATTTCCGCCATAATGTTCCCCTTCTGCTGCTTTTATGAATGGGCACACTTCTTTCTTGCCTGTTGTTTACCCGCGAATAGGGGAGATCAGTGCTCCTGGGCCAGGTTCTCTCATCATCTGGCACTCCTTGATTCCTCCCCTCCATCTTCAACACAGAGGCCTGGATATTGACGATTTGTATTCTTTGTTCGGTTATTCAGCTTCTTGTGGTGACAGGAAGAAGGGACTGCGGCAGCAGACAGCAGTAAATAGAATATCTTGTCCTCCAGGCGCTTTCCTTCCAGCTCTGTTGACTCCTGTGAATTTGGGGAGCAGCCCTACCAGCCTCTGAGGGCTGCCCCTTCATGCACAGGACAGTGTCCTATTTGCAGGATTCTAGAAGTCAAAGATGCTGTAGTATCTGCCCTCAGATGAGGAGACTAACTGCAAGCTTAGTTGTGTCTCTAAGAAGTGAGAGGGGAATCAGGAAGTTTTCCTCCAATCGCAGTTGGAGACCCTTCGCATGCTGTCAAAGGGAACTGCTAGGTGTGCATGTTGGTCACCCCATCCTTCCCCCTCCCCTGCTACCCTCCTAAACCATGGGACTTAAGTCCCCCAGGAAGAGCCATATACATGAGAAGGTCACTTGAGGGTCTGTTGTCTTAGGGGGTGTGCATGAGTCCTGGGGAACTATCTCAGAGACCAGTTTCACCCTAACCCCTGCCAACTGGGTGACGGGGCTTCCCCTCACACCCAGGGCAGCCTCCTATTTTCAGCACAGACTGCCAGACCTCATGTAGGCAAGTCAAAATGGGGCTCTGGGCAGCGGGTCCAAGCTTGGAAGCTCCAGGGCTTGGCAAACCTCCAGAAATGACAGCTACACATAGAAGCAGGAGCAGAGGCAGATGTGCCTGAGAGACGAGTGAAACTGAGATCCTTATTGGGTGCTGGGGTCCATGGGGATGCCAGGGGCAGGGGTGAGAGTCAGGATTCCAAGAGTTTGAGGTTGTGGGCAGAAGACAAGCAGAGGACTAGAGTAGGGTAGCAGCCACGAGTTGGGAATGAAGTGGGAGGCCAGGTCATGGGGCGGTGTTCACAAACTCAGGCACTGGACTGACTTTCTGGGCTCTACCAACTACCTCGAGCTCCTTAAGCCCATGCGTGAAGTGTGAATCATCTGGGTGCCCAAATTAGAGGGCTTTAAGAGAATTAAATAAGGTAATCCTTGTAAAGCACTTAGGATGAGATCTAGCCCAGCACCTTTACAGAAGAAAAGGCAAGGAGCTAGTTGTGTGGGGCTGATGGGTCTGCCTGGGGCCAGATCAGACTGGGGAAGGCTGAGGGAAGCCCAGCTCATGCCTTCATGGAGGCACAGGGACTAGAAACTTCCCTCCTGTCTGTTTTCCAGAAATTCATTGTACAGCACACGAGCCCCTTTCATATCTGGATAGGTCTCACTGACAGTGATGGCTTCTGGAGATGGGTGGATGGCACAGACTATAGGTATAGTTACAAGTAAGTGCTGCGTCTGCCTCCCGTTCTGGTCTTGGTCTTTTGCCCCAATACACTCCCACCCAGCCCTCAGGGACCAAATTCCCCAGACTCCCAACCTCCAAAGCTGTAGCTTCTGCTCCCTGAACCCCTCTAAGGCTGAGCTTTTCTGAGGTGGGGGTGAGAGTTGCTGGGATGGAGGAGGGGCTCAGAGCTGGATCTCTGTCCTGCCTTCCTAGGAACTGGGCTGTCACTCAGCCAGATAACTGGCATGGGCACGAGCAGGGTGGAGGCGAAGACTGTGCCGAAGTCCGGCCTGATGGCCGCTGGAACGACGACTTCTGCCAGCAGGTGTATCGCTGGGTGTGTGAGATGAAGCAGAACATCACCACCTAGGAGCCCCGAGCCCCGCAGATCTCTAGCCTGTCCCCGACCCCTGCTGCCCCCAGCCTCTCTATTGGGGATTTTGAAGAAAGGAAGAAGAAAAGAGAGCCATGGGGAGGGGTTGAGGAAAGAGAGAAGGAGGTGGTTTAAGACTCTCAGACCCTGGGAAGACTGAGATCCCACATCCTGCAAGTCACAGTAATTATTATAATTTTCAGCCTCCTCAATGGAGTAGGAAAAGAAGAACCAAATACTTGAAACTCTGCGTGGACTGGTTATTTGGAACTGGGAAATGTAGGGTGCGAAGAAGAGGGAGGGGAGAGGGTCTCGAAGAGAGAAAGTTTAAGTCCTAGACAGCTGCCCTGGACACGCAATCCCGAGGGACACAGGTCAGTGGCAGGCACTGGGGGTTGGAGGGAGGGAGGGCCTGCCTGCATCCTGAGGGGTTCCCAAAGGAAGAGCTCTCCCTGCAGGTGGGATCTCCTCCTGGAGAGCTGCAGGGAGCACCCCTGCTCCACTCGCAGCCTGGGAGCTGTGGACTGGGCTGGCGAAGGCCAGTGGGGAGGGTTTGCCAAGAGAGGGAGGGTTTCCACGTGGCCGTCTCTTTTTGATCCCAAACAGATCTAGACATAGCTCCAGTACATGGGGTCACCAACAATTTCCGCAGTGGGTAAAGTTCACCTGCCAAGATCATTCTGAATCCGACCTTAAAAGGGTCTTAAAGCATTTGATTTTTCGTTTTACTCTTATTACAAAAGTAAAATATATTATTAGGAAAAAATGTTTCAAATATACACACACATCTCATACACACAGGGAGTGTCCTTCCCTCATCCCTCCCACTGCTCCCCGGAGCTAACAATTTCATGGATATTATATTAGTCATAGTTTTCCAAAGAAATCAATAGAAAGCATCTATCTATCTATCTATCTACCTATCTATCTATTGTCTATCGAAAGATATTTGTTATAAGGAATCGGCTCATGTAATGATGGAGGCTGACACGTCCCAGGTTCTGCAGGCGAGTCGGCGAGCCAGAGACCCAGGACGGCTGATGATGCACGTTCCAGTCTCAATCCAAAGGTCTGAGAACGGGGAGAGCTGATGGTATCGTTTCATATGAAGGCAGCAGGCTCAAGACCCAGGAAGAGCCGATGCTTCTGTTCAAGTCCAAAAGCAGGAAAAAAGCTGATGTCCCAGTTTGAAAAGGGTTGGGCAGGAGGAACTCTCTTACTCACTGGAGGGTCAGCCTTCTTGTTCTCCTCAGGGCTTCACCTGGTTGGATGAGGCCCACTCACACTAGGGAGGATGGTCTGCTTTACCGATTCAAGTGGTCATCTCATCCGAAAGCACCTGTGCAGACACACCCAGCATAACGTTTGACCAAATATTTGGGCGCCCTGTGACCCAGTCAAGTTGACACATGAAATTAACCATTACAGGTTTCCTGTCAGGATGTCTCCTGCAGACGTGCATAAATGCAACACGACATCATTATGCGGCTTGCCTTTTTCACTTTACAGTGTGCCGTGGACATTGATCCACACTATGCTATTCCCTGACGGGTTTGACCTCATTGAATTTAGCAGAGGTAGAGAGTTCCAAGTATGGATATGCCGTATCTTATGTATTCATTCTCTGTGGTGGACAGGCGGTGGTCATTTTTGTTTGTTTTCATGCACGATATTGCAAGCAATTTTTGCTTCTAAGCTTGTACTAGGTCATGACTTTCCGATTCTTAGTTGTAACGTTTTCTAGGATTTCTCCTTCAAAATGTATATGATTGGCATTAAATTAAAAAATTATGAAGGTAATAATACACGCAATTTAAAGTCTTGTAGGGCTAGAAGCAGCCACTCCTGCTTTTCAGAGAAATCATCTTCAGTATTTTGGCTGTTTCTTCTGGTATTGACATCTGAACTTCTAAATAATACACGTAAGCGAGTATCTCTTTATTTATCAATTGTTGACATTATTCCATCACTCTTTGTCAAGTAGATGGGTACAATCTTCCAATTTAGTCTACCACAATTTTTATTTAAATCCTAGTTCAGAATCTGGATCAGTTAAGTCTGTGTCAGTATTGTTAACTGCTGAGCCACGTAGTATAATCTGATTACATTTCCTTTCTTGCACAACTTTTGTTTCTTCTGAAGTTAATAATTATTTCATTTAAAAATTTGCTTCAGATTCTTTGAACCTATTGTGAAATCTTCCTTAACTGTAAAAACCCCTAACAGTATAATTTTCCACACATGCAAACTGGTCACATAACCAGCATTTCAGTTCAACTTTTTTCCTAGAGCCACAGAAGCGAATCCAAGTTTTATGGGACCTGAAGTGTACACAATTTTGGGGAGCCCTACTTAGGAAAAAATGCAAAATTAAACATAAAAGGTAATATTTACTTAAGTTAGAAAACCCCCACAAATTAAGAAACTGAAAGCGACCATAAACATCACAAAATCCAGAAAAATAATATATTTTTAATAATCTTCCAACACACCTTGAAAGTCCACTTCCCTATACTTTTTTGCTGCATACTCATCGCTGACTTCTGCATATGACAAAAACATTGTAAAGTGACTTTCCATAGAGAAGAAAAAGATAATTGAGAGTCTCCCCTTGCACGTTTCTTCTTTGTTACTGAGGCCAAGTGCTTCAGGGTGCTCATGTCCCACCTTCACATCACCTCCCGAGTGAGTCTGCACAGTGGGTGGCAGAAGTACCTGAAGGCCATTCCCGCGCTGGTGGGCCAACCGCATGGATCCACAGTGTGACTACAAACCACGTATCCATGTCCCTCTTGACTCAAGCCAAACGTATTTCCAACCTAACTTCTTAGTTGGATGAAAAAAGCCACCTGACACCGAGGGAAGTGTGGAACGGGACCGTAGGTGTGGAAAGTAAGTGACAGGGGTCATCTTAACTGATTATAGTTAAAATAACTTCTTTTCACAATTTATGAAAACTTATAATCATGTGAAGATGTTGCTAGGGCCCTTGGGGGCCTGTAAGGGACCCATGTAGGGCCCTTGAGCTCAAGTTCCCTTTGGCTCCCAATCTACTCAAGTACCCCCCTACCCTTCCCCCCCCCCCCCGACACCTGCCAGTCTTGTGCTCTCAGCTCCCACTGGCTGAGGTTGCTCTCTCAGCCTGTGGCATCCTAGAAAATCTGACCTTTCTCTTTCCCCTGGGTTGGATCCTCTCTTCCCTGGATCCCTGTCTTCTTCTTTCTTGGTTTATTTCTTTGTTTTGTTGAAGCATGTCCTCCAGTAGCTTTCTGAAAAAGTGTGTAGGGGAGAGACATTTTTCGATAGATTGATCATTTGTGGGAATGTAGAATTCTAGAGTGAAAATAACCTCCCTTCACTGTTTCGTAGGCCTCACTCTATGTTTCTAGCTTTCAACATCTTGTTGAGAGGTCTGACCCTCCTCTAGGCCTGACCCTTTGTAGGTGAACATTTCCCTCTCTTTAGGATGTTCCCCATAATGGGTGTCTGAAAATTACCACCGATGTCCCCTGGCGGGGGCCTCTCAGTAGTTATACCAGCTCTCACCAGGCTTTTTAAATCTGGGATGGAGATGATGGAGGAGAAGCAGCTGAGACCCAGGTGGTTGGTCTTTGGGCCACAGTGAGGATTCTGCTGCTACTTGCTCGAAATCTGCTGGCTGTGTCGGGTGCCATCTTCGCCCCTGTTCAGTATCCTGGGTTCTTAGGGAAAACCCCAGGAGACTCCCGTGTGACACGAAACAGTGACATCACACTGTTGTTCAGTATTTTCCTCCAAATCTTAGATGTTAGGCTTTTTGCTCCAAACTTACTCTTTCAACTACTGATCCATATTCTGAATTGAAAATACAAATTTTTTTTAAAGATTTTGTTTTTTTCCTTTTTCTCCCCAAAGCCCCCTGGTACATAGTTGTATGTTCTTAGTTGTGGGTCCTTCTAGTTGTGGGATGTGGGACGCCGCCTCAGCATGGTTTGATGAGCAGTGCCATGTCCGCATCCAGGATTCGAACTGACAAAACACTGGGCCGCATGCAGCGGAGCACGCAAACAGGGCCAGCCCTGAAAATACAACTTTTAAATTATTACATTAAAAGTAAGTTCTGGGCATGGCTAAGTAAAAGAAGTCAATCTGAAAAGGCTACATTCTATACGATTCCAAGTGTATGACATTCTGGTAAAGGTAAAACTATGGAGACAGTAAAAAGGTCAGTGGTTGTCAAGGGCTCAGGGGGAGAAAGGGATGGATGAACAGGTGGGTCACCGGGGATTTTCAGGACAGTGACACTGCTCTGTATGATACTGTAAAAGGGCATCCATGTCATTACACATTTGTCAAAATCCATAGAACGCACAACACCAAGAGTGAACCAATGTAAACTACGGACGTTGGTTACTGATAATGTGCCAATATTGGCTCATCAGTTGTAGTGAATGTGCCACTAATGCAAGAAGAGAAAAAAAGCAAGGGAAGAATAAAATGAAAATTACAATAAATATAATTTTCTGTTCTTTTGAGTTATTGGAATGACTCACTGTAGGAGGGACTAAACTTAAGCACATTCTGTGGTTGGAAACAGAACATCTGATAAAGTAAAATTGCCTTTGGAAGATGAACAAATTGTGGGAGCCGATAGCTTCCTATAATAATAATAAATAAAAACAAAAGCTCTTTGTACAGTGCTTTTAGGAGTAATGTTTCCTCAGCAAGCTATCAAAGAAAGACCTTAATAAATGCCAGAAAGGAGAGATTTTTAAGGTCTCATTCTCTTATTATATACAATTAAAGTCATATATAAGTAATAAAAAGAGGAACCAAAATGTCTTAGCTATTTGTAAATGAAGAAATACTCTTCCATCTCACCACGATTCACAGTGAAAACTATCTAGAAAAGAACGAAATATATCAAAACCCGTGGGATACAGCTAAAGCTGGACTCAGAGGAAAATGTACAGCCTCATGTTTTTATAACTTAAAACTGAAGACTGAAAACAAATAAGCCAGTGTTTAACTTAAAATTAAGAAAAATCACCTACAAAATCACCCAAAGTGTAGCAGCAAGAGAGAATTAATAAAGATAGAATATTAGAAGATTCCAAAAATTGGTAGAATGAGTAAAAGTAAAACCCATTTAAAAAATTAAACTTTCTATTTTTAGGTAATTGGAGACTCAAATGCAGTTGTATGAAATAATACAGAGAGATCTCATGTAGCATTTATGCAGTTTCCCCCAATAGTAACATCTTGGACAACTATTGTATAATATCACAACCAGTATCACTATCAATATTGACATTGATCCAGTCCAGTTACAGAACATTTCCATCACCACAAATTACAGAATTAGAGGACAGATTAGTGGTTGTCAAGGCTTAGGAACTGGATGTGGGGTAGGACAGGGGATGGAGGTGGCTGTGGCTATAGGAGGGCAGCACAATTGTTTCCAGTTTTTGGCTATTACAAATAAAGCTGCTATGAACTTTCATGTGTAAGTTTTTCTGTGAACATAGATTTTCTTTTCTCTGGGATAAATGCCCACGAGTACGGTTGCTGGGTCACGTAGTGATTGCATGGTTACTTTTACAAGAAACTGCCATGCTGTTTTCCAGAATAGTTTTATCATTTTATAGTCCCACCAGCAATGTATGAATGGCCCAGTGTTGTCCACATCCTCACCTGCATTTGGTTGCTGTCACCATTTTTTTAAAAGTTGTTTTAACCATGTAGGTGTGTAGTGATATATTACTGTGGCTTTAGTTTGCATTTCCCTGATGGATAATGATGTTGGCATCTTTTCATGTGCTCATTTTCCATCTGTATACCCTTTTTAAAAAAAATTAATTTTTTATTGCAGTAACAGTGGTTTATAAAATTACATAAGTTTCAGGTGTACATCGTTATATATTTCAATTTCGTTGTAGATTACATTATGTTCATCACCCAAAGACTAATTACCATCCATCCCTACACACATGTGCCTAATTACCCCTTTCTCCCTCCTCCCTCCCTCGTTCCCCTCTGGTAACCACCAATCCAATCTCTGTTGCTATGTATTTGTTTGTCATTTTTATCTTCTACTTACGAGTGAGATGGTATTTGACTTTCTCCCTCTGACTTATTTCACTCAGCATAATACCGTCAAGGTCCATCCATGTTGTCACAAATGGCCGGATTTCATCATTTCTTATGGCTGAGTAGTAGTCCATTGTGTATATATACCACATCTTCTTTATGCATTCGTCCCTTGATGGGCATGTAGGTTGTTTCCAAGTCTTGGTTATTGTGAACAATGCTGTGATGAACACAGGGGTGCATGTATCTTTATGCATTCGTGTTTTCATGTTCTTTGGTGTATATCCTTTTGACAAAATGTTTCTTCATGTCTTTTGCCAATTTTCTAACTGGATATTTTTTTACTGTCGAGTTTTGGGAATTTTTTATATTTTCTAGTGCTAGGCTTTGGCTGGATATGCAGTTTGCAAATATTTTCTCCAAATCTGCAGCTTGTCTTTCTATCCTGTTAACAAAAGCCCATTTCCAAAAATACTATTTGGGGCAAGCCCAATTAAGGAACTGAGAAAAGTGACGTGACCACATAAAATAGGTTAAATGACACTTCCTATTTCCGTAGAAATTTGGATGGATTCCCAAAACTGAGAATGATTGTTGATAGGTACCTATACATTTAAAACAGAGAGGAGCTGAGGGGTGGGGGAAATTGGGAGATGTTGGTCAAAGGGTACAAACTTCCAGTTAGAAGATTAACAAGTTTGGGGGTCCAATGTAGAGCTTGGGGATTTTAGCTAACGATACTGTATCACATACTTGAATGTGGCTAAGGAGAGTAGATCTTAAATGTTCTCACCACAAAAAAGAAATGGTAACTATGTGACGGGATGGAGGTGATAGCTAATACTATGACAACAATCATGCTGCAATATATAAATGTGTCAAATCAACACATTGTACACCCTATATTTATGCAATGTTATGTGTCAATTATATCTCAATAAAGCTCGAAGAAATCCCAGAGGTGCTGGACACATCTAGTTAGGATTTAGAGGTGGCAAAACAAACAACCACCACTCTTCTCAGCCTCTGTAAGAGAAGAGTAGGTAGTTAAGGAGATTAGTTCAAGGGAATTCTTAGACGTAGGGAGAGTCAACTCTTTTTCTCTTCACGTGGTGAAGGGGGAATCCTTCTCCACATCCCATGAACCAGATGATGGAGTCCGAAGGGAACCACTGTAGAAACTAAGGTTGTCTTCAAGGGTGTAAGACAGGCATCTCACTAACAGGACAGATGGTAGTTGAGCTGCAGATACTGTTGGACCCACTGTGGAGTGGTATTTGAGAGGGGCAAGAAGAATGTTAGGGGAGGCTGTGGATGTGTCTTCAGGAGTTTGGGGGCAATCGTGAAGAAATAGACTCATCCTTGACAGGAGAAGTCTGAAGGCAAAAACCTGAGCTGGAGCTAACCCATTTATCAGTTGCTCATTCTGCACTTGGTTGTCTGTCAGAGAATCTGTGAGCCTAGTGGACTCCATGGGTATCAGGCTTGAACCATCTAAGAAAGACCCTGCCCAAGAGGACTACGTGGCAGAATGAGGCTGAAAGAGGCTGTGGGTGTACAGCTGCAGTCTGGGGCGGGAACTGATGGTGATCATCACAGAGGATAGCCAGAGAGTTCCTCATCCTTGTGAGGGACAGATATGGTGCAGAGGATCCCATGGGGGTCTCTGAGGCACCACCAATAGACTCCATAAAAGGCCAGTGTGTGTTCCTGCTGTGAAGAGCATCTTGGTGCCACAATAGCATCAGATGATGGACCTATTTTCCTTGAATCCTCCTCTTTTTTGCCCCAACCATTGAGGATCAAAGAGGAGAAGAGAAAAGAAAGAACAGAAGAGTTCATGACTGCTGCCCTAGATTCTTCAGAAGCAGACCCCGGGATGTGGATACTTGTGGAAGTGATTCATTTCCCTAGGGAAAATTGGTCGAGAAATGGGGAAGCAGGATGAGGAAGGGAAGGAGATCAAGCAAGAGAGCAATAGAAATTGACCATGAGATGAGGATTTTTATGAAAGTGCTTCATGAGGAAGTGTTTTTAGGCAATATAAAGCAAAGTCCTGCGGTGGTGGTGGTGTATCTAGCTCAATCCCATATGGGAGCAATGGAGACAAAAAGGTCACATCTCAGAGATGCCCCAATCAGGAACAAGGGATCTGGAGTATTTATATCCTTGCACCCACAGTCATTGCTTAAGGGCTGCCTGTGGTTGGCAAGAACATAAATTCTAAGATACTTCCTGCTTACTGTGTGTCCACATAAAGCAAGTTCAGCAGCTTGAGGGCAGTCCGCTGACAAAGAGACACAGGTGCTGGTTGTTAAGAATAAACTCACACTAGGAACTAGCGTGCATGAAAAGAGGGAGGGGATCTGAGCGAAGCCCTGACCGCGTCTGCTACAGCCCAGTCCATTGCAGACCCTGAGGTGGTGTTGCGTAAAGCTTTGATTGGACATGAGAGTAAAGTTTTACTTTAGCCTAGACTGGACTTTTGAGACCTGAAGTTAAGACTGACTTTATAGCCTTTCCTATATATGGTGAAGAAAAATCCAAGGAAATCTATTTAATAATGATGGAATGACATATTAGCATATGATGCCCTTTATCAGGTTGAGGCCGTTCCCTTCTATTCCTAGTTTGCTGAGAGTTTTTTTTTTTTAAATCATGAATGGGTATTGAATTTTTGTCTTGTGCCTATTCTCAGTGAATTGATACAATTATATGAATTTTCTTCTAAAATTGTTAATATGGTAGATTACATTGATTGATTCCTGAGTATTGAGCCAAACTTGCAGTCCTGGGACAGACCTCACTTGGTCATAGTGTATTGTTTTGCTAGATTCAAATTGCTAACATTTTGTTGAGGATTTTTATATCTATGGCCCTGAGAGATATTGACCCGTAGCTTTCTTGTATGATCGTTGTCTAGTTCCAGTAACAGGGAAAATGCAAGCCTAATAAAATGAGTTGGAAATGTTTCCTCTTCTTCTATTTTCCTGGAAGAGATTATGTAGAATTCATGTTATTTCTTCTTTAAATATTTGGTAGAATTCTCTAGTTAACCCATCTAGGCCTGGAGATTTCTTTTTTGGAAGGTTTTAAACCATGAATTCAATTTCTTTAATAGTAATAGAATTATCCAGTTTGTTTGTTTTATCTTAAGTTTCTATAATTTGTGGTTTGGGGAGAATTGTTCCATTTTATGTAAGCTGTTAAAATTTTGTGCATAGAATTATTCTTAATGTTTCTTTGTTACCCTTTTAATTTCTTCAGAGTCTGTTGTGACATCCTCTTTTATTCCTGATATTAGTAATTTGTATTTTTTCCGTTTTTCTCTTTGTCAGTCTTGCTGGAGGTTTATCAATTGTGTTGATCTTTGCAAAGAACAAACTTTTGGTTTCACTGATTTTCTCTATTTTTTTTTCTGTTTTCAATTGTATTGATTTATGCTCTTATCTTCATTTCCTTTCTTCTGCTTGCTTTGTGTTTGTTTTGTTCTTTTTATAATTTCTTAAGGTGGGAGCTTAGATTGTTGACCTAAGACCTTTCTTCTATTTAATATAAACCTTTAATGTTATAAATTTCTCTCTAAGCATTTATTTAGCTGCATCCCACAAATTTTGATATGTTGTATTTTTTTCCTGCTTTTTTCTCCCCAAGTCCCCCCAGCACATAGTCGTATATTTTAGTTGTAGGTGCTTCTAGTTGTGGCACGTGGGACGTCACCTCAGCGTGGCCTGGCAAGCGTTGCCATGCCTGTGCCCAGGATCCAAACCGGCAAAACCCTGGGCTGCCGAAGCAGAGCACACAAACTTAACCACTTGGACATGGGGTGGGCCCTGGTATGTTGTATTTTAATTATAGTTCAGTTCAAAACAGGTTCTAATTTCTCTTGAGACTTCCTCTTTGACCCATGCATTGTTTAGAAATGTGATGTTTAATTTTTGGATTTTGGAGTTTTTAGATTATCTTTTTGTTATTGATTTCCAGTTAAATTCCATTTTGATTTGAGGACATACGTTGTAAAATTTTGATTTGTTTAAGTTTGTTTTGTGATCCATGATATGGTATACCTCAATGTGCACTTGAAAATCATGTGTACTCCGCTGTTGTTGGGAGGACTGGTCTGGAGACGTCCATTAGATCTAGTTTGTTGATGGCATGTTTAAGTTCTGCATTTTTATGTCTACATGTTCTATTACTAAGAAAGGAGTGTTGGAGATTTCAACCATAATGGTGAATTTGTCTATTTCTTCTTTCACTTCTGTCAGTTTTTGCATCATGAATTTTGAAATACAGCTATTAAGTGCATAGACATTTAGGATTATTATGTCTTATTGGTGGATTAACCCTTTTATCATTATGTAATGTCCATCTTTATCCCCAGTAACTGTATTTGTTCTGAATTTTACTTTGATCTTAAGATAGCCATTCCAGCTTTCTTTTGATTAGTGTTTGCCTACTTATCTTTTCCCAAATTTTTACTTTTAATCTATTTATATTATTATATTTTGAAGTGAGTTTCTTGTAGACAGCATATATTTGGGTCATTTTTAAAGTCTATTCTGAGAGTCTCTGTGTTTAAATTGATGTGTTTTTACCATTTACATTTAATGTCATTGTTGATATGTTTGGATTTAGGTCTAACATTATTTGTTTTCTGTTTCTTCCTTGTGTTTTTAATTCCTCTGTTTCCCATTTCCTGCCTACTTTTGGGTTATTTAAATATTTTTTAGCACTCCACTTTAATTTCTCTATTGTGAGTTTGACCACATCTCTTTGCGTAGTTTTTAAAAATAATTGCTCTGGGGGGCTGGCCTGTGGCTGAGTGGTTAAGTTCGTGTGCTCTGCTTTGGTGGCCCAGGGTTTTATTGATTCGGATCCTGGGTGCGGACCTAGCACCACTCATCAAGCTATGCTGAGGCAGCATCCCACACAGCAGAACTAGAATGTACAACTAGAATGTACAACCATGTACTGGAGGGCTTTGGGGAGAAGAAAAAAAAGATTGGCAACAGATGTTAGCACAGGTGCCAAGCTTAAAAAAAAATATATATAGTTATATATTACATATAATAGCTATATATATAATATATTATATGTAACATATATGTAACTATATATAATATATATTATGTTGTCATATTTTACACCTACATAAATTGAAAATGCCAGTAGGCAAGGTTACTTTTTAAAAATTTTAATCGTCAAAAATATTTTCAATATCTCACAAAGAGATCAGAAGTCCCTTGTTTTCCCCAGACATTTACCATTTCTGTTGCTCTTGGTTCCTGGTGCTCCATGTTTTTTCCTGGTGTCATTTCCCTCCACGCTGAGTCACTTTCTTTAGTCGTTCTTTTAGAGAAGAGCTGCTGGCATCACATTTTCTTAGCTTTCCTTCCTCTGAGAATGTCTTTATTTCACCTTATTTCCTGAAGGATATTTTCACTGGACATAGAATTCTGGTTGACAGTTCTTATCTTCCATCACTTGAAAATGAGCCACTTCCTTGGCCTCACGGTTTCTGATGAGAAATCAGCTGGTATTTGAATCATTCTTCCCCTATAGGGGGTGCTTTCAAGATCTTTTCTTTGTCTTTTATTTTCAACAGTAGAGTTTTTGGAGAACTTTTATATGTTTTTGAAATGTATAATCTTGTCATAATATATTGGTTCATGATAATAACAGACCATGTATCTGTTATTGTGTATTTTTGTTTTATTAAACTTCTGAAATGTTTAGCATTACTCTAGCAACAAAGAAGATTCTCTGTGTATTAGCAGAGTTACTCATTATCACTTCAATCATGTACACAAAGCATTATGAAAAATTCAAAGTAACGTGATTTTAGTAATTCCTGAGATTTCCTGGAATTCTGATTTCTTGCTCCTGAATCTCGAAGATTACTATCTGTCAGACCTTTGGAAACATCAGTTAGATCTGATGATGTGGTAAGTCACATTGTCTTTCTGGTTAGGAAGATATAACAAATATGTCAATCTTTCTACCAATTATATGTAAAGATAATGCAATTTTGATCTGAATGCCAACAAACTTTTTTTGGAACAGGGTAAAATAACTTTAATGTTCAGATAGAAGGATAAAAGTCTAAGTACATATATAATTTTATGGCCAAGAAATTTGAAATCAAATCAGTATGACATTAGCCCAAGAAAAGAAATTAAATCAGTGGGACAGACTACAAGTCCAGAAATAGATACAAATATAGTTATGAAGTTAATATGTGACAAAAGCCTTATTTCAATTCATTGGAAGAAAACATAGAACACAATATATTTTGTAGATCAGTTATTCATTTAGAATAAAACAAATCCAGACTGTTATACCCTATACAGAAATAATAAACTCCAAATGGATTAATTATTTAAATGTAAGCATTAATCATTAAAAAACATTGGAAAGAAATTTAGTAGAATGTATAAAATTGGGATGAGGAGCTTTTTCTAAGCAAGACTGGAAATCCAGAAGACATGATAGAAATGGCAATCTTTTGTGATTACATAAAAATGGGGTGAGGGGGATGCCTACCAAAAGACATCATGCTCATAATATCCCGCTGGGACTTCCTGGGGCATAAGGCAAAGTGAGGCACAACGCCTCAACCTCTCTTTTCTAGAGCTCGATGAAATGAACAAAGTCACCACCATTACAAACAGCCAGAGTTACTCCAGCAACATCCACACTCGAAAGGTTTTCAAACATTTGACATAAACTTTGTAAAGTGGAGATTTGAAAATAAACCTTAGCATTTTAAAGATTTAATCGTTTGCATGCTGATTCTCTGGGATTTTTTAAGTAGACAGTCCTATCATCTACCTATAGTGACAGCTTTCTTTTTCTTTCAATCTTCCTATGTTTTGTTTATTTCTCTTGTCTTTCTGCACTGTCTAGTACAGCCTCACAAAGAATTGGCAACCACGACATCTGTTATCTTGTTCCTAGCTTTAAGGAAATGCTTCTTTTTACTCTACTTCTGGGAAATTTCTTCAAATTTTATCTTCCAGTTCTTCTACGAAGTCATTCATTTTGGTTATAATATTTTTTATTTTCCCTTTATGTTTTTATGTGTATATGCTTTGATAATTAAAAAAAACAAAAAAGAAATAACAGAAGAGAATTCCCCAGAGCTGAATGACATAGATCTCAAATGGAAAAAGCCCAGCAAATTCTCTGCAGAGTGGATCAAAAAAGGCCCATACCTAGTCTCATTCTATGAATTTCAGAGCATTATGTAGGGAAACAACATAATAAAAGATTTCCAGAGAGAAAAATTTGACGGTAATCACTGAAAAAACAGAAACAAGATGCATAACTTCTAAATCGTTAGAAGAAAGAAAACAACAATAAATCTGTGAAAAGCCAGGAAAGAAAAAAAGGCAAGAAAATATGGTAGGTTGAAAACATGAAATTATATGGCAGGAATAAATCCAAACATATCAATAATGATAATAAATGTGAATAGGTTTAATTATACTAATAAATAACAGAAACTCTTAGATCGAGTAAGAAAAAAAATCCAGTTATATGCTGCTTATAAGCTATGGTTATATATTTAAAAAACAAAGCTTCAGAAACACTAAAGGAAGGAAAATATATCCAAGACAAATGCTAATAAAAATTAGAGCAAGTGAAACATTCTCTGACAAAAGAGACTTTCAGAAAAGCATTAAAAGGGGCCAAGGTGGGTACACATATGGATAAAAGGTAAAATGCACCTAAAATGAGTCATGGATAATTGTGTGTTTAAAGGAGTGGATCTAACTTATACAGAACAAAAGTTTATGGAACTATACCGAGAAATTGACAAAGTCACAATTCGTTAAGAGGAACTCACCTCTTAATGGAAACAGAATGACATAAGCCCCATCTTTGAGAAAGGAGAATCTGAAACCAGAAATAGAGGTCTTCCTTTACGAAGAGAATCACTTGAATTAAAGGTGAACTAGAAAGCGAATCACTGGGACTTAAACCACCAATGCTATTCTCCAGGGGCTTTACTCCGAGAACCCGGATATTTACCACCTCGTGAGCTAAGCAAACAAACAGACAAACAAACAAACCAATCATTTGTGAAAATTCAGGTCAGGGCCAAAGTTGCCAAGTGCTATCAAATTCAACTCTACCTTGCATTCTACTGTAAGTGATAGATTTCTTTGCCATTTTTCAGCCATTTGATGTAAAGAGAGAAAGATTCTCTCGTCAAATCATCTCACTCGGGAGCCTGCCTTTTCCCGTATGAAATGTAAACCTTCCCGTTTGTATGAACATCAAGGTTTGCGAGTAATATTTAGATAATGATGGGAAGTGATAATGTTGCTAATGTGGGAAGCAGTAATTTTGTTAAAGCGTACTTATTGTTAATCCCTGTGCATATAACTGAATTTATAAATGAATTCACTTTGAAAAAACTTTCCTTTAAGCACTTGAAGTGCAATCCCTGGCTTCACACACTCTGAAAGCTCAGTTCAGTGGCTGAGGGATGTCTGCTGTTTTGAAATAGCTGGTATACATCTCTGTCTTCCAGCAGCGGTTGTTCATAATCAACTTTAATTAAGTAAAAGAGCTTCTGACAGTTTCTAGACCTAAAACATAATGCAAAACTTTTTTTTCCAATCCAGTAATCAGTTAAGTAGTGATTGAAATAATGAGATGGAAGATGTTTCTCGAACATCATATTGGCGAGCATTTACAGGTTTGTAGGTGACATTGTGGATCAATGAGTATCCTTATACATAATTGGAGGGAAGGTAAATTGCTAACGTCTTTTCAGAGCAATTTAGCAGTGTCTAAACAATTTGTTTCTACTGAGCAATTCTACTTCTAGATATCTAACCGAGCGAAATCCTTGCTTCTTAGCACAGACAGGCATATAGGAGCCTATTCACTTCAGCATTATTTATAAAAGCAAAAGAAGCAAGCATCTCAAAAATACATCATGAAGGAAGTCTGGCATTCTATGCTCTGAGACAGAATGCAGCCTTTCAAGAGGAGGTGGGCAGCGACATGGGAAAACCCTCAAGACTTGTTTTTAGGCAGAAGCACGTTACAGAGAAAAATTTGTGTAAAAACACACCCATTACATACGTGTGTATATGCTTACAGGTATATAACTATGCACAGAAATATATCTGAAAAGATACACATCAAATTGCTATATCTGGGCTTGGGGACTGGAGAGGGGGTAAATTTCTTATTTTACTCCCTTTCCCTCACTTCTCATGCCCAAGCTATCGGTGGGTATACATCCCAAATCACTGGCCAATATGGTGCCATCTCCCCCACAGCCACATGTGCAATCAAGGGACAGGGGAGGGTGGCATCTCCTCTCACAGGGAATTGTTGCTCTTCATCTGCACCATCTGGGATTGTTGGATTTTGGAAGTTCTAGTGCCTGGTGAAAGGACCCACCCACCAGGGAAGACAGCCTTGGTTCTGTTTAAATTTGAAGATGAGACTGAGTCCTGGCTGGTTTGGGCTCCTCATAATACCACTAGGTAGGGGATGGGAATAATTGTACTTTTGGGGGTGATTGATTCTGATTAAGAAAGGAAATGGGTCTGCTGCTTCACAATGAGGGAAAGGACTGAGCCTGCAATCCAGGAGACTCTCTGGCGTGCCACATAGCACTCCTATGTCCAAGCATACAGTGGTCAGTGGCGAATTGTGGTGACCCAGTAAAGACAGGACCACTAAGGACTTGGATGCTGTGGAAATAAAGTTTTGGGTCACCCCACCAGGTAGAAGAATCCTGACCAGCTGAGGTACTGGGAGAGGGTAAGGGATCATGGAAAAGACGGTGGAAGAAGGAAGCAATGATTGTCAACCGTTAAAGACGTCTCAGAGACAAAAGCATTTAGGAAAGGAAAGAATAAGTTTACTTGCAAAGAAGTTGCAAGGGAATCAGACTTTGGAGAACAAGCTCACTAAAGAAAACCACAACAGGTAGTCAACAGAAAATTTTGCAAGATTACCAGCGTCAACGAGTTGTTAATCAGTCTGCTCATGATGGCAAACAGCACTTCTCTCACATGGTTACTGTATTCACACAAGGTCATGATATATCTTTAGCTACCAGAGTTACAAAAGTCAGGGATATAGCTGTTTTTCCCCGGAAGTCAGCAATTTATGGGAAATGCTCAAAGTTCAATTATTTTGGGGACTAGAAGGAGAACTATTTTTTTGTGAAACCCACATGCAATTTATCAGCAAAATCCTGTTGACTCTACCTTCATAATAGATCCAGAATCGGAACGCTTCTCACCATCTCCGTGCATATCCCAACATCACCTCTCACGTATTACAATGTCTCCTTACCTGGACCCTCAGTTTCCACCCTTGTCCCTTTTCTTGGAATTCACAACACAATAATCACATTGTTACAGTTCACATATAAGTTGGGTTAGTCACTCCTCTGCTCCAACCCCTCCAAAGTCTGCCTCTCAAATCCTTAACAATAGCCTACAAGGCCCTGACGAACTGGCACTTGATGTTTTCCCTCCGTGACTCATCTATTCCTCTTCTCTCTATCTCACTTCTTTATAAACTCTCTGGCATCTCTGGAAAATGACCCTTGTACACACTAGACATTCTCCCAACCCAGGGCCTTTGCACTTGCTGTATGCTGTCTGGAACACTCTTTCTCCCAGAGCTCCTTGTGACTTGCTCTCTCACCTCCTTCAGACTTCTGCTCAGATCTAACCCTCCCAGTTAGGCCTTTCTTGATGGCCTACTAAAAATTGACCCTATCTCAGTTCCCTGCTATATTTTTCTCCATAGAACTTGTCGCCGTGTGACGTTATATGTATTTTACTCATTTATTTTGTTTATCTGTATCCATTGGAATGTAAGCTCTATGAGGGCAGGGCCTTTTTTCTCTGTTGGTTCGCTTCTGAAGTGTGCCTCTGCTGAAGGAGAGGGCCTGGCATATTGTAGACATCCAATAAGTACTTGTTGTGTGGATGAATAAATGCATGTATGAAGGAATGGAGAAACATGCCATGTTCTTTGTGAAAAAGATTCAACAATGCAAAAATGTTGATCATCCCCAAATTGATGCATGAATCCAATGCAATACTGAGATAAACACAGAGATAAGCTACTCAGACCCGCCTTTCCGGGAAGAACTTGGTGCCCCGCTGTGGGGAGTGTGACCTGTGTGGACAGCCACCCCACCTGAGGTTCTGCCCCTGCTGGTGAGACCGGCATCTGGTGACTGAGCCATGGGGGCTTATAAAGGCCTGGTTCGGTCCCGTGCTGGACAGCTCCCGCAGGCTATGCTGTTTGAACTCCCAGAACCCCCTGGTGGACTGGCTGAAGCTCTGTGAGGTCTCCACCGCTGTTTAACTTCTCCCTCTGCCCTCTCCTCCTTCTTCCCCCTTCCTTAGCAGGGGCTGGTCCCTCATACATAGCTTGCCCCCAAAATACAGTCTAAGTGTTGGCTTCCAAAAACCCAGCCTGTGACAAATGCTAATCAACATAAATGACAGCAAGCAAAACAAAACTGGAAACAACCTAAATGTCTATCAATAGGGAAATACTTAGGTAAATTATGGCACGCATGGAATGAGATAAAGATAGGAAACGAATAAAGGACATTTTATGAACTGATGTGAAGAAATGTTCCTGATGCATTAACTGAATGAAAAAAGTAAGTAGCAGAAGACAATCCCATTTAATTAGAAAATGTAATCTAAAACGTGTTTGCTCTCCTTCTTCCCCCTTTAAGACACAAAGTTTCCTCCTAGAAAAAGGATGTGTGTAGGAATTCAGGGCAGCCCCCTTAGGGGGATTTCCAGGGTTTACTGGATTGAATCGAATCCCTTTCGTGAAGACAGTGCACGGGGAGAGAGTCAGGCCAGGCTAGGGTGGTGGGCAGCACTGGGCTGGAATTCGGGCTCTTTCTCTTACCAGGTGTGTGATCTTGGGCAAGTCACACAATGGCCCTGAGCCTGAGTCCATCACCCAAAATGCCTCCTGAGTTTCTCATGGGAGTGAATGGTTAGAGTGTGGTCAGTATCTGTGCAGTCTCCGTCACAGATTCGATGCTCCACAAATTTTCCTCCTTTGCATGGCTCCTCCTCTTCCGTTCAGACCGGGAATCCTACTCTCCATCATCCTCTTCCCTCCTGGGTTGGGTGAGGGAGCTCGGCCAAGCTGGGAAGCTTAATGGCTGAGACCCAGAGGAAGCTCAGATGCCAGGAACTTGGGTCAAGATGGAGCAAGACCAGAGAAATGGGCTGCTCTGGATTTCAGTGTGCAATGATTTGACACCAAAAATTCTGGGAAATCCTGAGGCAGGAAGTGAAAGGGAGTGAGGGCCAAAGGAGAAACAACACATTGGGTTTCCTTCTGGTCCCTTCTGGTCTGACTCCCCTCTCCCAAATGGTAAAATTGAGGAAGTCAGGGGAACTTAAAAGAAGCAGAAAGGAGTAGACACACTCTGGAGGAGGAGAGCCAAGCTGGCCGCACGTCCAACTCCTCCACACACACAATCGCTGCCCGTGTTCCGATTTTAATTCCTTCTCCTTATTATTGACTTCCCCAAGTCGAGGAAACAGAAGATCCCAGCTCATAGACCCCTGGGCTTTCAGACACGAAGACCAGCAGGACTCTGCTCACATATGTGACTCATCCTTTGGCCACCTCTACCCCCAACTCTCCAGGATTTAGTTTTTTCCAGCTCTGGTCATCATTGAACCAAGAACCCAAGGATCCCAGCCTGCAGGCTTTCCACAGGTAACGGGGCTGGGGACACAGTTGAGACCAAGGGGACAGGGAGGATGTTAGAGAAAGCCAGGAGGGGGACTGTGGGTCCTAGGTGGGACTGAATGGGAAAAATAGAAAGGGGCAGCATGCGGATAATGACCAAGCGAGGATCTTATTCTCTTCCCTCCCCTGGATTCAGAATCAAGTATGGCAGCCAAACCTCAGTCACAAACTGAGACTCAAACTCAGCCCCATGTCTAGCCCAGTTCCAGCCCTGTCCTCAGCAATAGCCCCAGACGCAGCCCCACCCCCATGCAAATCCTAGCCCCTTCTTTAAACCCAACCACAGCTTCAACCCCAGAGTAAATTTCAATTTTAACTCCAGCCTCAACACAAGGTTTACTTTCAGTCACATTGTATTCCCAACTTCAGCACCAAGCTTAGGCCCAGCTCCATCCGTGGCTCCCACAGGAGTACTGACCCCAATCCTAGGAAGACACACAACCTGCCCTGCAGCCCCGCTGTTAGGCCCTGTCCTAGCGATATATTTAGCTCCAACCTTCCCTCCGCCTTAATCCCAAATTCAACCCAACCCCAGCCCAAGGCCTGCTCCTGACCCCACCTTCAACCTCAGCTGCAAGGCCAGGCCCCTTCCCATTGCAGGCCCTGACCCTGGACTCCTTCTCAAGCCCAAGCTCATCTCTTACCTCAGCTCTGGCCCTGACCTCAGCTCCAACGTAGTCCCAGCCTGCCCCTTTGCCCCAGCTCCTGCCCCAGCCTGGCCACTGGCCCTGCCTCCATTTCAGCTCTGACAGCCTCAGTGGTCGTGTTGGCGCCAGCATGCCAGTGAATTATGAAAACTTTCAGCACTCGGAGAGTGAGAACCAAAGCCCGGGGCTTAGAATTGGTAAGAGGAAAGGAGAAATGGTCTCTCCTAAAATACCTCCTTAATACGTTTAGAAGGATTTCTGCTGTGATGTGATGTCTGTGCCTCTACCATGTGCACTGTTGGGTCCCCAAATCTGAGGTGGTGGGGCCCCAGCCACCGGAAGCCACAGTATGAAGAGGATTCAGGGTCCTCAGCAAGACAAGCACAGGGAAGACCACAGCGGGCCTGGCTTCTGTGCTCTGGGTTGGCCCTGGTGTGGGAATGAGTGATTGGGTTTGGAAGGGAAGGCCATTTGCTACTTGGGTAGTAGAGATGAGCGTGAGGTGCTGTGGGCCTGGCAGCCCCAAACTCCCTGGGTCCTCCTGCCACCTCTGCCAGCTCTGATGCTAGGACTTTACACATCACCATCATCTTGAGACCCTGTGTCCTTGTGTACATTTGTCCCCAGTGGTATGAGGGGCCTGTGTGGCTGGGTACTTGTGCTGGTCCATGCTGGGTCAGATGCCTGGGCATACCCCATCCCACAATCCTCCTTGTGCAGCCCCCTTTCAGGCTGAGCATTAAGGCTCCAGCCTTGATCCCTGACAGGCCCTGAGGCCCTCTCCTCCTCCCCTGTCTCTCTGGGTCTCTCTGGGACCCTCCTTGTCCTGACGCCCTCTCTCCTCTTGCAGGGCTGCCTCCCCTCCAGCCCTTCCTGCAGCCAGTCTGTTCCAGCTCCCGCCTCCTGCTGCTCTCCCTGGGCCTCAGCCTCATGCTGCTGGTCGGCGTCTGTGTGATCGGATTCCAAAGTGAGGGTCACAGGGTGGGCAGGGAAGAGAGAAATAAGGGCTGCATTGGTGGGGGCAGGGACGGAGTTAGAGATGGATAAGGCTGGCTGCTGGCTCTGTCACTTATTAGCTGGGTGATGTGGTCAGATTACGGAACCTCTCTAGTCCTTGGTTTGCCCATCGGCAATACTGGAGAACAACAGTGTCTGTCCCTTTGTGGGGCTTGTCGCGAGGAACCAAGGAGACAAAGTGTGTCAAGTGCCTGCTCAGTGTGGCACAGAGCAGGCCTGATAATCTTCGCCCTGATTGTCCCATCCACCTCGTCAGATTCCACGTTTCAGAGGGACCTGGTGACCCTGAACAACTCCACATCACAAACTGAGCTTCAGGTCAAGTCCCTGATATCCCAGGGTGAGGCTGGCGTGGAAGGGGCTCTGGACTGGGGTGGGGTGCGGTGGAGGAGGGGGTGCGAGCTGACTCTGCAGCACTGAGTCCCCATGTCCTCCAGGCGACAGTTTGCAAAAGACGATAACACCTCTGAAAGCAGGGGTGGGGAATCTCAGGCAGGAACTGCAAGCAGGTGAGACTCTGCAGGAGTGTGTGGGAGGGCAGGGCTGGCCCCAGGACAAGGTGGGGGAGCCCCTCGAGGTGCTGAGCGCCCTCCCGTCCAGCCCGTAGCATGAACGACAAGGTGTTTTCCCTGGAGAAGAAGCTGGAGGAGGAGCAGCAGACACTCAAAGCAGGTCAGGCCCCTGCTCCCATCACCTGGGCATGCCGCGTGGGGAGGGCAGGGAGGTTCCGAGGCGGGGCCCGTGCAGTGAAATCTGGCCTCCTGGACTCAGGGAGCAGAGTCCACACCCAGGGCACTGTCCCCACTGCCCCCCTGTGTGTGTCCCAGATTATGCTGAAATACGCCTCCTAGTCCAGCAGCTGGCCAAAGACCTGACAGCCCTGACTTGCCAGGCGGCTGCCCTCAAGAGCAATGGTGAGGGGTGTTGGGGGTGTGCCTGACTCCTTTGCTGCCAGAGTCCCACTGGGCAGCATCTCAGCCCCCCCCCCACCTCTCCCGGCCCCCTAGGCTCTGCCAGGGCCTGCTGCCCCCTTAACTGGCTGGAGCATGAAGGCAGCTGCTACTGGTTCTCTCGCTCGAAGAAGCCCTGGCCCGAGGCTGAGAAGCAGTGCCAGCTGCAGAACGCCCACCTCGTGGTCATCAACTCCAGAGAGGAGCAGGTGAGGGCCCCTGGTGCTCAGCCCCCAGGACGTGTCCCCTGTAAGAAAATGGTTACCACACTTGGCTGCACATTGCAGTCACCTGGGGAGCTTTAAAACCACTGCCCTCTGAGCCCCACTCTCAGAGACCCAATGGGCCTGGGCACTGTCATAAACGTCCCAAATCTCAACTGCTTTAACGAACAGCTAAAGGTTAGAACTGCTAGTCCAAGGAGATGGGGAGAAGTCACCATTGCCCTTCATTGTCCCAGGATTTTGTCCAGGAACATATAGGCTCCTCAGACACCTGGATGGGGCTCAGTGATCCTACAGGAGTCTGGAAATGGGTGGATGGGACAGACTACAAGACCAACTTCCAGTGAGTACATCCTGGCTTTCTGTGTACTACCTCCTCCTTCAGCTCTGCTCCTCAGATCTGACCCACACCCCCTTCTCAGACTTAGATTCTGTGCCACCTGACCTTTCTAGTTGCTGTTGTCCTCTCCCCTCAGGAACTGGAGTCCAGGCCAGCCAGATGACTGGGACGGACATGGGCTGGGCCCAGGTGAGGACTGTGTCCACTTCAACCCGGATGGCACGTGGAATGACAATGCCTGCCAGAGGCCATTCCACTGGGTCTGTGAGACCAAGATGGACAAGGCCAGCTAGCAGAGTGTCAGAGGGGCTCCCTGTAGACCACCCAGCTGCAGAAATGGGATCAGGGGAGAGGGGCCCTTCTCCAGAGACGCCTAACGAGACCTCTGTGGGAGAGGAACAAGCCCTGTGAGATGGGAGCACTGCCCTCAGCCTGAATTGTGTTCCTCTCAACTGTCAAAAGACTATATAAAGGTCCTAAGGTTTTTTTTTAAAAATTTCAGCTTCGTTGAGGCATTATTGACATAGAAAATCGTAAGATGTTTAAGGCTTACTTTCTGGTGATTTGACATATACGTTGATACACACATTGATAGATACATTGTGAAAAGACTCCCCCCATCTTGGTAGTTAACACAGCCATCACCTCACCTAGTTATCTTTGTTTTCATTTTGGTGAGGACATTTAAGTTCTACTCTCTTCGTAAATTTCAATTATTCAATACAGTGTTATCAACTGTAGTCACCATGTGATACGTTCGATCCTCAGACCTTGTTCATCTCATTGCTGAAAGTTTGTGCCCTTTGACCAACCTCTCCCCATTTCCCCTCCCCCCAGCCCCTGGCCACCACTTTTCTACTCTCTGTTTCACCCACTTTGCCTTATTTATTAATTTATTTTCGATTCCATGTATAAGGGATACCATGCACTATTGTTTTTGTCTCTCTGGCTCATCTCACTTACCATAATGCCCTCAAGCTCCATCGTGTTTTGCAACAGGCAAGATTTCCTTCTTTTTCACGGCTGAATAGCATTCCATTGTATGTATATGCCCCACATCTCCTTCACCCAGTCATCTGTTGATGGACACAGGTGGTCTCAATATCTTGGCTGTTCTGAACAAGGCTGCAGGGACTTTGGGGGTGCAGCTATATCTTGAATCTCCTGTTTCCATTTCCTATGAGCATAAACCCAGAATTGAGCTTGCTGGATCACATGGTAGTTCTATCTGTAATTTTTTGAGAAGCCTCCATACTGTTTTCCATAGTGGCCACAGCAATTACATTCCCACCAACAATGCAGACGGGTTCCCTTTTCTCCACATCCTGAGTTGTGTTAACCATAAAAAGCAACTTTATTTGGGTATAATTCCTACACAAGAAATTCAGCCATTTCGAGTAGAGATGACTTTTGTCAAACATGAATATCTGGTCCACTACCACTACAATCAAGAAATAGGACATTCCCATCACCCCAAAGCTTCGCTTATGCCCATTTGTGGTCCAGACCCCTTGCTTGGACCCTGGCAGCTAATGATCCACTTTCTTCCATGATTGATTAGTTCTGCCTTTCTAGAATTTCACGTAAATGAAATCACACAGTATATACTCTTGTGAAACCTTACGCATTTTGTGTTGCCTGATTTTTAGCAACCTTAAAATGGCAGAATGAAGCAGGTAGGCGAGGTCTTGGAAAATCCTATGTTACTAGGAAAAGAGCATTTTCTTTTCATAGAGATTTGAGTTCAAATCTTTTCTGTCTCTTAAAAGCTTTGTAAACTTAGGGTGACAGCCATCTTTCTGTTCTCCAAGGTTTTCTTATCAGCCCCACTTTGTGATGATAAAGAATTTACAACGATTGTTCTTCATCACCCAAACCAATAAAGGATGCAGGAATAAGAGTGCTAAATTAGAGGCAAAACTGGTCAATTATTTAATTTCTTTGAAGATCCCAGGGTCGTTAGGAAAAGTAGATAAGATCTCAAGTGGACTGGTTAGCTATTGCTCTGTAAGAAACCACCTCAAGGATCAGGGGCTTGAAACAATAAGTATCGATTGTAGCTCATGAGTCTCTAAGTCAGCTGGGTGGTTTTTTGATCTGGCCAGCCTCGGTTCATCTTAGCTGGGCTCATTCATGCATTTGTGGTCAGCTGGGGGTGTTGAGTGGGAGCCACTGGGTCTAGGATCGTGTCCCTCCCATGGCTGACATTGGGCTGGCTATGAGCTGGGACAATGGGGATGACTGGGCCATACTAGGCTAGCCTGGGCTTGTTCCCGTAGTGTCAGGGCAGGGTTTCAAGACAGTAATTGGAAGTGAGCAAAGACTCTGGAGTCTTAGTTTTGGAACTGAAGCACCATTTCTGCTGCATCCTATTGGCCCAAGTAGGTCAGAAGGCATCCGAGATTCAAGGAGTGGGGAAATAAAATCCACCTTTGGATGGGAGGAACTAGAAAGTCCCTTTGTGTAGAGGATGGATATAGGGAGGGGTGGAGATTGCTATTTTTTCAATCAATCGAGCTTACTAGGGGAAGCATCTCAGTTTTAAGGAAACAGCCAATAGATCTGAGTGCTTATTAAGAGAGGGAAGGAACCGTTCATTGCTGCATTACTTGCATCCAGACCACTGCCTGGCATATAGGAGGGAATCAATTAGTGCTAATTAAAAATAAAACATGTCAGAGGGAAGGTATGAGAAGGACAACATCTAGCCCCCAGGAGGAGGCACCCTTTTACTTCTCTTCCCCCACCAGCATCACATGAAAATCATCAGGCTGGAGCAGAGAAAGGTCTTGGGTGGAAGTGCTCAGAGCGGATCCGAGACTGATGGGATCAGGAGGGCACTGCCCCATGTGCAAGAGATCCCATAAGAGAGCAGTGGCATGTGGCTGGTTCTGTGGGCACCAAATATTGGAACCCAGTGCAGCCGAGTGCACACATCCACAAGTCCTCAGGTGGCCCAAGTTCTGTCACTGGCACCTCAACAGAATCCAGTCAGTTATCTGTGCTCTGAGTTTGGCCGAGGGTTTGTAAAGAGAAGGAAGAATGTTATGAAAAGTTCCCAGCCTGAAGACCTGAGGTCATCTGGTGACCATGGGGAGCCAATACTCCAGGAGCAGATGCTGCTGCTTAGGCTGTGCCCCTAAGGGTACAGGTGCTCTCGTTGGCTCTTTAAAGTGGGTAGTGGGCACTAGTGAGCATAGCATGGGGTCCGCCAACAGAGAGACCATCACTGCTGCCCATGAGGTGGGGAAGGGTAGTGGGTACCCAGAGATTTGATGATGGGAGAAGAGATACCTCAATTTAGTCCTCCACATATTATCTCCTGGGTATTATTATTTTGCATCTTTCTCCTTTAATTTTCTACCTCATGCCCTGTGCTTTTCAAAGTGAGGTTAAGATTTATGTAACTCATTAACTAGGGAACCAGTAGAACAGTAAAGCGTGTTCAGAGGAGTGTAAGAGAGACACAAGGATTTTTAGTTATCGAAATAAAGGAGGCAGGGATCAGAGTGCTATCTTAGAAGCAAACCGGTCAATGTTGTACAGCCAATAAAATTGAACATTTGCGGTTCTTTTCTACTGCATAGAAATAACTTGATGTCTATTGGACAAAATCCATTTGCACTTGCTGTCAGACAAGAATCATTTGCTTGGCTAAATGTGTTCCTTTAGAATTAAAAAAATTATCTTATTTAGAATAAATAGTACATTAAATGAAGGTACGTGTGCCTACAGAATTAGATAATCCTTGGGTGGGCCTATGAGACAACGTCCAGCAGGACAACTGAAAAGGATATGCAGCCATCTTGATATCGAACCTGAAGTGAGTTTGCTGACCCGTTGCACAGCAAGCCAATCTCTGACATCAGGGGTAGTGGAAGAAAGTAGGAACTTTATTATTGCACAGCGCTGAGCAAGGAGAGAGGGCAGCTAGCGCTGAAATCCTAAACTCCCTGAAATGCTAAAAGGAAGGGTTTTTATTTGGGGTTTTAGGTAGGGGAGGGGGAGAATATGGCCTTGCTGGTCAGAGCTTTCCCACCAGCCTGTCTTTGGTTTTGAGACTACGTGCAGAGAGGAGGGAGCCTGTGACCTTGCTGGTCAGCAGCTCTCCCACCAGCCTGTATCTCTTTGCGGGGAGGAGATAATGAACCCAGGTGCTTGTCCTTGATGGTGTCTGTCTCCATGGGGGATAGTGGATTCTGGAGCCAGGAAGACAGAGATTAAGCAGGGAATGAGTGTTTTGGTTTTAAGCCCATATATGCTGGGTTTAATGTGGGGAAACTGATATCAGGGTCAGTATCAACTCCCCCCTTTCTTATGTTCATCCCTCAATCTTGAGGGACTTGGTGCGGCGACTGATCTAGCTACGTCCTGCTGAAATGAGGCGTAGATTGTTTCATCTCATTGAACCAATTTTTTAATAAGGTGGTGAGGCAGGTGGGCTCCTGAAGTTAGGCCTGTATCAGGTAAGTAAGTAACCAGGTATTTAATAAAAAGTTTTTCTAGAGAAACAAAAAGAGAAAAACAAGGTTAATGGTTGGAGCAAATTATAAACCAGTTTCTGAGCCCAGGGGGCAGCCAATCAAGATTCCTAGAAGTCAGGGTCAAAGCATCTTTTGCAGTTTGAAAGGTTTCTGATGGTGTCATTGGGCACTCAGGTAACTTCTTGAGTGGCTTACACAACAGTAGACACGAATCTCTCTTAATTTTATATTAGGTCTTCCAGCTTCAGTTTGCAAGGCTTCAAGAAAAAGGGCAGATTTAGTTTTCAGTGCCTCAAAATGAAAATGATGGGGAGAAAAACCATGAAAATGTTAATTTGGAGGTTTGTAGCCAGATATTTCAGGAGACTAAAAGAATTCAGGATCCAGTCTAGTTAACAGATGTAATAAAAATCTTAAAGACAATTGACAGAACCAAAATCTAGTATCCACAAATGTGTATTATAGTTTCTATTGAAACATAATCTTTTTCTCTAAAATCGCCCTCAATTTCACTAGGCCTAGTTAAATTAAGACTAACTGGTTTGCAAAATAAGTCTAGTTTTAATACATTTGGCATAATTATTTACAGAAGTACAGCAAGAATAGTAATTGATTATATAGGCTCTTTTAAATCTGCTTTGCTGGAACCTTATAAGAAATCTCAGGTTGAACTTTAAAGGCCTCTCAAGGAAAGCCAAGCAAAGGACCTGTCATCAGATTCTGCCTACAGTACCTACAGATTTGGATGAATCCCTCTCTTTGTGAGGTTCCCGAAAATATCCAGGTTTCTTGCGTCTGCCACAGGGAGCAACATTCTCTTCTCAACCTTACCAGGTCACTGAACCCATAAGTAAGGTACCAGGCCAATATTTCAAAGTGGCTTTATTCCAGAATGTCCACCTCCGTTCTTCAAAAGCCATCTTGTTATATCCAAGCCCGTATGCTTTTTCAAATATGATGTTCCAGTCAAAGCCTCGGTAATATAACCAGTGTTTCCAATTGTGTCCTGTTATAAGAAGAACAGATCCTTATTGGACTTATTCAAACAACCATATTGCCATGAGAATAAGAATACTTACTCATTAGGAGTTTTTACGTTTTGGAGGGCTCAGATAGGGAGAAAAAAATGAATGTTTCAATTTTGTTTACATTTACTATAAATGATAGTTCCTTAAGAGAATAGAGAAAAAGGTTTTCTTAAATATGAAAAAAAGAAAACCTCAAAACTCAGTAATATCTTAAGTAAAAAGCCATAAAAGTTATAATTATCCCTATCAGTTTATTCTGTTTTGTGTAATTGGTTCTTGATCTTAATCTTCTGTCAGCAGTTTGTGAGGTCATCAGTTTCTCTGTTAGAGTTCTGTAATTTTTACCCAGTTTAGTTTTATAATCTGAATGTTTATCAGAACCTGTACTCTAGAGTAAGCACCAGAGTGCTTTCCATGAATATCTCTGAAGATGAAACATATTTGCAAGAACACCAAAGTATAACAGCAACTGTCTGTAAATAATAAAACATTCAAAAATGGTAATTGACAGAGACACTTGATCATCCTTGTGACATATAGTATTTTGAGATAATAATCAGAATTATGGCTGACAATCAGAACAGATCAGAATTTTGGATAATTTTTTAAATGTTTATATCAATAACATCAACTCACATAATATCATTTAAGAAAGTTTATCATTATTTATTTGACAACCCTTCTCATGTAATTTAACATACCAAACAAACCTGATTACTTTAGCATTTTTTTTTTAGAGGAAGAGAGCAAATCTCTCTGAGAAGTCCCAGGAGCCCTCTGAAAATCCCCGGAGAAACTCTCCCTCCTCTTCCAGGTCAAAAGAAAGCTTTTATGCAGGACTTGAATATTTGTGTGTGGGGGAAAGCTTGTCAAAAATATTACAAGCTTTAAAACATATGTTCAGATAGGAAACAAAGCTCATGGCGAAACCATGTTCAGGTATCTATTCAAACTGACAACAGAAACAGTCAAGGGCAAACAGAGTTAAAATAGTCAAAAAACCTTTTTACAATCTTTTTATCAAGAGCAGATTAAAAGTTTAGGAAAATTATCCATTTAAGAAAGAGGATCCGTTCT